>NW_006408570.1:9511919-9513450 GCF_000296735.1 Chrysochloris asiatica | reverse complement strand
TGAATAACTATGGTGAGATAATATAACTTTGGTGCACACCTTTCCTAGTTTTAAACCATTCAGTATCCCCTTGTTCTGTTTGAATGACTGTGTCTTGTTCTGTGTGCCGGTTCCTCAAGAGCACAATTAAATGTTCTGGCAATGTTATCTATATCTTGTTATGATGGGCATAGTCAAAAGTCCTTACATAGTCAATAATGCACAAGTAAACATCTTCCTGTTATTCTCTTTTTTCAAGGTCCATCTGATGTCAGCACTGATATCCCTAGTTCTATGCCCTCCCTTGGATCCAGCTTGAATTTCTGGCAATTCTCTTTAGATGTACTGTTGCAACAACTTTAACTATTTTCAGCAAAATTTTGCTTACACGTGATACTAATTATATTGTCTGATGATGTTGCTAGATGGTTTGCGCACTCCATTGGGTAACCTTCCTTTGTAATGGGCACAAGTAGGGATCTCTTACAATCAATTGGCCAGGTAGATGTCTTACAAATTTCTTCAAATAGATGAGTATGTCTTACAAATTTCTTCGAATAGATGCTGTATTAGTTTATTGAAAGATTTCAATTTATATTCAGTCAATTCCTGGAATCTTGTTTTTCACCAGTGCCTTCAATGCAGCTTGGACTTTTTTCTTCAGTACCATTGATTGATGCTCATATGCTACCTTTTGAAATGGTTGAACACAGACCATTTCCTTTTGGTACAGCAACTCTGTATATACCTCCCATTTCTTTTGATGCTTTTTGTGTCATGCAATATTTTGTCCATAGAATCCTTCAATATTATAAGTCAAAGTTTAAAATTTTCTTCAGTTCTTTCAGCTTGAAAATGCTGTGTGTCTTTTCTTTTGATATTCTAACTCCAGGTCTTTGCACCTTTCTTTATAATACTTGACTTTGTCTTTTCAAGCTGTCCTTTGACATTTTTTGTTCAACTCTTTGCCTTTCCCATTACTTTCATTTGCTTTAGCTCTCTATGCTTCAGAGCAAGTTTCCAAATTTTTTCTGACATCCATTTTGATTTTTACTTTCTTTCATGCCTTTTAAATGACTGCTTGCCTTTTCCCTATATGATGATGCTCTTGGTTTTCTGTCAGTGCCTAATATGTCAAACCTGTTATTTAGATAGTCTTTAAATTAAGGTGGGATGACTCAAGGCCATATTTTGGTTCTGATGGACTTGTTTTCATTTTCTTCAGCTTCAGCCTGAACTTTTGTACTAGTAATTGTTGGTCTGTTCCAATGTTAGCCCCTGACCATGTTTTGGTTGATGATATTGAACTTTCCCACAATGTAGTCAAATTTGATTTCTTTGTATTCCATCTATGAGGTCTATCTGCACAGTTGCATAATATATTGTTTACAAAGTGGTATTTTTTATGAAACCGGCACCATTTCTATCACCAAGGCCATATTTTCCAAGTACTAATCCTTCCTCGTCATTTCCAGCTTTCACAAATAATCACCAGTAATATCAATGCATCTTGATTGCAAGTTTGGTCAATTTAAGAATGAAAAAGTTGGTA
>NW_006408570.1:9505161-9506081 GCF_000296735.1 Chrysochloris asiatica | reverse complement strand
CTTTTTACTCCATAGCATAATCACTGGGATGGCTGTTAACCACAAAGTCGGCAGTTCAAACCCACCAGCCATTACTTGGCAACCCTATACAGGGTTGAGTCAGAATCAATTCCATGGTATTTAACAACAACAACAGCAACAACAACACATGGACCTCACCAGATGGAATAAAAAGAAATCAAATTGACTACATCTGTGGGAAAAGACCGTGGAAAATCTCAATATTATCAACTAAAACAAGGCCAGGAGCAGACTGTGGAACAGACCACCGATTACTCATGCAATTTCAGGCTGCAGCTGAAGAAAATTAAAACAAGTCCTGGAGAGCCAGAACAAGACCTTGAACATATCCCACCTGACTTTAGAAACCATCACAAGGACAGATTTTATGCATTATACACTAGTGAATGAAGACCAGAAGAGTTGTGGGATTACATCAAAAACATCATACAGGAAAAAGCAATGAGTATTAAGAAGACAAGAAAGAAAGATGAGCCCAAAATGAATGACAGACGAGACTGTGAAACTTGCCTTCTAGCATGTTGTTGTTAAGAGCTTTTGAGTCGATTCAGACCCATAGTGACCCTTCATAGGGTTTCCAAGGAGCAACTGGTAAGCTTGCCTTCTAGCATAGAGATGCAAAAATGATAGAAGAAGTGAGGAGATAAAAAAGCTAAACAAAAAGTTTTATAGTGCATCTCAAGATGACAGACTCAAATATTATAATGAAATGTGCAAAGACCTAGAGCTAGAACACCAAAAGGGGAAAGCATGCTCACCATTTCTCAAGCTAAAAGAACTGAAACAAAATTCAAGCCTTAGCTTGCAATACTGAAGGAGTCTATGGACAAATATTGAATGATGCAGAAAGTATCAAAAGAAGAAGGAGTGAAAACACAGTTACTGTACCAAAAAGAAAT
>NW_006408570.1:9501799-9503844 GCF_000296735.1 Chrysochloris asiatica | reverse complement strand
TAGTCAATTTGATTTCTGTGTATTCCATCTGGTGAGGTCCATGTGTATAGTTGTCTCTTAGGCTGTCTAAAGAAGGTATTTGAAATGAACAAATCATTGATTTTGCAGAATTCTATCATGTGATCTCCAGCATCATTTCTATCACAAAGGACATATTTCCCAACTACTGATACTTCCTCTTTGTTCCCAACCTTTGCATTACAATCACCAGTAATGATCACTACATCTTGATTGCATGTTTGATCAATTTCAGATTGAAGAAATTGATAGAATTCTTCTATTTCATCCTTACTGGCTTTAGTGGTTGGTGCATAAATGTGAGTAATAGTGGTGTTAACTGGTCTTCCCTATAGGCAGATGAATAGTATCTTATCACAGACAGAGTTGTACCCAATGACTGATCTGGGTATGTTCTTTTTGACAATGAATGCAACACCATTCCTTTTCAATTTGTCATTCCCCTCATAGTAAATCATATCTATGTCAAGAAATTTGGAATACAACTATCTGGCCAACTGATTGGAAGAGATCTGTGTTTGTGCCCATTCCAAAGAGAAGAATGTGGAAATCACTGGACAATATCTTTGATAGCTCATGGAGTGAAGTTTTACTAAATGTAATACAGAAACAACTGCAAGCATACATTGACAGAGAACTTCCAGAGGTTCCAGCCAGATTCAGAAGAGGTCGTGGAACGAGCGATATCATTGCTGATGTCTGATGGATTTTGACTGAAAGCAGAGGATATCAGAAAGATGTTTACCAGTGGTTTATTGAGTATGCAAAGGTTTTCGATTGTGTGGATCATGACAAGCTATGGACAATATTGTTAAGTATGAGTATTCCAGATCACTTAATTGTGTTCATGAGGAATCTGTACATGAACCAAGAGGCAGTTGTTTGAACAGAACATGGGAAAACTGAATGGTTTAAAATTAAGAAAGGTGTGCGACATGGTTGTATTCTTTCACCATACTTATTGAACCTGTATGCTGAGCTAATAATCTGAGAAGCTGGGTTATATGAAGAAAAATGTGGCATCAGGATTGGAGGACGACTTATTAACAACCTGCGATATGCAGATGATACAGCCTTGCTTGCTGAAGGTGAGAGGACTTAAAACATTTACTGATGAAGATCAAAGAGCACAGCCTTTGGTATGGATTGCATCTCATTGTAAAGAAAACAAAAAATCTCACCACTGGACCAATAAACAACATTCCTATCAATGGAGAAAAGATTGAAGTTATCAAGGACTACATTCTTCTTGGACCAACTATCAAATGCTGTATTGTATTAGGCAAGTCTTCTGCACAAGACCTTTTTAAAGTGTTGAAGAGCAAAGATGCCAGCTTAAGGACTAAGGTGAGCCTGACCCAAGCCATGGTATTTTCAGTAACCTCATATGCATGTGAAAGCTGGACAGTGAATAAGGAAGCTTGTAGAAGTATTGATGCTTTTGAGTTATGGTGTTGGAGGAGAATATTGAAAGTGCCATGGGCTGCCAAAAGAACCAACAGATCTGTGTTGGTAGAAGTACAGCCAGAGTGCTCCTTGTAAGCCAGGATGGCCAGACTTCGTCTCTCATACTTCAGACATATTGTCAGGCAGGACCATTCACTGGCAAAGGATATCATGTTTGGTAAAGTGGAGAGTCAGAGAAAAAGAGGAAGACCCCTTTTGGCAAAGTGACAGCATCAATGGGCTCAAGCATAGCACCAATTGTGAGGTTGGCCCAGGACCAGGCAGTGTTTCATTCTTTTGTATATAGGGTCTCTATGAGTTGGTACTGACTCGATGGCACCTAACAACAACAACATATGCATGTGAGAGGACTACAATGAATAAGGAAGACTAATCGATTAACTTACGGAGTTGGAGAGAATATTGGAAGTACCATGGACTACCAGCAGAACAAACAAATGTGTGTTGGGAAAAAATACAACCAGAATTTTCCTTTGAAATCAGGATGGTGGGACTTCATCTCTCATATTTTGGACATTTTATCAGGAAGGCCCAGTCTGTAGAGGCAGACATCATGTTTG
>NW_006408570.1:9499445-9501479 GCF_000296735.1 Chrysochloris asiatica | reverse complement strand
CGGAACTCTCAATTCTGTGTTCCTTAGATACCCTTCAAGTTTGGAACTGAACCCAAGTCCTAGAGATCAAGGTTCAACCAAACAGTATAAAGTGAATAACACCAGGGAGGAGTGTTCTCTTCCATTTAGTTTGAGACTAACAACAACCAAGCTCAGAAAGCAGGAAGGGGCAGGAAAGAAGGAAGAATATAAATGGAGAACCCCAGGCAGGAAGTGGAAAGAGTATCATTACACTGAGGCAATCACAACCAGTATCACAAAGCAAAATGTGTATAAATTGTTGAATGGAAAATTAATTTGTTCTATAAACGTTTATCCAAACATCAATTAAAAAGTAAAACAAAAGAGCGAAAGAAAGAAAAGAAATTAATCATTTGCAAAAGAATCACCCACAGTATATAATGTGTTTTATATGATATGAACAAATATAGAGACAAGAAATCTTATCTGTGATTCCCAGGGATGGGAGCTTGGGGACTTGGTGCTGCTATTGTTTAAAGGACATTGAATTTATGCCAATGGTTGTGGAATATTTTGAAAACGGATATGAGAATGGATACATAACTTAAAAAGTTATAATTACTGTCACTGAATTACATATATGTTGTGGTTGTTGTTAAGTGCCGTCGAGTTGGTTCTAACTCAAAGTGACCCTCTGAGGAGCAGCTGGTGAGTTTGAACCATCCACCCTGCTGTTCAAACCGACCTTGCAGTCTACTGCGTTATCCCACAGAACCACACCAGGAATCATACATATAGAAATTGTTAAATTTTTTAAAAAAGGAATTTTCTCACTAATAAAATTATGTTATGTCAAAAGTAACAATTAAACCTAATGCTTGCCAGAGAGCAAGAATAAAGGAGTCAGATATGTAAGGCTTGAATCTGTGCTTCTCTTCAGGGACTGTGAACTGCTCAGCAGCCCTGAGTAGATTGCATAGCCAAGCCTCAGTTTCCTCATACGCAAAATGGGTATAATAATAGTATCTGTCTTTTCAAGTTGTTATGAAGCTTAACTGGGCTAGTCCTCTTATTTACTGACAAATTGATAGAACACAGTGTTACTACATGGGATATTACAACACAGAACTAGAAAAGCATAACACACAAACAATTTTAATGCCAACAGTAATTATTTTATAGTGCTCTGCATTTTTATTTTATCTTCACAGGAAGCCTGATTGCTGTGTTAGCTTAGCAGTAATGATGTTCAAAACATATGCTTTTGCTTCTAAGAATTAACCATCGACAGACAGGATTATTTGTTGACTTTGGTCCGCTTGGATCATTTTAATAACGTACTCTATATATGGAAAGAACTAATAATTTCTGCAGCTGAGTAAAAAATATAATTTTTTATATTTTTTAATTGAAGAGTCATGGTAAATCTCTTTCCCACAGGCAGCTTTTAATAAAAAAACATAAATTATAAATCTACTGTTATGCAAATAATATTGCCACAAGAACATGATTAGGATGCAGACAAGGTAGGTTAAAAAAACAACAACCTATCAAAGGATATATACACATTGATGAATAGTAGAACAATTGGCCAGAGTTTAAACAGTATTTTTATTTGGGGTGTCCACATACTTATGGCCCATTCAAATCTTACCAAAACCAAACAATTTAATTTTGATAGTAGAAGTTCAGTAGAAATCACTAGAGCATGTTAAATCAGTCTACTGCCACTATTTCATAGAAAGTGTTTCAAAATAAAGAGAAGAGCACCTCCGACTGTTTTTAATTTATAGAACAAAGCAATGGCTATTTTCTTCCATCTTTTACTTGATACTTCTCAGATGTGGAATACCTTTAGAGATGCTTTGATTTCTCTCTTTGGTTACCCTACGCTACTCCTCATTTCTGGACTTACTGTGGCTTTGTAAATGGCAATTTTCATTGCAACGTAGACAACTTTAACAGAGAATTTCATGTGATCAGACTTCCCAGATGTCTGTTTGGGTCTTTGAACTAGTTCTAAACTCAAATGGAACATCTCACCTTTGCAGCAGCAAGTGGCATATCATCACT
>NW_006408570.1:9497837-9498430 GCF_000296735.1 Chrysochloris asiatica | reverse complement strand
GCTTCACTCTCCATATTGTAGGGCTTAGCTCACCACTTCATTGTTGTTTTTCCCTCACTTCCCCTTATCGGTGATGAGCGTGGTCACTAATCACAGCGTGTATTCCCATTGAGTCTTAATCTTAGAAGGGGGTTTGCACTGAGGGGACCCGATCACTTGCCTTGATGTTTCCTGGGCAAGCAACTTGGTTGTTCTAGATTGTCCATCTTTTGCAAGATGTTGTACTCCAAAATCCCAGAGGGTGTCTTATATGTGCTCCCTCACAAATGTAGTCAGTTATTACCAGTTACTGTATTTACTTCCCTTGTGGTTCACTGGACTGCACAGTCCACCACAGGCACAACCATTGTTTCCACCTTCTCCCTCAGGGACTCAAACCTGAGTCTCTACGACCAGATCATGTCCTTATTTAGACTCAATACATCCTCTTCTCAGATGGTGACTTGCTTTGCCTAAATTCTCTTCTAGGAGTTCCCTTAGACAATCTATACTCTTAAACTTTAGACCTGTCCTATCAATTCCCCAGAAATATCTAATTATGACTTATTTCTCATGAAGGCTCATGCTAGCATCATTGCTATATTTGGAATTAA
>NW_006408570.1:9467792-9497529 GCF_000296735.1 Chrysochloris asiatica | reverse complement strand
TAAAGATTTACAGCCTCGGAAACCCTGTACAGGGTCACTATGAGTCAGAACCGACTCCGTGGTACTTACCAACAACAACAACATTTAGCATTTAGTAAATGTATTGGGACTCTTGGTGTGGTGTTATAGTATCAGCATTGGACTTAGAACCACAAAGTAAGCAGTTTAAACTTACCAACTACTCCTGGGAAACCCTATACCAGGTTGCTATGAGTCAGAACTGACACTGACTCAATGGCACTTACCAACAAAAACAACAACAACAATGTATTGCTTTAGTCATCTAATGTCACAATGATGCTGTATAACACACCAACACAAAGCGCAGTGGATTAAGACAGTGATCATATTTATCTGCTACTGGGCTGGAAAGGGTAGCTGGCCTCAGTTGGGCTGTGCTCCAAATTATAGACTGGGTTCCAATCTTTTACATGTCTTCTTAATCCCCTTGGACCAGTGCATTAGTCAAGGCATTATCTTCTCATGGTGATGAGAAAAAATTCAACTGTGAAAACATGTAGTCAGTCTCTGCTTGTGTTAAGTTTGCTACTACCCCATTGGTCAAAACAAGACATATAGTCAAGCGTAATGTCAAGGGCAGAAGGCATACTTGTTTTCTAGGTAGAGAAATTGTGCAGTCAGAAGGCAAAGGATGTATTTGTTGGCTGTGGTACAGAACTGAAAATCATGACACCATCTACCATGGGTATTAAAGACCTAAGTTATATTATTAGTTTATTGTTAGCATTTATATGGAAAAGAAGTACAGTACCCACTAGGAAAACTGTTCAGTTTCTTTAAATTTAGTAACATTTACTAAGTACCTTCCAATTTCTAAACTAAAGAACTCACTGCCTTTGAGTCGATTCTAGTTCAGTGGCCATCTAGGACAAGGTAGCATGGTTCCGTAGGGTTTTTGAGGCTGTAAATCATTATAGGAACAAATAGCCTTATTTTCCTCCTGAATAACATCTCATGGGATTGAACCACTGGCCTTAAGTTTAGCAGCCTAATGCTCAACCTATGCTTCCTACTATGAGCAGTGTGTCAAGGAGCCCTGGTGGTGTATTAGTTAAGCAGTAGGCTAGTGTCTGAAGGTTGTAAGTTCAAACCCACCAGCTGCTCCAAGGAAAAAAGATGTGGTAGTTGGCTTCCACGAATATTGTTGTTGTTGCTATTAAGTGCTGTTGAGTCGATCTGACCCATAGCGACCCTGTATAGGGTTTCCAAGGAACAGCTGGTGAGCTTGAATCACCAACCTTACAGTTCAAATGACTTTACAGTCTGATGCATCAGCCCACAGTGCCACACCAGGACTCCATGAATATTACACTATTGGAAACCCTTTGGGACAGTTCTACTGTGTCATGTGGTTGTTGCTAAGTGCTGAGGAGTCAGTTCATAGTGACCCTGTATAGGGTTTCCAAGGAGCCGCTAGTAGGCTCGAACCGCCACCTTGTGGTTCAAACCAACTTTGCAGTCCAGCCTTATCCTACAGGATTGCTATCAGTTGGATCATCGCAATGGCAATAGGTTTGTTCTTTGGTTTTGGGTTTGGTTTAATAATGTTTCATATTAATAAGGCAAATCTTATTTAGCTAACCTATTGTATCCACTCTACAGGAAAAAGATGAGGCTTTCTGCTCCTGCAGAGATGTACAGCCTTGGAAACTCTATACAGGATCACTATGAGTCAGAACTGACTCAATGGCACTTAACAACTACATTCTGTTGGTCAGCAACTACTTTTTCTCATTTTTGGTATTATAAGCATTCTGATTTTCTGCGTACTTTAAACATACGTCTTTGAACACTTACTGGTACAGTTCCTTTGAATAATGTCAAAAATGAAATCTCTTGGGCAAAGGTGTAATTTTAGGTTTAATGCATATTATGAGTTTGCCTGCACTATTCAACTCCCACTAGTAGAGTATGAGATTGCTTCTCTCCTCTCCTACTTGGGGGCTTTTTGTTTTCCTAAGACAAAATTTGAGAATGTTTTCTAGGTATCAAAAAGCAATGGAAAAACTTTTCTACCAGTTGTGTTGTTAAGTGCCGTTGAGTTGATTCCGATCCATAACGACCCTGTATAGGGTTTCCAAGGAGCAGCTCATGAGCTTGAACCGCCGACCTTGCAGTTGAAACGGCTTTGCAGTCTGATGCATTAACCCACAGTGCCATAATGTTCTTTAATAGGGGAGATGTTGATTTTTCAGATAGTAAAAGGCCATAGTTGGCTTCCAAACTGAGATAGACAATCTGAAGGGAATAGAGATGGAATTATTTGCCAAGGAAAGGGAAAAAAGGGAATTTCCACTTTGGCATCTAAGGCAAATCTCCAAAAGACCAAGACCATGGGATCTAAAAGGCAAAGCACAAAATAAAACACAGAAGCCATAGAACAAGACACTGGAGCTAGTTATTTGTGAGGTGGAGAAAAGTTGGGAGGCAGATTATACTCAGTTGAGAAGCACTCTAAATGGATCCATCCATTCCTGCCTTCTAATATTTTTAAGCATAAGACTGATTTCAGGTGTGGAAGTCATTGATCTGTACAAACAGATATGGGGTTTGCAATGTGAAGGCATAATTGACAAGGCTTGTAGGGCAAGTCTACAGATGCAGCACTGAAACAGTTGATGGATTCAATCAAAAGGGGAAATATAGTCAAACTGGGTTATTGGCACAAACTGGGTTATACAAATAAAAAATCTGTTCACAATCTGTCTGTATCAGCCTGACCTCTGAACGTGATAAAGAAATCATTCAGTACTATACCATGACAGGTCTGTGGTGATCTGGACATGAGTGGAACAATATTCTAAAATTAACTCTAGAAAAATGTGGAGTGTTCCCTCCTTTCCTGTTCTCAAGAAGAATGCTATAGTTGGAATGCTGGGATAGCAACCTTAGCATTTCAAGGATGTGCTCAAAATTAGGGTTCCCTTCTAAATTGAAGGGCTAACTTGCATGTGATCAAAGATCAAGGGGCTCTTTGCTGGAACTTGGCTTTGAGAGTCCAAATTTGAATCTTCAGAGCTCTTGCCTATAAAAGATGCTAGCAATGTTGATTCTATTTGCATAGTGTTGTTATTAATTCTCACCAAAATTCAACAAAGTATAGCAGGCAGATGATAAAGCATCCCCTTTTGATGAATCAAACTGTTGAAAATCACAGATGTGACTAGATCAAGGTCACATTTAAAATACACATTGATGACAGACTACAGTGTCACTGACTACCAAAGCAAGAATTTTTCACTCTACCCAAAGATTGCCATCGTGATATGTTGTTGAGTTGGTTCTGACTCATAGCGACTCTGTATAGGGTTTCCGAGAGAGGCTGGTGGGTTTGAACTGCTAAACTTGTAGTTAGCATTTCAGTACTTTGGAAACCACAAATATGCTGCTTAGACAATTTGATGTTCTGGATAATTTAAATGTCCATTTAAATATCCCAGATCATGTAGTGTTATTTCTTAGTGTTCAAATCTTTCTAAAGTGTCAATTCTAAGCTGACTGCTTTCTTGTTTTAGACATCAAGGCTAATGAATGCATTGGAATCTTTGATGATCATACTGATGGTGAATTATCATCTTCTTGAGTTGTGGTTGTTTATGTTATAAGAAACTTGGCTATAAAGTTCATTTCAGCAAATATGGCAGACTGAAAATTCTTAGTTCCTAAGTATGATGAGAGAAGGGACTGTGCTTGTTTGGGTCACCCTTTTACCCACATCATGCACTACAGTATCTAGTATAAAGTAGACAGTAAATATTGGTTGAATTAATAAATGAATACTGAATACACAATCTTCATACTGCATTTTCTTGTTATTTAGCTCTTTCTCAACTCTCATCTGTCAGTTTGTTATCCCATGGTAGCTTTCTGTGATGCTGGATATAGGAAGCTATGCCACCAGTATTTTAAATACCATCAGGGTCACCCATGATGGACAGGTTTCGGTGGAGATTCCAGACTATGGCAGACTAAGAAGCAGAAGTGGCAGATCTTTTCTGAATGGTTAGCCATTGAAAACCTTACGAAAAGCAGCAGAACATTGTCAGATATCGTGCTGGAAGATGAGCCCCTCAGGTTTGAAGACACTCAAAATATGACTGGGCAATGTGCTGCCTCTTCAAAGTAGAGTTGACCTTAATGACGTGAATGGAGTGAATTTATCAGGACCTCCATTTGCTGGTGTGGCAAAACTCAAAAGTAGAACAGCTGCAAATAACCATTAATGATCAGATCATGGAATGTACGAAGTACAAATATAGGAAAATTGGAAATCATCAAAAATGAATTGGAACATATAAAGATAGAGATTCTCGACATTAGTGAGCTGAAATGAACTGGTATTGGTCATTTTGAATCTGACCATCATATGATTTACTAGCTGTGAAAGACAAATTGAAGGGGAACAGTGTCACATTCATCATCAAAATGAGTATTTCGAGATCTATCTTGAAGTACAATGCTGTTTGTTATAGGATAGCATCGGTAATCTTGCAAGGAAGAAGAAATAATACCACTATTAATAAAATTTATGCACCAGCAACTAAAGCCACTGATGTTGAAGTTGAAGAATTCTACCAACTTCTTTATTCTAAAGTTAATCAAGCATACAATCAAGATGCGTTGGTAATTACTGGTGATTAGAATGTGAAAGTTGGAAACAAAGAGGAAGTATCAGTATTGGGAAGATATGGCCTTGGAGAGAGAAATGATCCTGAAATTGCATGATGGAATTTTGAAAGACCAATGACTTACTCATTGCAAATCCTTTTTTTTTTCCAATAACATAAAAGGTAACTGTACACGTGGAACTCACTTGCTAGAATGCAGAGAAATCCAATGGACTTCATCTGTGGGAAGAGGTGATCGAGAAGCTCAGTATCATCAGCCAAAACAAGGTTAGGGACAGAATGTCAAACAGACTATCAATTGCTCATATGCAAGTTCAGGCTGAAGATGAATTTTTTTTTTTTTTTTTTTAAGCACACGAGATCCAAATTATGACCTTGAATATATCCCACCTGAATTTAGAGACCATCTCAAGAACAGATGATAGAAAACTGGAAAAATTGTGGGGTGATATCAAGAACATACTACAGGAGGATAGTAAAATGTCATTAAAAAGAAAGGGAAGAAAGAAAAGACCTAAAAGTATGTTAAAAGAGATTCTGAAACTTGCTCTTGAACATATAGGAGCAAAAGCGACTGGAAAAAACGTTGAAGTAAAAGAGTGGAAGATAAAATTCCAAAGGGAAGCTCTAGAAGACAAAATAAAGATTCCTAATGAAATGTGTTAAGACCTGGAGTTGTTAAACCAAAAGAACATGCTCAACATTTTTTAAACTGAAAGAACTGAAGAAAAAATACAAACCTTGAGTTGCTATGTTGAAGGATTCTATGTGCAAAATATTGAATGATGCAGAAAGTATCAATAGAAGATGGAAGAAATACAAAGTCACTGTACCAAAAGTAATTGGTCAGTGCTTAACCTTTTTAAGAGATCACATATGATAGAGAACTAATAGCATCAAAAGATGAAGGCCAGTCTGTACTGGACGCATTAGTAAATAAACAAATCTCCAGAAACTGATAGAATACCAATAGAAATGTTTCAAAAAAACTAATACATCGTTGGAGGCAATTACTCATCTGTTTCAAGAAATGGAAAAGATACACATTTGTGCCCATTCCAAAGAGTGATAACTCAACAAAATGCTGAAATCATCAAACAGTATCATTAATACCACATGCAAGTAAAACTGCTCAACATAATTTTTAAATGGCTGCATCAGTTCATCAACAAAATTCTGCCAGAAATTCAAGCCAGATTCAGAAGAGGACATGGAACTAGGGACTTCCATTGATGATTTCAGATGGGTCCTAGCTGAATGTAGAAAATATCAGAATAAGGTTTACTTGTGCTTTATTGACTATGCAAAGGCATTAGACTTTGTGGATCATAGTAAATTATGATTAACATTGTGAAGAATGGATATTCCAGTATACTTAATTGTGTTCATGAAGAAATTGTACATAGATCAAGATGCAGCCATTCCTATAGAACAAGGGGATAATTAATGATTTAAAATCAGGAAAGGTGTGCATCCAGGATGTATTCTTTCACCATATTTATTAAATCTGTAGGCTGAACAAATAATCTGAGAAACTGCATTATATGAAGAAGAACATGGCATTGGGATTAGAGGAAGATTGATGGACAACCTGAGAAATGCAGATGATATAACTTTACTTGCTGGAAGCAAAGAGGACTTCAAATATTGAAAAAGATCAAAGACTGTAGCTTTCAATATGGATTGCACCTCAGTGTAAACAAAAATGAAAATCTTCACAACTGGATCAACAAATAGCATCAAAATAAATGGGGAAAAGATTGAAGTTGTCCAAGACTTCACTTTTTTTAAAATCCACAATCAACACTCATAGTAGCAACAGTGAAGAAATAAAACAACATACTGCATTGGGAAAATCTGCTGCAAAAGACCTCTTTAACGTGATTTTCAGTTTGAGAATTAAGTTACATATGACCCAAGACATGGTATTTTCAGTAGCAAGTAAAATAGAACAATGAATAAGGAAGATAGTAGAAGAATCGAGACATTTGAATATGGTGATGGTGAAGAATGTTGAAAGTATCATGGTATTCTGACCAATGAACACAGCTGACTGAAGGGAGTATGATCTCTTGCCAAGTAATAGAACAAAACTCAATATGCATAAAACAAATCCAAGACTTGAGGCTTTAGCTGAAGGAAGCAACTACCTGTGTAATAACAAAGCAGCAGAAACTATTTCTCATGTCACTGCATAGGCTGTATATTATATCTAATCTCTAGTGTAGTTTACTGGCTTGCCCTTTTTTAAAGCAAATTGAAAATTTTCTTTGTAAAGAAAATAAGTCTTATGAGACAATGGCTTAATTAATGCTTTTAAACAATGTGAAGAATTGTTTCATTAAAATGAATTATTGTTGTTTGAAAAAAAAAAAGTATCATGGACTGCCAGAAGAACAAGCAAGTCTGTCTAGGAAGAAGTATAGTCCGCTTGCTTCTTATAAGTGAAGATGGTGAAAACAAACAAATATGTCTTGGAATAAATGCTCCATAGACGCAAAGAGCTCTCATAGTTTAGATATGTTGTCAGACCATATGGTTGGACCAGCAACCGGGAAAGGACGTCATGCTTGGTAAAGTGGATTTTCAATGAAAAAGAGGACGATCCCTAACCAGATGGTTTGACACAGTGGCACAGCAATGGGCACAAACACAGCAACAATTGTAGGATGGCACAGGATTGGACAGTGATTCGTTCTGTTGTACTTAGAATCAATATGAGTTGGAACCAACTCAACAGCACCTAACAACAACAACTGGGAACCAAATACAAAGTTAAAGAAAGGAAAGAAGGTAGCGGGAAAGAGAAAGGCAAACAAAACAGAGAAAAAAGGGAAGAAAAAAGAAAGGAAGTAGAAGTAAGAGAAAGGAAGAAAGAAGAAAAGAATGAAAACATTGAAAACAGAAAGCTTTCTCAGGTTTTCAAGTGTTGGTTCTCCTTAGAAGGGGCTCTAATTCATTCAATTAATATTTGTGTCCGTTAAAATTTAAATACTTAAGCAGTTTTCTTGCATATAGTTCTACCTCATTTTCATTCTTTTAAAACCAAACAAGAGATTTCCATTTTGCACCTCCTGGCTCACTTCTTTGAGTCCCTGAATGGTACAAACCGTTAATGGGCTCAGTGGCTAACCAAAGGTTGGAGGTTAGAGTCTACCCAGAGATGCTTCAGAAAAAAAGGTCTCGTGATCTACTTCCGAAAGGTTACTGCTTCGAAAACTCTATGTAGCACAGTTCTGCTCTAACACACATGACGTTGCCATCAATCAGTACTGACTCTTCAGCAACTGGTTTGGTTTTGGTTGGTCCCTTCCTTATTCTTCAGGAGCACCAGTCACAGAACCACAGAGGGCTCTGACTGCATCTCAGTGGAGAGTTATCTTCCCTCATCCACGCCGTAAAGATCTCACTTTGAGGACTCTGGGCAAATTCGTGGCTATGGACAGACTTACAGGATGAGTTCTTTCTTGTACTCTCTTTGCTGACCATCTCAGTGGTTGACTAACTTAGAATGTTGCTAGTTAAAATTCATTCTTTTAAAGCCGAGTGTCCATTTAGCTCCTCTTCTCTGAACTTTCATCATTCCTTATTAACAATGAAAACCACAGTGCATGAAACATGTTCAGCCCTATCTGTATCTGGCATGAAAGTGATGTCTTGGCATATTAGTGGCACCCAGCTCTAGTTTATATAAAGTGATGCCTGGGCCCACAACAAAGGCTCTGTATCTCAGTGCCTAATAGGATCACCTACTTCAAATATGAAACTTCCTTCTTTGAAATATTTGTTGAGCTTTCATAAACCTATGAAGATTCTCAGACATAAAACCTCCAAGGCTTCAGTGCAAGCTCCAACTCTAAAGAACTTTCTGTTCTATAAACTGGTTATTGGATCTCAGTCCCTAGTCAGGGGCAGATGGGGGAAGTATGGGGACATCAGGGAAAGAGGCATTCACTTTCTACTTTCTCTTTCTGATACAAAAATAAAAGTCATCTGGTTTTGACTGCAGAAAATGAATCATATTAAGCATTATAAAAGCACTATTCTTTCTGTGAGACCTAATTTCAGACCGATTAACACTTTAATATGAAACAGAAGCACATCATTTCATTAGAAGACAAAATAAGGCCTCTCAGCTACCATATGTTGTCTCTTCTTTTACAGGAAAAAAAAAAAAAAATCTTTTGAAATCTTAGATTGTGGATTGAACTCCTAAAGGGAATGCAAACATTTGGCACCACTTCCCATCCCAGGTGAGTGGATTGTACATGGAGTCACACAATGCTAGAGATATTTTTGTTGGTGGTGCTCATATTCACACTATTCAGTAACAGAGGACCTGGCTGTTACCCTGGAAAACTGAGGTAGGGCGGGGGAGGAATATCCTTTTGTGAAAATAGAAATCCAAAGAATCTTTCAGTAGGTTCTCTGTAAGAATGTCTATGCTGACACAAAGAGCAAAGAGACAATTTGTACCACTGATTCACAGATTACTTATTTATTAAATAGATGAAACAAAATTATAGCTGTCCCTTTTCAATATTTAAATTTTTTTAATGATAATGCCTTTAAAATGCACAGAACATGAATGCAGGAGCTGGTGTGATAGGAGAGAGTCTTATTGCACATAATTAACAGACACATAATGTCTGGTAACTAGTAATTTCCTTCTAGCTGAGTAAGGAAATAATTTAATCATGTTGATCAAATGAATCCCAGGAGACCAGTGTAACATTATGCCTAAAAAAAAAAAAAAAAAAAAAAAAAAAACCCACTGCATTAACTGATAAAAGACTACTTGGTTTAAATAAATAAATAAATAAATATATATATGGCATGGTTTCCAACCTTGTTTAGGTATCCTTAATAGTATTTAAAATGCAGGCCTGATTTTAGTAATTGGCTTAATCTGACATTTCAGGAGCATTATTTTCCAATACTGGCAGAGGCTACAAATATTGCCATGGTCCACTTTTCTAGAACCGACTAAAGCATAAGTGTTGGAAGATGTCTATTTTCTCATCAATGAAAACCATGCCCCCACCCCCTACTTAGAGGAGTGTGTAGGGGTTGAAAAGAAGAGGCATGTGGCAGGGGAGTGGTTAGATCACACATCTACTTTCTTTTTGAAATGTCTTCCCTAGAATAGCATCCTGTATTAAAATTAAACACACACACACACACACACACACAAACAAACAAAACATTGCTCTTCAGTAAATTCCAACTTAATATTCTAAACAGGCCAGGAGGAGGTTTTGGTTTCCAATCACTCCCCCATACCAGTTTTTCTTCTGTAGAGTATATCCTAGCCTTGATCGTGTGTCTGGTGTTTCGTTGTGAAATCTTTTGTGGCCTTTTCCCATTGTTCTTCTGAATGACTTAGAAAAGGCAGCAAGCCACCTTCATGGTATCTGAAATCTGCTCTCTGTAATGAGGTGATATAATTTAACACTTACCATAATACATTTTATCCATCTATTGTTTGCTAAATAATTCCTGCAATAACACTTTTATTCTTTCCATAATTCTTTGGGGCAATGCTGGAGGAATAATATTTTTACTGCAGTGATTGATCTCAGGTTCTGGCATTGAGTAGCCCCCATGAATAGAGGTTATTGATAAGCATTAGGAAGATTGGAGGGAGACGAGGGGGCAGGGAGAGCCGGGAGAGCCCCGTGCTGCATTGGAAGAACATCAGGGATCAGAGGGTTAATACCATTTTATGAGGTTGTAAAAATCTACCCCAAGATTCTTGTGTTAGCAATATTCTTTGTGTAAGATGTATGTTATTAAAACAAGTAGCAGCATCTGAATTAAAGTGACAGTATGATGGATGACTACAGAAGGGGAATCGGAGTCGTTTGCTGCATTTTGGGCTAGATGTGGGAATTCTGCCTCAGAGGCAAGGAGCTTGGCAGACACATTGATTCCAAGCTGACGCATGTTCATAAATATGCCCCCAGAGAGGTGTGGTCTAGCAGAATTTACAAAATTATGTTCATGAATTATTTAACATTTATTTATGGATGCTATATTTAAACAGTATTTGCCAAGGCGAATGGACCATAGCTTACAGAGTGATCTTTAGATAATGCAAATTCTGCACAAGGCAGAGGTGGCGGGTGGCTTGCCCAGTGATGCTAAGCCTATCAAAACTGTATTAAAGGAGATGAGTCCGCAGATGACGGAGCTGCCCCTCTGAGACTCAAGGTGTTTCCTTGATGTAGCTGAGGCTTAGAAGAATGGGAAGCCAGAGGACAGGTCAAGGTGGATTTTTCCTCTTCAGGAATTTGGATACGAATGTGTTAGTGGTGAATCAATTTTTATCATAGTAATGAGTTATTTTATTTATGAGAATGCTTTAATGAACAGCAGAATGCAGTGCTACTGGTTTGAGGTTGGAAATAAGAAAGGAAGACATTTAGAAATTATACTAGTGACAGCTCTCTAATCATCTTAAGGGCCACATTGTAACAAATGGAGAAGCCGAAGCTATGGCTTACACATTTATCATTTTAAAGGTCATATAATTTGGCACATTTCATAATATGATATTTTTAATCACCTCATATGCATACGAAAACTGGGCAAAGAACAAAGAAGACCAAAGAAGAACGAATGCCTTCAGTAATGGTATTGGTGAAGAACACTGAATTAACCATGGACTGCCAGAAGAATAAACAAATCTGCCTGGGCAAAAGTATAGCCAGAGAGCTCCTTAGAAATGAGGGTAGCCAGACTTTTCCTCTGTGCTAATTGTCAGGAGGGACAGTTCCTGGAGAATGACAGCATGCTTGCGAAAACGAGGTCACCTCAATAGGCTGGACTGATGCAATGAGCTCAAACACAGGAATGACTGTGAGGTGTCATTCTGGTTTACCGAGGGTTGCTGTGGCTTGGAACTGACTCAACAGCACTTAACAATAACACAAAATAATTTGGTATGGGGTATGACAGAGACTACCTAGGTGCCATTGGGTTGATTGTAACTCATGAGTGTCAGAGTAAAACTGTGCTAAATAGAATTTTCAGAAGCAATCATCAGACCTTTCCTCTAAAGCACCTTTGGGCGAACTGCCAGTGCCATCATTTCTGTTAGCAGTTGAGCACATTAACTGTTTGCACTTTCTAGGGATTCTGGAAGAGACACAACACCTCACAAAATATTGTATTGACTCCCATCATTTCCCATTCCCCTTGCAGTTAGGTAGGGCTTTGTGACTAGATCTTGCCAATGAAATATAAGTGGAAGTAGATACATAATTTCTGGAGCAAAGGCCTATACTGGCTGTCTATTGTCTTCCTTCTCCTGCTAACTGAATGAAGACAACACACATTATAGAAAGTGCAGTCACAAAATGATAGTCTCCAAATCTCATGGGAGTTATAGTATGATCAATAAATAAAATTTGTTTCGGCTAAACTCTTAAGACTTGGTGGTTTATTGCTGCAGGCTAGCAAAGACTCTCTAGACCAATGCAACAAGCCAGTGCTACTTAGCACAGCTTTCTATGGAAAGAGGCTTGTGCCAGAATACAAATCAGTATGCTATACTGTGAGAAAGTCTTACATAGGAAAATTCACAGGAATTGAAACGTGCACTTAGTGACATCCTTAATATCATGTGCTCCAACTACTATCTCAGTGATTGCATTTTTTTTCTCTTTTTATTTGGTGACTTTGGTGATATAAAGGTAAATGTTATAACAGTGGTAGGAATGATATCCCCTTTCTCCACTCTTGGAACAAATATAAAAGCTAACTTTGTGACCAGCAACTGATTCTACATGATCTAGAAGTAGATGCTGAATGTGACATCTTATTTTAATCTTTGTCTGATTGAAAATTCCTAGTCAGTAGTTATGGATTAAATTGTTTTCCTTAAAATATATGTAGGAAGAAGGAGAGGCAGACAACTTCTGAATGTTTAGCTACTGAAAACTTAATATATCGCAGTAGAACACTGTAAGATATAATGGTGGAAGATGTGCACCTCAGGTTGGAAGGCACTTAAAGTATGACGGGAAAAGCTGCCTCCTCAAAATAGAGTTTGTCATGATGATGGGAATGGAGTAAAGCTTTTGAGACCTTCATAGGTTGATGGAGCACAACTCATAATGAAGACAAACAGCTGCAAACATCCAATAATCATTGCAAGATGGAATGTACGATGTATGAATCTAGGAAAATTGGAAGTTGTCAGAATGAAATGGAATGTATAAAGATCTGCATCCTAGGACTGCTGTTTGCGTTTTGATCTGGTAATAATTTGGTTTACTATGCCAGAAACAACAAATTTAAGAGGACTGGGGTATCTTTAATCATAAAAAAGAACATTTCAACATATATCTTGCAGTACAATGCTGTCTGTGATAGGATAATATTCATAGGATTACAAGGAAGACCAGTTAATAGCACTTTTATTCAGATTTATACACCAACCACTAAAACTTGTTGTTATTGTTGTTAAGTGTCATCGAGTCTGTTCCAATCCATAGTGATCCTGTGTAGAGTTTCTGAGGAGCCACTGATGGGCTTGAACCACTAACCATGTGGTTCAAACTGACCATGCTGTCCAACACATTATCCTGAAGTGCCACACCAGGACTCCAACCACTAAAGCCAGAGATGATGACATTGAAGAAGTCTATGAACTTCTCAGTTTGAAGTTGATCAAACATAAAATCAGGATGTACTGATAATTACTGGTGATTGAAATGTGAAGATTGGAAAAAAAGAAGAAGTTGGAAAATATGAACATTGGTGACAGAAATGCTGCCGGAGATTGCATGATAGAATTTCATAAGACCAATGACATATTCATTGAAAAACATTTTTGAAACTACATAAAAGGCAACTGTACAAACAGACCTCACCAGGCAAAATACACAGGAATCAAGTTGACTGCATCTTTGGGAAGAGACAGTGGAAAAGCTCAATATGATCTGCCAAAACAAGTATAGGGGAAGGCTGAAACAAACCATGGAAATGACCATCAAGAACGTTCAGACTGAAGCTGAAGAGAATTAAAACAAGTCCAAGAGAGTCAAAATTTGACCTTGAATATATCGCACCTGAATTTAGAGACAATCTTAAAAACATATTTGAAGCATTACATACTAATGACTGAAGACCAGAAGTCTTATGAGATGACATCAAGAGTATCAAACAGCAAAAAGTTATTAAACAAACAAGAAAAAAGGAAAGACCAAAATGAATGTCAGAAAAGACTCTGAAACTTTCTCTTCAGCATAGATATGCTAAAGAAAATGGAAGAAATGAGGACTACAAAAAGTTGAACAGAAAATCAAAGGGAAGCTCAAGAAGAGAAAGTATTATAATGAAATGTACAAGGATCTGAAGTTAGAAAGTCAAAAGGGAAGAACACCTCAGCAACTCTCAAGCTGAAAGAACTGAAGAAAACTTTCAAGCCTCAACTTGCAATAT
Organism: Chrysochloris asiatica; assembly: GCF_000296735.1. Taxonomy (NCBI): domain Eukaryota; kingdom Metazoa; phylum Chordata; class Mammalia; order Afrosoricida; family Chrysochloridae; genus Chrysochloris; species Chrysochloris asiatica. The sequence goes on along the minus strand of NW_006408570.1, from coordinate 9,483,430 downwards.
TAAAGATTCAATGGGAAAAATATTGAATGAATATAAAGTATCAACAGAAGATGGAAGGAATACACAGTCACTGTGCCAAAAAGAAATGGTCCATATTCAATCATTTCAAGAGGTAGCATATGATCAAGAGCCAATGGTGCTGGAGAAAGAAGTCCAAGATGCACTGAAGGCATTGGCCAACAACAAAGCTCTGGGAATTGGTGTTATACAGATTGAAATATTTCTGAAAACTGATATAACATTAAAGACATTCACTCATTTATGCCAAGAAATTTGGAAGACAGCTATATATGGTCAACCGATTGGAAGAGATCCATATTTGTACCCATTCCAAAAACAGGTGACTCTGTGGAATGAGAAAATCATTAATTTCCCATGTGAGTACATTTTGCCAAAATTCAAAAGTGGTTGCAATAGTACATTGACAGAAAAATTCCAGAAACTCAAGCTAAATTCAGAAGAGGATATGAAATGAAGGATTTCATTGCTGACCTCATATGGATCTAACTAACTGAAAGTAGAGAATACAAGAAAGATGTTTACCAGTGTTTTATTGACTATGAAAAGCCTTCGGACTATGTGGATCGTGACAACCTATGGATAACATTGCAAGAATGGGTAGTCTAGAACACTTAATTGTGTTCATGAGGACACAGACCAAGAAGTCTCACCTGAATTTAGAGGTTCAATTGATTGAACAGCACAGAACAAGGGGATAGTGAATGGTTTAAAATCAGGAAGCATGAGGGCTAGGATTGTTTTCTTTCACCATACTTATTCATTCTGTATGCTGAGCAAATCATCTAAGAAACTAGATTATATGAAGAATTACATGGCATCAGGATTAGAAAAGAACTGATTACCAACCTGCAACATGCAGATGATGTTACAACCTTGCTTGCTGAAAGCGAAGAGGACTTAAAAATACTTACTGATGAAGATCAAAGACCAGTCTTCAGTATGGATTACACCTCAATGTAAAGAAAACAAAAAATTTCACAAATGAACCAATAAATGACATCAAGATAAATGGAGAAAAGATTGAAGTTCTCAAGACTTTTTTCTGCTTGGACCCATTATCAACACTCATGGAAGCAGCAGTCAAGAATTCAAACAATGTGTATGGCATTAGGATAATCTGTTTTTCAAGACCTCTTTAAAGTTTTCAAGAGGTTTGAGGAGTTTGGTGTACCTGACCCAATTTATGGTATTTTCAACAACCTTATATGCATGTGAAAGTTGGAAAATGAAGACCACAGAAGAATTAATGCATTTGACTAATGGTGCTGGAGAAGAATATTAAAAGTACCATGGACTGCCAGAAGAGCAAACAAATCTGTGTTGGAAGCGCTGCCAGAATACTCCTTAGAAGCCAGGTTGGCTAGACTTCGTCTTTTATTTTTGGGCATGCTATCAGAAGGGACCGGCCCCTAAAGGGAATCATCATGCTTGGTAAAGAAGACAGTCAGTGAAAAAGAGGTAGATCTCCACTGAGATGGATTAATACAGTGGCAGCAGCAATGGGCTCAAATGTAACAATATTGTGAGGATGGTGCAAGACTCATCAGTGTTTCATTTTGTTGTGTGTAGTGTTGCTGTGCATCAGAGTTAACAGCACCCAACAACAACAACCACCCTAGAGCCTCCTAACATCTGAGGAAATGTATTACTTTACAGGCACTCACTTGTGATATTTCTGTTATAGCTGCGCTAGTTAACTAAGATATCAGCATATGAATATGCACCCCTACACATGCACACACATAAACAACTCTCTCTGAATACTTAGGATAGTTTTTAGCATGTGATGAGAATTTAATAAAATATTGGTGGATGAATAAATGAGTGAACAAATCTGTGAATCTGTGGGTAGTATCTGCAAAGAAATTGCTTAGAATAACAATTTCAGCAAATGAATGACAGAGGTTTAACCATGGCCCTTTAGAGTAGCACTAGTACTAATTCCTGCAGGTATGAACACTTTATCTGTGAGGTTTGAATAGAATGGTACCTGAAAGTGCTTGGCACTCTGCAATTTGGCCTCAAGTGCTGAATTTTTATAAACTCTTTGCAAAACAATGGAAAAATGCACAGACGAATAGGTAAATGAATTGTTATCACAGCCCTGTTGTTAAGTGCAGTCAAGTCAGTTCTGACTCATAGTAAGCCTGCATAGGATTTCTGAGAAGCAGTTGTAGGTGTAAATCACTGACCTTGTGGTTAGCAGTGCAGTGTTTATCCCATAGTGCCCACACCAGGATCTCTATCTTAGCCCAATCCTCCAGAAAACAGGGCCTGAAACAAGGATTAAAGCATTCATTTTTAATTTGGGAGCAGTGGGAGAAAAAAAAGAGTAAGAAAATATGGGCATGCAACACAATGCAGTGCAATGAGAAATGGAGATAGCTTCTGCTTCCCAATAAGCTGCAATGAGACACAGCAGGTTGCTCAGCAAATATGTCTGCTAGGCACTCAGCATCTCCCCAGAGACTTTACAGGAAGAAATTACACCTCACAATAGCCTATGGCAGAAAGAAATAAAAGGGATCTTGCCTGTATTTTTCCCTCCCATATCCTGTCTCCCATTGGTCAAAGTCAACTATGCAAAGGACTAACTCCCTACACTTCAAACAGTACAACCTTGAGTATGAATTAGACCTCAACTTAAAGAAAGCAAAAATCCTCAACTGGATCAACAAGTAACATGATGAGAAATGGAGAAAAGATTGATATTGTCAAGGATTTTATTTTACTTGTATCTATAACCAACACCCATGGAAGCAGCAGTCAAGAAATCCAACAATGAGGCAAACCTGCTGTAAAAGATCTCTTTTCAGTGTTAAAGAGCAAAAATAGCAGTTTGAGGACTAAGGTACACCTGACCCACGCCATGGTATTTTCAGTCACTTCATATGCATGTCAAAGCTGGATAAATAAGGAAGAATGAAGACGACTTGATGCCTTTGAACTGTGGTGTTGATGAAGGATATAAAACATACCATGGACTGCCAGTAGAACAAATCTGTGTTGGAAGAAGTGCAGTCAGAATGCTTGTTAGAAGGGAAAATGAAGATACTTCTCATTTTATTTTGGATCTGTTATCAGGAGGGACAAGTTCCTGAAGAAGAACCTCATGCTTGGAAAAATTGTTGTTGTTGTTAAGTGCCTTAGAGTCGGTTCTGACCCATAGCGACCCTGTACAGGGTTTCCGAGGGTGTAAGTCCTTACGGGAGTAGAAAGCCTCATCTTTCTCCCGCGGAGCGGCTGGTAGTTTCGAACTGCTGACCTTAAGGTTCGCAGCCCGATTCGTAACCACTACGCTACCAGAGCTCGAGGCAACTAAAAAAAGGAAGACCTTCAACAAGATGGGTTGACACAGTGGCAGCAGCAATGGACAGTGTTTTGTTCTGTTATACATAGGGTTACTGTGAGTCAGAATTGACTCTACCGCACCTAACAATAACAACAACCAAATATGACTCTGTATATGTGTGCATGGGAAAAGGGATGAAAACAGAGTTCTACAGACTGTAGAAATACGTAAAACTGAGGCCCAAACCCATTGCTGTCAAGTCCATTGTTAGCTCTTAGGACCGAATAAAACTGCTCCATACGATTCCCAAGGCTGCAAATCTGTACGGAAACAGACTGCCATATTGTTCTCCTGTGTGGTGACTTGTGGGTTCGAACCTGCCGACCTTTAGGTCAGCAGCTGAACACTTAATCACTGAGCCACCATTGCTCCTTATAGAAGCATATAGGCTTGTGAAGAGCAAAAGTCAGGTAATACTCTCATAATAAAGCATAATGCTAGCAACATGGACACCAACCTTATAAATGAATGGAAATTAGACCCTGTCCCAAATCACCCGGATTAAGAACCACTGAAGAATGTTCATATAATGCTAAGTGCATTCCGGTACTCAGAGGACAAAAGGGAGCACATATTAAAAAACCTGAGGAATTGGAATTTTAAGGCCTCAGTGAAATCAGATAAATTTCCCCTCTTATCTCCCTCTCCCCTTTCTTCCCCTGAAGCAGGAGAGTGAGACCCTAACATAACCCTAACCTTGTCATCAAACTAAAGGATATACTGTCCTCCCACATAGGTCTTCTTTTAGCACAAATTGTTCACATTCCAGAGAAATATTAGTTTGGGGGAATCAATCAATGTCCTTCAGAGAAGTTGCTGTTCAGGTAAAGTCAGGAGAATTAGGAGAGTTCTTCCTTCTGTTGACACTATTTCCTTTTGGGTTAAGGTAGATATTAATCATGTCTGATGGCTCGCAAATGATAAGAAAGTAATCCCCAATGGTATGGCATGCATTTTTCTACCCTTGGGTGTTTCCCTTTAGTTTTGGTATTTATTTATTTGAAAGAGATGCTAGCCTGGATGATATTAGTTTTGAGTTATTCCCACCTTGAGTAAATCGTATTTGAATCAAAGTAATGAATTGTGGATAGTCATATTTACACAAATAAATAGATGTATATACAGAAAAACAAACAAATAACTTGAAGATATATTTTCTTCAATTTATTGTAGTTGTGTCATCTATGAATTTATCAAGTAACATAGCTTGACAAAGCTACATAGCATAGTGGTTAGTCAGGCTGCTAACTTCAAGGTTAGCAGTTTGAAACAACCAGGGGTTCTGCTGGAGAAAGATGAGGCTTTCTGCTCCCATAAAGATTTACAGCCTAGGAAACACTATGCGAGGTTGCTATGAGTTTGAACCAACTCCATGATACACCACCACCACCACCAGGTTGTTGTTAAGTGCCGTGGAGTTGGTTCCAACTCACAAGGACCCTGTATAGGCTTTCCTAGTTTGTATGCTGCATATACCAAACCAAGAATCAAAACCGTGTTGTGGAGGCAATTTTGACTCACAGTAACCCCAGGTGTTCCAAAGTAGAAATGGATTCCATACAACCTAGTGGGTTCAAACCACTAACCTTTTGGTTAGGATCAGAGAGCAACTAATTGGGGCCACCAGGTTCCTAAGCGCTATATAAAAAATGTAAAAACAAGCATATACATTTAAATTTCTATTCTATACCTCAGTTTGTTATATTAATGACCTCAGTTTGTTATATTAATGATTCAGATAATGTCACATTTCTCCATTTATGTGTTTGTTTTTTCATATCAAATAAAATTTTGTTTTAAAGTACCAAGTCCTAAGCTGGCCATTGACTATGAAGTAGCAGCTTGCCCTGCTTCTTTCCCATGTCTTCCAAGGTATTCTTTTCAAATCTGTCAGTGGCTCCACTTTCAACTACATGCCTCTGAACCAACTTTACCTAGAGTACTTTGTCATGTCTTCAGCAGAGGCTTAGTACCCAAACCTCCCACATAGGCATACCTTCCACCATTCAGCCCCTTTGGAGTTTCTGTGTAGAGGACTTAAAATACTTATTGATAAAAATCAAAGACCTCAAAGACCGTAGCCATTGCATCTCAATGTAAAGAAAACAAAAAGCCTCACCACTGAACCAATAAACAATGTTCTTATCAATGGAGAAAAGATTGAAGTTGTCAAAGACTTCATTTTTCTTGGATCAACCATCAACACTCATGGAAGCAGCAGCCAAGAAATCCAACGACACATTGCATTAGGCAAATCTGCTGCACAAGACCTTTTTAAAGTGTTGAAGAGCAAAGATGTCAGCTTGAGGACTAAGGTGTGCCTGACCCCAGCCATGGTATTTTCAATCACCTCATATGCATGCGAAAGCTGGACAGTGAATAAGGAAGTCTGTTGAAGAATTGATGCTTTTGAGTTATGGTGTTGGAGGAAAATACTGAAAGTGCCATGGGCTGTCCACAGAACCAACAGATCTGTGTTGGAAGAAGTGTAGCCAGAGTGCTCCTTGGAGGCCAGGATGGCCAGACTTTGTCTCTTATACTTCAGACATATTGTCAGAAAGAACTAGTTATTGGAGAGGTTTGGTAAGGTGGAGGATCAGAGAAAAAGAAGAAGATCCCCAGCAAGATGGATTGGCAAAGTAGCAGCATCAATGGGTTCAAGTGTGGCAACAATTGTTAGCTTGTCCCGGTACAGGGCAGTGTTTTGTTCTGTTGTGTATAGGGTTGCTATGAGTTGGTACCAACTCAATGACACCTAACAACAACAACAACAGGAGTTCCTACATTGGAGAAGACTCAAGTTCCCATGTGTTCCCTCTCATCAGCACCCTTTTCATAGATTTCAATATTTCCTCTGCTTGGGGCCAGTTCAATCATCAGCAATACAGTATCATTTGCCATGTAACATATCAGTCCAATGGCTTTTGATAACAACATATTAATTCCTTATATGGTTTTGTAGGTTTTAAAGGCAGTTCTTACTTGGGATTCTAAACTGGCTGCACTCAGATTATAGCTTGACTGCAAACATCAGAAGACTCAACTCAGCTGCATGTCTAAGAAATCTCCCTTCCATCAATACTGACTGTCAGCTGGGATTGCAATTGGGGCTGTCGCCCAGCTCGCCTATAAGAGGCCTCTCCTTATTATTGTCTTCTTACAGGATAGTAGCACCTATGTTCCCAGTGGAAAGTTCCAAGCCACAGAAAATGTAATCAGTTGCCAAGCCAGTTAAGGACTATGTGCAGAACTGGCATGGGTTACTTCCTTCATATTCTATAGTAAAGGCAAGTAGCATTGCAGAAGAGCACATGAGATGTGGCCACTTTCCCAAAAATAATTCTGTCGGTGATATTCACCTTAAAAACAATGTCTATTAACTGTTCTTTGGGGAAAACGTCCAGACCACAATGGTTCAGTTTATCTTCTCTCTCCAGTAGAGGATTTGGATATTGTTCCATAATAAAATTTGGGTTAGAAAGAAGCTATCTAATCCACTCCCTGTTTGTGTTAAAAATTTTAAAGCAGAGCAAAAAACCTAAGACATCATGTCTTTCAAGCAAATAGAGTTAAAATGTTGTCTGAACCTACTGAAGGTGGTGTTTCTGACTCCCAATTCAGTACTATTCCAGCACAACAAAATTAGTTTTTTGTAGTCATAGAATCGGTTCCAACTCATAGACACCCTGTACAGGGTTTCAGAGGCTGTAAATCTGTAGAGGAGTAGATAGCCTTATTTTTCTCCAGTGGAACCACTGGTAGTTTCGAACTACGTGCTGTGAGATTAGCAGCCTGACTAGTAACCACTACGCTACCAGAGCTCCTTTAGGAGAGAGAGGGAGAATCCTGTCATCACCTACTCACCCTTTGCTTCCCTTGCACTATCCCATCTATATCACCATCTAGGCTGGACACTGCTTCCAAAATGCAAACTATTGCCTCTCCACTCACTAAAGAGCAGTGTATTTTACAGAATGCTGAAGAGAGCAAGTCACTTATCCAAAGGAGAGTGAAAGACTAAAATCACAGAGAAAGACAGGAAGTAACTTCAGGGTCCACAATTATGAAGAGAGGAAAGAAACCTGGGACTAGTAAATTACAGGTTTGTTGTCTGTGTCCAGTGTTTCTCAATGTGCAGAGGGATGGTAGAAAGGAAGAAGGCTTGATAGAAGCCTTAAACTGTGAAAAACTAGCAACAGGTCCTTGCCTAAAATTTTCAGAGCCTGGAATAGGAATATGAATGAAGCGCCATATATGTCATGACTAAATACTATATAATCTAAATCAAGAAGATAAACTGTTAAACGAATATATTTTCTCTTAATACCTTTAAATTATAATAACAAATTTGAAAATTAAAGTCTTCATATCACTGAAAGTTGGAAAAACATGAAAGTCTAGATTATCGAATTATTAAACACATGTTCTGGATATTCTATTGATGGGTGAATGGGTAATGAAATCAAGACATGAATAATGTATAAATTATTATATATTTTCTATAAAATATGTTTCTTACTTTCATCTCTGCAAAATCACTGAATTTGTTATAATAATCGAGATTTGTACATAATTTATGTACTATTGATAATAACATTAAATTTGACTACTTTTCCTGACTCATGGCAGTTACTAGAGACCATTTTATTAATCTCAATTTTAGAAACTTCAGTTTACTGTAGCAGCAGAGACTGGAATGGCCCATAAAACTCTTAAATCAATACCTGGATTCTGAAATTAAATAAGCATTTTTGTATGGCATGCTTAAATATAATGACTTGCTAATAATAAATTATTTTAAATTATTTTAGCTTCTTCATATAAAATGCTAACACTTTAATTGTAACTTTCATCATCTCTCTTAATGCAAAATCTAGCTGTATACAGTAATAGAAGAATTTGATGTCATCTTTCATGCATACTAAATATAAACACAGATGCCTATTGTACTGTGTCCTCCGAAGTTAGAGAAATTGGAAATTATAAAATGAAGAATAGCAAGAAAAATAGATAGTTGGAAACTATACTTCATTATGCAAGAATCATTGTCATTCATGGCATCTTAGAGGAAGATATTTAATAAGTCAACTAATTTGTCTTATCTCTCACTGAATACTATAGTTGCTTTTGTACTTGATTTAGTGTCTGTCTATAAAGTAAGCAAGTGCACTACCCACAAATCTTTTCTGCATTCAAATACAGCTGTCTTTTGTTTTATAGGCATAGGGAAGTAGCTGTGGAGAAGCAACCCTGTCCCTACTCTTGCCCTCCACCCAACCCCCACTGCTACCTCCCCATGCCCCCATTCTCTGGGACCTGACTAGTGTTAGTTATGATAGGGGATATTTAGAATTACAGGTCATGCCAGGCCAGCACTGAACATCAGATCATGAGTACAGAATGCTCATGAGTTCTCTAACATAGTGTATGTGTCTATTTGTGATATCCTCCTCTCAAGTGTGGAGTTCAGAGTAAGGCTCTCTTCCCAGGGTCCAAGCATACAGTCTAGGAATGTTTGAATCTCTTTACACCTCATTACTCAGCTGTCTCCTCATTTTTCACTCCCCAAATCTTTCTCATTTTCATTACTCTACTCGTCTCCATAATGTATTGTCTTTCTCATTTCTCCCTTCCTGTCTTTCTTTCTCCCTTCTTTTTGCTTTTGCTGTGCTTTCTTTTTTGAAAACAAATTCACTCAAGAAGTATGTAACACAGTGTACCTAAAAGCACGAGAAAAATAAAATGTATATGCAAAAACACAAAAGAGAATATAAAAGCACAGATGTCTTTATTCTCTCCCTTTATAGCCCACCAGTACATATTCTTCCCATAGAAATCACTATTAAGATATTAGTTCATATATTTCCAGGCCACTTTCTACACACTAAAACCTTATGTAATTTTTTTAAATAAAAAACTTTATGCAGTTACGAATAATATTATTTTGTAAATAGAAAAAGCATATCCCATTTATAATAAAGCTATTAGAACTAATGAATGAATTTATCTAAGGAATAATGTAATTTTAAATCTAAATGAATAATCAGATAAACATTGTTTTGCAAGTTATGTTTTTTTTCCATTCAACAAATAATGGATCTCTATCTATGTCAGCACATAGACTTTAATTTGTACATAGTATTTAATATTATGAACATAACTACTTAACTATTTCTGAGCAAAATATGCTCTTAATGTTGTTGAGTCCCATCAAGTTAATTTGGACTCCTATGAACCCTACAGGGAGTCCTGGTGTGGCGCTGTGGGCTAATATGTGAGACTGAAAAGTCATTTGAATAAGGTTGGTGGTTCAAGCTCACCAGCTGCTCCTTGGAAACCCTATACAGGGTCGCTATGGGTCAGAATTGACTCAATGGCACTTAACAACATCAACAACATCAACCCTACAAACAACAGAATGAAACAGTGTCCTGTCCTGTGCCCTCCCAAACGCCTTTGTTATGTCTGAACTTATTGTTCAAGCCGCTGTGTCAATTCATCTCCTTGAGGACTTCTCTCTTTTCCGTTGACCCTCTACTTTGCCATCGTCCATCATCTATCACTTTGCTATACTATGGTGGTTCTCATGGTTCTGTGATGCTGAAAGCTATGCCACTGCTATTTTAAATTCCAGCAAGGTCATCCATAGTGGACAGGCTTCAACTGAGCTTTCAGACTAAGAGTAGGAAGAAAGAGAGGCAAACTATTTCTCAATGTTTAGCCCTTGAAAATCTTATGAATAATAGGGGAACAGATATAGTGCCAAAAGATGAAAACATACGAACAGCACCGGTATTGCCAGATACAGTGACAGGAGGTGAGTCCCTCAGGTTAGAAGGCATTCACAATGTGGATGGGGAAGAGCCGCCTCCTCAAAATAGAGTTGGTATGATGACACGAATGGAGTAAAGCTTTAGGGAGCTTCATTGCTGATGGATCACTTCTCAAAATAAGGAAAGACAGCTGTTGATATTGTGAAGTGCCTTCAGGTTGATTCCAACCCATAGCGACCCTGTATAGGGTTTCTGAGGAGCAGCTGGTGAGCTTGAACTGCCGACCTTGCAGTTCAAACAGCTTTGCGGTCTGGTGCATTAACATACAGTGCCACACCAGGACTCCAAGACAGCTGTAGACAACCACTAATAATCAAATTTGTTCCTTTTTATTCCATCTGGTGAAGTTCATGTGTGTAGTCACCTTTCATGCTGTTTAAAAATGCAGTTGTCATGATTACGTTGTTGGTTTTGCTAAATTCTATCATGTGATCTCTAACGTCATTTATATCATTTAGATCATCCTTTATATTTCCCAACAATCAATCCTTCCTCTTTGTTTCCAACCTTTTTAATTATAATCAGCCATAATTAGCAATGCAAATTGATGGCATTTGATCAATTTCAGACTGAAGAACTTTGTAGAATTCTTCCATCTCATCATCACTGACCTTAGTGCTTGGTTCGTAAATTTAAATAATAGTGGTAGGAACTGGTCTTCCTTGAAGGTGCATAGATATTATCCTATCACAGACAGCATTGTACTTTAAGATCTTGAAATGTTCTTTTTGACATTGAATGAAATACTATTTCTATTGACTTTGTCATTCCTCACATAGTAAACATATGGTTGTCTGATTCAAAATATCTACTGTCAATCTATTTCACATCATTAATGCCTATGATATTTCTTTTTATGTGTTCCGTTTCATTTTTGACAGCTTCCAATTCTTTTAGATTTGTACTGTGTGCATTCCTTGTTCTAATTATTACTGAAAATTTGCAGCTTTTCCCCCTCATTTTGAGTTGTGCCACATCAAAAGATGAAGGTCCTGAATGCTTTGCTCCATTCATTTCATTATGGTCAACTCTACTTTGAGGAGGAAGCTCTTTTCCACTCACATTTCTAGTTCCTTTAATCTGAGGAACTTGCCTTCCAGCACTATATCTGACAATGTTCTCCTGCTATTCATAATGTTTTCGAATGTGTCACTATATCTGACAATGTTTCACTGCTATTCATAAAGTTTTCAGTGGCTAAACATTCAGAAGTAGTTTTCCTTTCCTCTCCTTCTTAGGCTGTCTTAGTCTGGAAGCTCAGCTGAAACCTGTCTGCCATGGACATGCTGATATTTAAAATACCTGTGGCATCACTTCAAGCATCATAGTAACATGTAAGCCACCACAGTAAGATGAGCTGGTAGACAAGAGGTGGTGAATAAAAGTATTTGCAATGAGTAAGTCATTGGTCTTGCAAAATTGTCTCATACAACCTCCAGCATAATTTCTACCCCATAGGCCATATTTTCCAACTTCCAATCCTTCCTTTTTTGTTTCCAAATTTTGCATTCCAATCACCAGTAACTATCAATACATCTTGATTGTATGTTTGATTAATTTCAGAATGAAGATGTTGGTAGAATTCTTCAATTTCTTCTTCATTGCCTTTAGTGATAAGTATATAAGTTTGAATAAAAATGATTGCTGGCATAGAGATATAATCCTATCATAGGTAATATTGTTCTGTATTGGTCTTCAACACAGTTCTTGAAAAGTTCTTTGTGATTATGAATGTGACAACATTCCTTTTCAGTTGGTCGTTCCTAACATAGTACACTATATGATTGACCAATTCAAAATGACCGATATCAGTCTAACTCAGCTCACTAATGCCCATGTTATAGATCTTAAGCCTTCCATTTCATAACTTCCAATTTTCCCAGATTCATACTGTGTACATCCCAAATTTATTGTCCATCAGCAAATGAAGGTCTCAAAAGCTTTGCTTTATCCATGTCATTAAGGTTGGACACTGAACTCTACTTTGAGAAAACAACTCTTCCCTAGTTGTATTTTGAGTGCCTGCCAACCTAAGGGGCTCATCTCCTGGCATATCAGATACTGTACCACCATTATTCATAAGGTTTTCGGTGGCTCCTCCCTGAGGAATGGGCTACCTATTCTTTCTTCCTAGTCTGTCTTCATATGGAAGCTCTGTTGATTGGTGACCCTTAGTGGTATTTGAATAGAAGTGGTATAGCTTCCAGAATCACAGAAACATGCAAGCCATCACAGTATGACAAACTGACAAATACAGGCTCCTTTCATTTTTAATATTATAAAAATACTGTAATATGCCTGCTGTTGTTGGATACTGTCAAGTCAGTTCTGACTCATTGTGATCCTGTGTACAACAGAATGAAACACTGCCCAGTTATACACCATCTTTGCAACCCTCACTATATTTGAGACCACTGCTTTAGCCACTGTATCAGTACATCTTTTTGAGAGTCTTTCTCTTTTTTGGCAACCTATACTTTCCCAGGTATGGTGTCCTTCTCTGGGGACCAATTCCTCCCAATAACATGTCAACAGTACATGAGATGAAGTCTGGCCCTTCTCCCTTCTAAGTGGCATTCTGACTGAATTTCTAAGACAGATTTATTCATTCTTCAGAAAATCAATTGCATATTTAATATTCTTCACTAGCGCCATTTTACAAATGCATCAGCCAGCTCTTCAGTCTTTCTTACTCATTGTTCAACATTCACAAACATATGAGTTAATTGAAAATACCAAGGGTTGGGTCAGGCACATCTTGCTCCTCAAAGTGCCATTTTTGCTTTTTAATACTTTAAAGAGGTCTATTGCAGCAGATTTGTCCAGTGCCATATGTCATTTGATTCCCTGACTACTGCTTCCATGGCTGTTGAAAGTGTATCCAAGTAAAATGGAATCCTTGACAAGTTCTGTACTTTCTCAAGTTTACCATGATGTACAGTTGTCTGTTAATTTTTATGTACTTGTGTGAAGACTTGAAGATTGTGATTGAAAGAATACTTCAAAATTTCATAGATCTACAAAATCTCTTTCTACACCCATTTGCCAACTTGCACTTCTACAACCATTATATGAAAGTATCTTTTATTTCTCTCTCTCAATACTTTTTTTTTTTTTTAACAGTAATTGCTATCCAAGGTGTTCTTGTGGCACAGTAATTTAAGCACTACACTGATAACTGAAGAAGAAAGAGGAAGCAATCTGAATCCCTAAGGATTTACAACTTTGGAAACCCTAGAGAGTAGGGTTACTCTGTCCTAAAGGCTCATTATGTGTCCTAATCTACTCAGTAGCAGTGGGTTGATTATTATCTTCCTTTTTCACAATTACATTTTCTTCATACTTACACATGAAAAAATTATATTTTCTCTTTCCAATGTGTACTTTTGTAATAACTCCTTAATGAGACTTACCATCTTTCCCTGTGCTTATTATTTATTTATATTTTTTTCTGTGAGTTACCTATTCATATCTTTCGCTCAAGGAGCCCTGGTGCTATCTTGGCTGCTATCCGAAAGGTTGACAGTTTTAACTTATCAGCTGGTCCAAGGGTGAAAGATGTGGCAGTCTGCTTCCGCAAAGATTATTACCACGCAAACCCGAAATGGCAGTTCTTTTTTTTCTCCTTAGAATTCCTGTGATTCAAAATAGACTTAACAGAACACAACAGCAACATTCCCTCACCTTTTTCCCTATTGGATTGCTTGGCTTTTTATTAGTCTTAAAGAACTCCTGTAAAGGGGCATTTGAAGATAGGTGCCCTAGGAATTAATGAGCTGAAATGAACTGGTATTGAGATTTTCAATTGGACAATCACATGGTCTACTATACCAGGAATGATAAATTGAAGCAAAACAGTGTCACATTCATTGTCAAAAGAACATTTCAGGATCTACGCTGATGTACAAGACTGTCACTGATAGGATAATTTTCATATGACTATGAAGAAGACTGGTTAATATGACAATTATTCAAACTTACACACCAACCACTAATGAAAAAGGTGGTAAACATTTTTTTTTTTTTGGCCATTCTGCAGTCTGAAATTGATCAAACATACAATCAAGATGCATTGATCATTACTGGTGATTAGAATGTGAAAGTTGGGAAAGAAGTTGTATGGGCGACTACTCTCTAGGATTTCCAAAGTTGTAAATCTTTATGGATTCAGATTGCCTCCTCTTTCTTCTTCAGTTATTTTGCCAGGCCAACAAACTTTTGATAGCAAATGTCTTTTTTCAACTATATAAAATGTGATTATTTGTGTGGACCTCATCAAATGGAATACACATTAATCAAAGTAACTACATTTGTGGAAAGAGATGATGGAAAAGCTCAAGATCATCAGTTAGAACAAGACCAGGAGCTGACTGTGAAACAGATCATCAATGATTTGTATTCAAGCTTAAGATGAAACTTAAGAAAATTAAAACAAGTCCGCTAGTGTCAAAGTATGACCTTGTGTATATCCCTCTAGAGTTTGAAAACTCAAGAATAGATTTTAACACGTTGAATATTTAACACATCTAACATATAACTGAAGACTAGAAGAGTTATGGAATGACATAAGGACACACATGAAGAAAGCAAAAGATCATGAAGAGGAGAGGAAATCAGAGCCCAAAATGTATGCCAAATGACACTCAGAAACATCCTCTTGAATGTAGATTAGCTAAATGGAATGGAGGGAATTATTACATAAAATTGCTGAACACAGTATTTGAAAGGGCAGCTCAAAAACACAAAATAAATTTTTATAAACAAACTGTATAGAAATCAAGAAAGGAAGCACACAGTTGGTATTTCTCAAGCTGAAAGAGCTGAAGAAAAATGTCAAGATTACAGTTGCAATATTAAAGGAATCTTTGGACAAAATATTGAACAAGAAGTATCAAAAGAAGATGGAAGGAATACACAGAATCACTGTACCAAAAATAGCTGGTTGACATTCAACCATTTCAGTAGGTTGCATATGATCAAGAACTGATAATATTTAAGGGAAAAGTCTAAGTTGTATTTAAGGCATCAGCACACACACACACACACACACACAAATATGTTTTAAGGTTTTAAATTTTTTTTTCAGTATTATTCATATAGAAAGGCTAAAGTATCTCACTGTGAGCATCTATACCACCTGTATTCTATCACTAAAATTATACTGTATTTGCTTTATCATATATTCATACCTTTTAAGATCTATGAATATATCTTATATTTGAAGTTGTTGTTGTTATTGTCAGGTGCCATCGAGTCAGAACTGACTATAGTGACCTCATGCACAGCAGAACGAAACAATGTCCGATCCTGGGTCAATCTCACTACCTCTGCCACACTTGACGCATCAATGATGCCACCTGGCTGATCCATCTCGTTGGGGGTCTTCCTCTTTTTCTCTGACCCTCCACCTTACCCAGCATGACATCCTTCTC
>NW_006408570.1:9458690-9460575 GCF_000296735.1 Chrysochloris asiatica | reverse complement strand
TCTACCTTTACAATTGTGACAGTCATGATTAGTCATGATAACAATTATTCACTGTTGAATCTTACGAATCTTATCCCCATCTCTTTTCACCAGACCTATCTAGACAAGATGAAATCTATTCAGTGGGGACTTTTTCTTTCCCTCCATACTCTTAAACTAAACTCCCTTTTGAAACCTTGTAAGCCAGTCACTTCATGTCTTTATCGCCCCCTCATTTTAGGTAGCCAATGTCTAAGTTGCCTGTCCCTGTCTACCCTGTGTACAGAGGGGATAGCATTGATACTTGATGTGAAGACTACTTCCCTCTCTGTCGGTATTTAAAGTTACTACCTAGGTTCATCAAATTGTAGCAATTTACCCTTGTTCCTTTAACAAAAACAAAAACATTTGTTTGTTATTATTATTTTTTTGTAATCTTCCTGTAGTCGAGTTCTGATTATTGAGCCGAGGCTAGGTCAAATGGGTACTGCCTGTAAGTTTAGGCTTTCTTGTGTTTTTCCCCTCACTTCATATCAGCTGAATGCTTAACTCTCAGCTCTAGCCCTCTGTGGCTATGTCCTTGTCCATGGGCTCAGGTGTCCTCACGTCTCACTACACTTTGGACCAACCAGCCCTTCCTCTTCTGTTTCTCATCTCCAGGTCAATGGGATTCAATGGACTGGGGTTGAACTCAGCCCATTTCTTCCTTGCCTTTCTTCCCTCTCTTCCACTCACCAGTAGACCAATGTGGTCACCAGCAAGCTTACATGCCTATTTATGTGTTCCCATTGAGATTCAGTCTTAGAGGGGAGTTTATCCTGAAGGAACTTGATTGCTAGCCTTGATGTCTTCTTGGTGAACAGCTTGTTTATTCTTGTAGTAGCCAGTCATGCTGACATTATTGTTTTGGGTTTTTCCTGATGATCTTTCTCTAAAGATGTATCTTCTGTCACTCTAGCTGTTCCAGGCTGGTCTGTTTGTCCTTGCTAGTGGGAATGTCCCACCTCATAAGGTTCTGGATGGGACTCAGGATTCCACCTAAGGTCCTATACCCTGCAAAGGCTTTGCAAGAGGTCTATTTCACTGACAACTTCTATAACCCCTTTTAGGTATTCTAATCAGTTATAGGCTGAAGATGGGCTTACAAGTTTTCTGTAATCATGTTTCCCAACATTCCTTTCTATCCCACTCAAGTGTCTATTTTACAATAGTAGGCAAGGGAAACCAATATTCATAAGACAGTCAAGCATTTTAGTATTATTTCCCCTCTTCAAGCTGTGCCTAGATCCCTGTATCCCAGAGCCCTGTTGTTCCAAGGTTAAGCATGCATCACTAGTTTCCTCTGTCCCACTAGGCCATGTAAACCTGTCTCAGTGTTCCCCTATCCATGCTGTTCTTTCACCTTCTCCGCCTTCTTGTATTGCCCTAACCAACACCCAAATTAAACCTCCCAACCCCAACCCCACTGTTGCGGTTACCTTATATTCCATTAACTCTTCCCTCCATTTATTTTATCCTGTAATCTACCTGATCTTCTCACCACCTGGATATTTGTTCCTCTGTGTTTACTTCCTTTCACATTGTAATTGTTTTGATCATAGACTGACCTCTCAGATCCTCTGTTCTTATAATTTTATTCTGTTCTTGACTCTTCCATTTGTTGACTGAGTTCAGGGTGATGCTGCCATGTATGTCATTCTCTGGTTGTTGACTGTTCTTGTTGCTTCTCAGTCCACAGAACTTCCTTTAGGATATTTTTCATAGCAGGGTTGGCTTTGGCAAAATCCCTTAGCTTCTGCTTATCC
Organism: Chrysochloris asiatica; assembly: GCF_000296735.1. Lineage (NCBI taxonomy): Eukaryota > Metazoa > Chordata > Mammalia > Afrosoricida > Chrysochloridae > Chrysochloris > Chrysochloris asiatica. The sequence continues at coordinate 9,458,791 of NW_006408570.1, read as the reverse complement.
TGGAATGTTTGATTACACCATCATATTTGATTGGCAGCTTTGCTGGGTAGAGGATTCTTGGGTGGCAGTTTTGTTTTTTTTTCTTTCAGGGTTTTATATAT
>NW_006408570.1:9451244-9458590 GCF_000296735.1 Chrysochloris asiatica | reverse complement strand
TTTGTCATACCCTGCATAGTAAACCATGTGGTTGTCAGATTCAAAATGGCCAATACCAGTCCATTTCAGCTCACTAATGCCTAAGTTATCGATGTTGATGCGTTCCATTTCATTTTTGACAACTTCCAATTTTCCCAGATTCATACTTCGTACATTCCATGTTCCAATTTGAAGTATTTATATATAAATTGTGAGTATTGGCACATTTCTTTCTAGACACTTCAGCACTGATCATATTCGTTAGAATTCCATATTATTTGTATTTTTTGTTGACTATTGAATTTATATGTAATGAAATACACACACCTGAAGTGTATCTTAAATGGAGTTTTGACAAGTTCACAAATCCATTAACTGAATACCTTGACCCAGAAAGTTTCCTCATTCCCCTTTCCAGGCTATCTATGACCCCATCTCCAAGAGACAACCACTATTTTGATTTTTTTCCACCATCAATTTATTTTCCTTTCTCAGGATTTCATATAAATTAGTTTATATAGTATAACTCTTTGTATAACTTCATTTCATAGAAATTGAAGTTTCTAAAACAAGTTTTTAAAACAAGTCCACGAGAACTAAAGTATGACCTTGAATAGATCCCACCTGAATTTAGAGATTAATTTATTTAGATAATTTAGGAATAGACTAATTACTGTGTGAAACATGTGCCTAAAAAAGGGGGATGAAGCTCAGATGGTTATATGAATGGTTTAATCGAAATCTCAAAAATCAGGAAGTGACTATAATATTTATCATTTTATTTGTGGAATAAGCATTGGATTGTAAACCACAAGGTTAGTGGTTCCTACACACCAGCCAATACATGGAAGAAAGATGAGATACTCTGCTCCTCCAAATATTACAACCTCAAAAGCCCTACACAGGGTCACTAGGAGTCAAAATCAACTCAGCAGCACTTAACAAGAGCAACAGAACACTGTAAAAGAAGAAAATTACATAATTGCAAAATACAAGGTTAGTCTAGTTCTGATAGTTGTTATTGTTTTGTTTTTGTTAAGTGTGTTTGAGCCCATTGATGCTGCCACTTTGGTGGTCGTGGTAAGCACTATGAAGTCAGTGAGTGAGGCAATACAGTAATACCTGTGAAAGCAGAAACCTCTGTAAGATGGGAATGTCTCAGAGAAGGAAAAATCTAACATTTTTCACTAAAGCTAGTGATTTGGAAAAAAAAAAAATAAAGTAGCAAGACTGTATCCTGTCAAAGGCAGAAAACTTAGGAGATCCAGAAAAACAAGACAGTCCCTTCATGCTCCGGCTCTCACAAGTGTCTACATCAAAGTGACAGAAGGGGTTATAAAGGATTGACTACATTTGAACAAGATCCATATTGAAATCTGAAGGAGAAGGAAGTAGAGTGTGAGTGCAAAAGTCCCGAGGCAGGAATAAACTCCAGGTGCTAAAGTAGAATAAAAATAACTGTGATGAGAATAGAGTAAGTGATGGGGGATGCAGAATGAGATAAAGGAAGAAAGTTAGGCCTGGACCAGTTAATGTGAAGCTCTATTGTTGTTGTTAGTGCTGCTGAGTGTGAAGTCAGTCCCAACTCATAGTGATCCTATGCACAAAAAACGAAATACTGCTCGGTCCACTATCATCCTCACAATTGTTGTTGCGTCTGAGCCCATTGCTGCTGCCACTGTATCAATCCATCTCATTATGGGTCTTACTCTTTTTCACTAACCTCTGCTTTACCAAGTATGATGTCCTTTTTCAGGGACTGATCCCTTGTGGTAATATGTCTGAAGTATGAGAGATGAAGTCTCATCATCCTGCCTTCTAAGGAGCATTCTGGCTATACAAATTTTTTGTTCTTTTGGCAGTCAATGGGTACACTTAACATTCTTCTCCAACACCATAATTGAAATGCACCAATTCTTCTATAGTTTTCTTTATTCGTTGTCCAACTTCCATATGCATATGAGGCTATTGAAAACATCATGACTTGGGTCAAGTGCACCTTAGTCCTCAAGCTGATGTATTTGTGCTGGAACACTTTAAAGAAGTCTTGTGCAGCAGAATTGCCTAATACAACATGTCATCCTTTGATTTCTTGACTGCTCCTTCCATGGTTGTTGATGGTAGATCCAAGAAAAATGAAGTATCTGACAGCTTCAATCTTTTCTCCATTTATCATGATGTTGTTTATTGGTTCAGTGGGGAGGAGGTGTTTTGTTTTCTTTACATTGGAGTACAATCCATACTAAAGGCTATAATCTTTGATCTTCATAAGTATTTTAAGTCCTCTTCACTTCTAGCAAGCAAAGTTGTATCATCTGCATATCACAGGCTGTTGATGAATCTTCTTCCAATCCTGATACCACATTCTTCTTCATATAATCCAACTTCTATTTGTTCCACGTACAGATTGGATAAGTATGGTGAAAGAACACTACCTTGGTACACATCTTTCCTGATTTTAAACCATTCAGTGTCCCCTTGTTCTGCTCAAATGGCTGACTGCCTCTTGGACTATGTACATGTTCTTTATGAGAAAAAATAATTGTTCTGGTATACCCATCATTCACAATGCTATCCATAGTTTGACACGATCCACACAGTCTGAGTTGTTGTTAAGTGTTGTTGAGTTGATTCTGATTCATAGCAATCCTGTACAGGGTCTCCAAGCTATAAGTCTTTACAGGAGCAGAAAATCTCATCTTTGGTTTGGGTTTATTTCACTGATATTCATAGAAACACTCCACTAAGTTAGACAATTTTTCATGGTATATACTTATGTAACCAAAAAAAAAAATAATTTCATCTGATGAATTCAACATCAGATAATGAGTTGACTTTTTAAATTATATTTAGTTATCAGCTCAGACTCTGGATCATTTTTTTCCCTAAATCATTCTTAGGTTGTTGAAGTAGATTAAGTATTTAATTAAAATAAATAAATAAGAACCTTAACTACTTTTGGTTGGTGTGAGAATAAGTCCCTGTCTCTTTGGGTCTATCAAAACTGTACTGTTTCTGTTGTGAAATACTGCACTGCTTATTAATTACTCAATTTGGGAAGTAGTTCATTAGTGCTGAAACTTTCCCACCAGAAATCTTGGACATGATACAGGCCTTCTCTTTGGTTCCATTAAGATTTTAGTACATCTAACCTTCTGTCTGACAAAGGTGATATTTTCTCCCTTGCTCTACTTTCATCTCTAGTATGGTGCCAAAGAGAAGATCTCTCATGCACTGTCTTATTACTGGAAGAATTTCTATCATATCAAATGACTTTTCTGGCTGCTAGAAAAAAGATTTAAAAAGAAAATAAACAAAACATCCTTCTCTTTTTCCCGGGAGTTAGAAAGTTCAATGAGGCTTGTTTTAATATTTTCTCTCTTTTGACCAATGGTTTCATGAAAATGGAATCGAAATATCTGATCATTTCACCGGCCCTCTGCTTTCTTCATGAAATGAAGACATGTTGAAAATTGAGTATTCTGCATAGTATGTGACTGTGTACCTCCAAGTGTGTGACTGACCTGGTATTTGTAGACATATATACCATGCTTCTGTAAAAAAATTCTGCCTCTGTTGAGTAGAGTAGGATTCAAATGGATGAGTGAAGAGTTGTTGTTGTTAGGTGCCTTCAAGTAAGTCAGTTCTGAATCATCGTGACCCCATGCACAACACAACAGAACACTACCCTGTTTTGTGCTGTCCTCACAGTTGTTACACTTGAGCCCATTGCTGCTGCCACTGTGCCCAATCCATCTCATTGGGGGTTTTCCTTTGTTTTCCTGACCCTCTAATTTACTAAGCACAATGTCCTTCTCTAAGAACTGGTCCCTCTGAAAACAAGTCCAAAGTATGAAAGAAAAAGTCTCACTATCCTAGCTTCTAAGGAACATGCTGGCTGTACTTCTTCCAAGACAAATTGGTTTGTTCTTCTAGAAGTCCATGGCACTTGTAATTTTCTTCTCCAACACCACAGCTCAAATTCATCTGTTCTACAGTTTTCCTTATTCATTGTCCAACTTTCACATGAATATGAGACTACTGAAGATATCATGGCTGGGTCAAGGTATGCGAGAGAAGAGTAGCATTCATATTTTTAATGGCCAGGCTTTCTTTGGGAATCCTTTAGGAAAGAGAACTCTTATGAAACAGAATGGACAAAACCGTGCTTTTGAAGGAAGTTTTGAGAGATCTAATGAAAACAGGACATCAAAAACAAAGCTTGACTTTGTCACAGTTTTATAATCCATAGGCCTTAAATGGATTGTCTGTAAAACTGGGGTTGTCAAAGAAGAAAGATGAAGATGTGAATATTCATAAAAGCATTCAGTGGGGTTGTAATTATAAGCATTTGTAATAAGATTGTGTACTTAGAAGCTAGTGGATAAATGTTACTTTCAAAACTTACCCATATCATAGTCCTAGTATGCTATAATAAACAAGAATGTCTCTTAAATTTTAGGAGCTGTTGTACTTACAAAACAACATATGCTCTAAACAGTGGCTGGGGTTAGTAGTTGGAGCAAAATTCAAAGAATTTTAAGAATTAAATTGATCGGAACCTTTAATGCTTGTAAAAACAAAAACTCTGCCAGACTCTCATATTGAAAGAATTTGCCAGTTTGGATGTCAGTATAAATAAGAGGCTCTGGTAGTATAATGGTTATGAATCGGGCTGCTAACCTCAGGGTCAGCAGTTTGAAACTACCAGCTGTTCCGCGGGAGAAAGATGTGGCTTTCGCTTCCATAAAGATTTACAGCTTCAGAAACCCTGTACAGGGTCACTATGAGTCAGAACCGATTCTATGGCACATAATCACCACCACCATAAATAAGAGGAGTCTTCAGAAAGTTTGTGAAAAAATGGAATTGAAAGATAATCAAATTTTTCCACAAATTTTGAAGCCCCCTCTTAGATCACAAGATTATGTGCCCTGCTATGGGATTTTCAGATAAAAGTGGTCATGTGTACAAGTGAGTTACCAAATGAACTTTAGAGAATCAAAGGAACACTTTGAAAATGTGATTGTGGGTTGTAGAACTTCATCAGGACTCCTTTTCATGTATTAGGACAACATTTTGATAAGCACTGGACTACGAATCACAAGGTTGGCGGTACAAACACACCAACTGCTCCTTGGGACCCCTGTACGGGGTCCCTATAAATCACAATCAACTCAACGGCACTTAACAACAACGACAACACCCTACGTCATGGGATAACGGGGACTGTGTAGGATAAGCATTGGACTTCGAACCATGAGTTCAGTTCAGCGGTTCGAGCCTACCAGTCACTCCTCGAGAAAAAGTTGAGATTTTCTCCTCTTGCAAAGATTTACAGCCTCAGAAACCCCATACAGGGTCTGTATGAGTTGCAACTGACTCTACAGTACTTAACAACAACACAGTAACTCTATGCCAAGCTCTGTGTTAATGCTGTATGTGTATTTAACACACAGGGTAAGTACTATTGACATTCTGTTTTACAAATGAGAAACCTAGGATGAAAAGGTGTTAAGAAAGCTGTTCAAGTTTTCCGTTAGCAAGTAGAAGAACTGACCTTCAGAACCCAGTCAGTGGGACTCCGACATACTTACCCATGATGCTCTGCCACTGCCATTGTAAACTTAGGACTGGCCTGTGACCCACACAGACACACACACACAAAAAAAAAGAGAAACAAAGCTTAAGTTAATGAAGAGACTCAAGAAATTGTCTCAACTGTAGACTTCGTATTTTCAGCGTGGTAAATTTTTCCTGCTCTCCATCTTTAAAATTAGGGAAGCTTGACACCTTAAGATTTTTTTTTGAGAAATTTGGAAACTGCCTAGTTGTTAATTAAAGCAGTCGATTATAAACTGCATTACAATTGCTCTTTATATCTAGAAATTGCCATAGGATTTATAAAAACCTAGATCAATCAGTATTCAATAGTTATTATACCTTTTACTGTAAATTTGACAATTTGAAAGAAAAAGAAAAAGTGCTAGAGATGAAAGCCTTTCACATAATCTTTATGCATGAGTAATTCCCGGCATAGACTCCAAGAAAGATAAGAGAGGATAATAGAACAGAAGAATATGAAAAACTTAAAAATCCCAGTATGTAAAAGCGGATGAGACAATGAAATGCCAGAACATTTTATTCACACTTCAAGCTTCTGGGGAAAACTACTTAGTGGGGATCAACTTGTCCAAAGTTATCCAATTGTATTTCTGGCTGAGAACTGTGGTATTTGGGATTATATTGTGTTTATTAAAACCCTCACAGGATACTTAGAATATTCTCAATAAGCTTTGCTTCATTTTTTAGAGTAAAAGGGCAATTTTATATTGTAGGATGTTATAACAGACATTTCTTTCTTTTTATCAAATAGTCATTTACAAGGAATTTGGTTTTGGTTAAGTAAAAAACAAAACAAAAAATTTGAGCTGTTGAATTGATTTCAACTCATCGCTACCCTAAAGGGCAGGGTACAATTGCCTTATAGGGCTTCCAAGGTTGTAAATCTTTCCAGAAGCAGACTGCCACCACGTCTTTCTCTCTCAAAGCTGCTGGTGGTTTCGAACTGCTGACTTTTGGTTAGTGGCCAAACACTTAGAATGTTAAACATTTTTCCCTAACAACTGTTAAAACTGACACGAAAACTGTGTTGAATGACACACAAATCCTTTACTAATTTATTTTTCATTTTTGTAGTTGAAAAACTGACAAAATCTTGTCCAGTATTTTGTTTGCTGTCAAAAATAAGCCTTTTCTGGCAAAAGATAGTAATGACTGTTCATTTTACCAAAAGGCCATGATGCACTTTCATCCTCTTTGTTGCTAAGGGAATGAAAATAGGAATTAAGATCAGATTCTTTGCCTGGTGGAGTTAGAAGCAGAGAAACCATAATGACACAAGAAGGATTTTGAAATGCCTTCAAAGTCTATAAAGAATTGCCCCAGTATTCTTCCAAGCCACCTAGAAAGTTTCACTTCAGATAGCTTTCAAAGTCCTGTTTTCTTGTCTTTTGATGTTTGAAATTTGCCCTAGGAGTAGGATGACCTTCAATTGATCATCTACACTGTTTTCTAATTCTGAATTTACAAGGAGATTTGCATTACTAAAATCAGTTTACCGGAACATGTTGGATTTTAAATCTCTGTTTCTTTATGGCATTTCTGCTTCCTTATTCCAAGAATACATCTTTTTTATACATGGATTGATTCTTTTTTGTAGGAATGATTATGTCTACAAAATGCAAACAATCTGTAAACAGGGTAACAAATTGTTTACCCTTCTGACATCAAAAATAAATTCCCTTAGATTCTTCTTAATACCTTCAAGCAAACCATGAGCAATTCTCAGTTGTTGTTTTTTTTTT
>NW_006408570.1:9430697-9447634 GCF_000296735.1 Chrysochloris asiatica | reverse complement strand
GTATTCTGTGCTGTTGCTGACAGAGCTCCTCACTGCACTTCCACCCTCTTCACCATCTTATTTGTTCTCTCTGCTTTTAAGTTTTTGTTCTTCCCTTTATTCTTACATGTTTAAAATCAACTTCCATCTGAAGCATTTCCAACCACCCCATTTATCTATTGTAACACTTACTGCCTTCTTTTCTGAGCTCTTGTAGCATTTACTGTCTTTGATATTCATTAGAAACACTACTTAGTATTTCATCTTTTTGAACAATATTTTCATATTTGTATATATTAATATCTCAATTAGACTATAAGCTCCTTGAAGATAAAGAGCAAACTTTATATATGCCTCCCCCCAGCCCTTCCTTTCTCTGCTTTCCCACAACTAACACAGAATATCTCTAGGAAGTGGAGTTACTGCAGTGCTTTCCTATCCCATACTGTCTCTTATTTAGAATGTGTCATTCTGCCCATAGTGGTTAGTGTCTAGACCATGCTTGTAGATGACAGAGCCAATTTCTCAAGGCTGCTTTTCACCAAGATGGCTGGATCAATTAGCTTCTCATTTCTAGGAATAGGGACCTAAAGAGAATGATTAGTCTTTGTTGGTCATTTGTACAGCATCAATGTAAAAGCAGAGGCAGGTTACTCATTTTGGTCATGTGAATGGAGAAGTTTTTATGGGGTCAGAGAAAGAACAAAAAGACTTTCTAAGAGAAGTAGAAGTGAGAGGCTGTGTGCTGTCGAGATGGAGAGAATAATCTAATCTCCTGCCCTACTGGCCAAAGCGCTTTCCCAAGCACTCTCTTCCATGTGATGATCCTGTTTCATCATCTCTTATCAAGGAGTCCTGGTGATGCCATGGTTTAGTACAGCACTGGGGAGCCTTTTATCTGCCAAAATTTATAACATCATTCACAGGTCACACAGAATTATTACCTTAAAAGTTAGCCTTCTATATTTAGTCAAACCTTTGATTAAGTCAAAACTAATGTGATGGCTGGAACTGTGGTTGCCTTGCCATGGCCAGACAAAATGATTTTGATAGCCTTATATGGCCCGTGGGAGTCCTGGTGTGGTGTTGCTGGTTTATGTGCTGAACTGCAAGGTAGGTGGTTCAAATTTCTCAGCTGCTTCTCAGAAACCCTATACAGGGTTGCATTGAGTCAGAAATGACATGATGGCACTTAACAATAACAACAACAACATATGGCCTATAGGCTGGACATCACCCACCCCTCCTTGGTTTAGTATTAGGTTGCTAACTCCAACGTTGGTAGTTCAAGCCTATTAGCTGCTTTTGGAAAGAAAGATGAGATTATTTGCTTTGTATAGATTTACGGTCTGGGTTTCCATGAGTCTGAATCAACTCAATGGCAGTAAGCTTAATTTTGGTTATAGCACTTGTCAGTATTTGAATTTGAATTTTATGCTTAGTTTAGCATGTGTATATTTTCTATATCTACTTATACTAGGATGTATTCTTCTGAAGGCAAAGACTTTGGTATGCTCACTACTGTACAACAATGTTGTTGTTGTTATGTACCGTGGAGTCGGTTCCAACTCATGGCGACCCTGTACAGGGTTTCTGAGGCTATAAATCTTTACGGAAGCAGGAAGCCTCATCTTTCTCCCACGTAACAGCTGGTAGTTTTGAACTGCTGACCGTGAGATTAGCAACCGATTCATAACCACTACACTACCAGAGCTCCTTACTGTACAACAATGCATGCAATATAATATTTGCTGAATGAATTAATCCATAAATAAATACTTAAGCTAACTTCTTTTTCTTGTTGTTGTTGTTTTTAAGTGCCACCAAGTCAGTTCCAACCCATAGCAATCCTGTATAGGGTTTCCAATAAGCTGTTGGTGAGCTTGAACTGACGACCTTACTGTTCAAAACAACTCTGTAGTCCAGTGCATTAACCCACAGTGCCACGCCAGGACTCCATGGATGACAGAAACAGTTTGTGATTGTCTACTAACCTAAAGGTTAGCAGTTTCAACCTACCCAATCATGTCACAGAGAAAGACCCAGTATTCTGCTTTAATAACAGTTACAACCAGGACAACCCTATGGTGCTCAGTCCTACTCTGTAACACATGGGGCTCATAAGTCAAAATGGACTTTATGGCAACAGGTTTGCTTTGGTTTTTGGTTATGGGACTGAAGGCTTGGAACATGTTGATACATTCTGAAGGAAATCAAAATATGATACATGACATGGAACAAAATAGCCATAGTGAGGAGTCCTGGTGTGGTGCTGTGGGTTGAACCACAAGGTTGGTGGTTCAAGCTCACCAGCTGCTCCTTGGATATCCTACAGAGGATCACTATGGGTCAGAACTGGCACAACAGCATTTAACAACAACAGCAGCTATAGTGAGGAATTCTTGGCCAGAGCGGGGTCACACAATAGTTTTTGAAAGAAGAGGAAAAGAATTATCAAAGGGAATAAGTGACACTGGGAAAATATCAAAGGGTAAGCTCTCCATTTGGCGACTGTGTTGCGAGCTAAATCCAGTCAGAGAAAACACGTCCACACAGCCAGCTGCCAGGAAAGCTTGAGAAATAGGGTGGAAACAGAGGCTGGAGATAACAGACTTGGGGCCTTTTACTAACAAGTGCAAACTTTCACACCTGTCAGCTATAAATCAAGAGGTTTATGGAGCTGCAATATTTACACTCTAATTAAAAAATCATAAAGCAAGCACTCTTTCAGGTTGCAGAAAACACAACTCCAGAACTTCTACAGCAGCAGCTGTTAATCAGTTACTTCTAACCTAACGATGTGCTCCTGAGCACAGAGATTGGGTGCTTACTCAGCCACAAACAGCAAACAAGACAAGGAAGGAAAGTGGAATATGCAAGGCAGAACAGTCTTCAAAGTGGTCAAGACTTGGCCTGAAACCTTTTCATTTATCACACAAGCTCTATGGAGGTATGGGAAAAATGTATTTCCAAACTTAGTTGGCAGTTAAAGTTTCTTTGACCCATGTACCCATGTTGAAACGGAAGTCATTTTACTATAACTTCGGCATGGAGATTGAATTCGCATCTTGAGTGGTGTTAATGGCAGACACAAAATTCAATATAAGGGAGTAAATTACCTATTGAATTGCAGGTCTCATCATTTGCACCAGGAATTACACACCTGGGAATTAGACCATATGAGGTCCACCTAAATTTGTTTGGAATCTCCTGACCTCCTGATCCACCACCTGTCGGTCAGTGTTATATTGTGGCCACTTGTGTGTTGCTATAATGCTGAAAGCGATGCAATTAGTATTCCAAATATCAGTAGGGTCACCCATGGTGGAATGATTTCACCAGAGTTTCCAGACTAAGACAGAGTGGGAAGAAATACCTACATCTGATAAGTATTGTTGTTCAGTGCCATCAAGTCAGTTCTGAGTCATAGCAACTCTGTGTAGGGTTTCCAAGGAGCAGCTGGTGTGTTTGAACTGCCTACCTTGTGGTTCATAGCCCATTGCTGATCCTACAGAGCCACCCTGGGAGTCCATCTGATAACTAAACAATGAAAACACTATGGATAATACCAAAATGTTGTCTGCTATTGTGCTAGAAGATGAGTATGTCACATTGGAAGACACCTAAGATACAGAGTGGCTGCAACAATGTACTCAAGGATACCAAGAATCCAGAAGATGGCGTAGGAACAGATCACCTTTGTTTTTGTTGTATATAAAGTCTCCATGAGCCAGAGCTGACTTGACAGCAACTAACGGCAACCCTCCTGTGGTTGTACTCTCTACCCCAAACCCAGGTCCTCTTGTTGCCATGGATTGCACAGAGCATCAGGCTGGTCCCTGTTGTCCCTACCTACCGCTGCATCCTTACCTCCTTCCCACTTCTCCTCCCTCATCTCATTTGTCCCATTCCGACATCAGGAGTTTGCTCCCTATCAGGGCCTCCACAAAATTCTTTCTCCCATTCTTCATCTGATGGGTTCTTTCTTACTTTTCACATCATTATTACAGAGTGCACTGTTGTAAAAAAGAGAAACCATCTCTGTCTTCTGTTGTGAAATCATGCTATCATTTTCCTCAGTTCACAATTAGTTAGTATATACCCTGTCTGTCTCTTTAACATGTTGTTAGTCCTTTGGGGTCAAGTTCCATGTCTCTTTTACGTACAGGACCTAGTACTGTGTTGGTAGATAGATGTTTAACTTACACTTGTTGAATGAATGAACGAATAAATGAATACCAATAATTCATGTTTCTCAAGTTGCCCTTCGAAGATGGCAACTAAGATAAAATATCCATAAAGTATTGAACACTATTTTCTTTCCAAATATACACTGTACAGTTTTATTTCCTTTCCTAACATCAAAGTGATGCTCAAAGTGGGAATTCCAGCAGCTGCAGGTAAGAGAACAAATGGTATTAAATTGCACTGCTTGGAAAATGTTGCTTGATACAGTGGAGAAAGCCCTGACCCCACCTATAGGATACTTGGTAAAAGGTAAGACTAAATCATCTTATATTTATGAGCTTCAATGTCCTCATCAATACAATAAATATACAATGAGCTACTGTATGTACAAGTCCTTTAAAAGTGATCAAGAGGCATGATTATTTCTGGATTTTTATCCTATTTTTTAGGCTGCACTGAATTAAAGGGCGGTGTAGGACGAACTGTCTCCAATCTAGGGTCATCAGGTTCACACTTTTGCTTAGATTTGAGCCTTTGCCCCCTGTGCCCCCTGTCGGGGTTTGTCTCCTGTTTTCATTCACTGTTACCACACTCTCTCTGCCTTTGGTCCTGAGGCATTAGATCCTTTGTAGGGGAGGGTACTTGGGAGGCCTCTAGGAATGCCACTGAAGGTGCTAACCCCACTGCTCTCCAGGTTACTGTTTCTCAGGTTGTATTTGTTTTTATTGGCAAAATACGCAGTCCCAGTGAAATGTAATGGGCTTCTACCTCCAAAGGTAATTAGAGCCCGATTCATTTTCCAATTTAATACAAATGCGACCACAGAAGGAAGGCAGCTTTTATGAGCACGCACTCACAGCTCAGATCCCTCTGGTGTGCTGCCTTGGCACTTGTGAAAAAATAAATCCTGGGGAATCATTGGGTTGCAGTAGGCCTCCCATTAAACACAGGAACGAAACAGCTGATGTCTGAATTTGTTAATTTCTGCTGATTCAGTTAGAGGGTGATAAACTCAGCTAAGGAAAGAATATTCAGGTATGTGAATTAGGACTTGAAAACAAAGTGGAAGTTGTAATTGGTGTATCCAATATCAGGTTGGAATCATTATTTAGTGAGCTCTTCCCAAAGAAACTTGGAAATAGTCTGAAGCCTAACCAAGCTTTCTGGATTCTTCTGTTTTGTTGACTGAGTATAACCCTCCCTCAATCTTGGGATTTACAAGCAATCCTTACGTGACCTTGCTCTCTAGTGAGGTAGAAATAAAGCAGATATTGTTATCTCATTTTGGTTAATATTGAATCCCACATAACAGAAAGACTGATTTATCAAAGTTCACACAGTGAGTCACTGGTGTAATCACAGGCTAATGTTCAGATTCTCATCTCCTTGGCAGCATTCTTTTTTGTCTCTAAACTAGACTATCTTCCTTACACTCTGATCATATATTCCTGACCTCCTGCTGGCCTGTCTCATTTGAAATGTACTCAAGTGAGCATGTGTACATGCACACACACACACACACACACACACACACACACTTGAAATACAATCCCTGGGGATTCTACATGTATATACCCTACCACTATGTGCTCACCATTAACCATCCCATCGGTGATTCTTGAATTCAGTAAATGAACTTACAGGACACCTAGAGAAAGTTGAGTTTCAGATAAACAACAGTCATAAATGAGGAGGCTTCCAAAAGGTGATGGAAAAAATGGAATGAAAATATAATGGAATTTTTCTAAGCACTTTTTGAAGCCTATATGTAGGAGTATGTATATATATATATATATATATACACACACAACAGTATATATATGAGTCCTGGTGTGGTGTCATAGCATAAGCACTCGACTTCAAGGTCGGTTTAAACCAGAAGGTTGTCAGTTCAAACTCACCAGTCACTACTCGGAAACCCTATGCAGGATTGCTATGAATCAAAACCAACTAGACAACACTTAACTATATTGTTGTTGTTGTTGTCATGTGTCATGGAGTCGGTTCCGACTCATAGTGACCCTGTACAGGGTTTCCGAGGCTGTAAATCTTTACGGGAGCAGAAAGCCTCATCTTTCTCCCACGGAACAGCTGGTAGTTTTGAACTGCTGACCTTGCGGTTCACAGGTAAAAAGAGCGAGAGAGAGAAAACCCTGGTGGCATAAGTGTATAGTGGGTTATGAGTTGAAGTCAGCAATTCAAGTCCACCCTTCCTTAAGAGAACTATGGGGCTTTTTGTTACTGTAAAGATTTATAGTCTCAGAAACCCTAAACAAGGTCTTTATAAGTTGGACTGACTTGACTGTACACAGCAGCAGCCACAGCATAATATTGTTGTTGTTGTTAGGCGCCATTGAGTCAGTACAGATTCTTGGCGACCCTCTGCACAACAGAAGGAAATTACCACCTGGGCCTGCACCAATCTCACAGTCATTGCTATTTTTGGCCCATTGCTGCTGCCACAGTGCCAGTCCATCTCATTGGGGGTCTTTCTTTTTATCTGACCCTCCAATTCACCAACATGAAGTCCTTCCCCATGGATGATTCTTCCTGATAATATATCTGAAGTATTAGAGACAAAGTCTGGCCATCCTGGCTTCTCATGAGCATTCTGGCTGAACTTTTTCTATAACAGATTTGCTTGTTCTTCTGGCAGTATATGGAAATTTTAATATTTTCCCCCAACATCATAACTCAAATGCATCAATTTTTCTACAGTCTTCTTTTTTCATTGTCCAGCTTTCACATGTATATGAGGTTATTGAAAATACAAAGGCTTGGGTTGGGCACACTTTAGTCCTCAAACTGACATCTTTGTTCTGAAACACGTTAAAGAGGTTTTGTACAGCAGATTTGCTTAATACAATATATCATTTGATTTCTTGACTGCTGCTTCCGTGAGTGTTGATGGTTGAGCCAGGCAAAATGAAACCTGTGACAACTTCAATCTTTTCTCCATTTATCATGATGTTATTTCTTATTCCAGTGGTGAGGGTTTATTTTTTCTTAACACTGAGATGCAACTCATACCGAATGCTGTAGTCTTTGATCTTCTTTAATAAGTATGATAAGTCCTCTTCACTTTCAGCAACAAGGTTGTATCTGTGTATTGCAGGTTATTAAGTAGTCCTCCTCCAATCCTGATACCATGCTCCTCATCATATAGCACAGCTTCTCAGATTATGTGCTCAGCATACAGAATGAATAAATATGGTGAAAACATACAACTATGGTGAACAGCATTTCTAATTTTAAACAATTCAACATTAGAAAAACTGCTTCTTGGTCTATGTACAAGTTTCCCATGAGCACAATAAGTGTTCCAGAATGCCCATTACCCCACTATTGTCCATAACTTGTCATGATCTATACAATCGAAGCCTTTGTGTAGTTAGTAAAGCACAAGTAAACATCTTTCTGCTATTCTCTGCTTTCAACTAAGATCCATCTGATGTCAGCAATGATACTCCTCGTTACATGTCCTCTTCTAAATCTGGTTTGAACCTCACAGTTCTCTGTCAATGTACAGTTGCAATCATTTTTAAATTATCTTTGGCAAAATTTTACTTGTATGTGATTTTAACAAAAGTGTCCATGAATTCTGCATTCCATTGGGTCACCTCTCTTTGGAATGAGCACAAATAAGAATCTCTTCCAAACAGTGGGTCAGGTAGTATCTTCCAAATGTCTTGGCATTGTTAAATGAGTGCCTCCAGTGCCGCATCAGCTTGTTGAAAGATTTTAATTTGTATCCCATCAATTCCCAGAGCCTTGGTTGTTTTTTTGTTTTTTTAACCATACCTTCAATGCACTTCTTCAGTATCATTGGCTCTTGGTCATATGCTACCTCCTGAAATGGTTGAACATTGACCATTTCTTTTTTTGTACAGTGACTCTGTGTATTCCTTCCAATGTTTTCTGCATCATTCAATATTATGCTCATAGAATCCTTCAATATTGCAATAGTGGCTTGAATTTTCCTTTCAGCTCCATCAGGTTAAGCAGTGTTATGCGAGTTCTTCCCTTTTGTAACTCCAGGTCATTGCACGTTTCATTATAATATTTGACTTTGTCTTCTTGAGCTGCCCTTTGAAATTTTATGTTCAGCTCTTTTACCTCCTCATTTCTACTACTTGCTTTAGTATCTCTGCACTGGAGAGTAAGTCTCAGAGTCTCTTCTGACATCCATTTTGTCAGAGCCAGAGACACCTCTAGCTACCTGTAGTATCCCCACTGATGGATGCTATTTTGACTCTACAAGGTCAGCAGTTCGAAACTACCAGTGATTCCACGGGAGAAAGATGAGGCGTGCTGCTCCCATAAAGATTTACAGCCTCTGAAACCCTGTGCAGGGTCTCTAAGAGTTGGAACCGACTCCACTTAACAACAACAACATATATGGGCTACAGGATTGGGCAAGTGCTTTTATCTATCTGAACCTCAGTGTCCCTGTCTGTAAAATGAGAGTTTCAACAATTCCTATCTCATTGCCCTGTTGTGAGGACTGAATACCATATAGTACTCAGTGAGCATAGTCCCTTGTTCATACTATGTGCTCGTTAAGTGTCAGCCAGTGCCATGGTTGCTTCTCTTATTGTCATTTTACAGAGAAGAACGCGAATGTCCAAAGAGGTCAAGTAGAGAGTTGAAGTATACTTGGTCACAGGGCTGCTAAGATTCTGGAGGTACTGTGAGACACTATTTCAAATATCAAATTTACTATTTAAATTCATTATTTTAGACCTGGAAGAGTTGAAGACCAATATGGTAGATACATGCATCACTTATCCAATGGCTGTTACCATTGCACACATTTCTTTCTTGCTGGGAAAAACGTAGTTTTAGGGAGCCTCTGCCCAGCTATGTGAATGCAGGAAAAGTGTCTCCTTCCTATTCAGAGTGATGACCTGTGACTGGTCATGGGATTGGCCATGTGATTAGCACAGCTATACAGGAAGACTTCAAAAAGTTTGTGGGAAAATGGAACTAAAATATAATGGAATTTTTCCATGAACTTTTTGAATCCACTTGTACAAATATTCCTGACCCATGGAACATGATGGGGATATAGTTAGAACCTTCAGAAAAAGATTTATCTTGATAATAAAAATATGTGCATGAGGATAAATGCTTTTGTACCTTGAATGTAACATGTCTAACGATAGTTCTTGGGACTATGGAAGCCAACTTGTGACCAGAAGGGAGAATTCTCCAGTGTCCTGAAAATGGTGTGGATGGCTGGAAAGGACTGATATCCTTCAGGATTGTTGAGCCACTGAATTTTGGGTGTAGCTGTCCTGACTCAAGATCTCTTGTTTTGTAAAATAATAACTCCTCTTTCTATTTATGTTACTTACAGTCAATTCATGTAACCAAAACCATCCAAAGTGATACAAAACTCCAAACTCCACAGGGAAGTGATGTATTAAATTGTGTTCAGTTTCCTACAGCTTCCTGCAAATCTAAATTCCCGCTCGACACATGTCACAACTTCAAGGAAGAGGTATCCTTTCCCACAAACATTCGATCACTCAAACTGTGAATCATTTTTATAATGTGAAGTAACTTCTTCCTTAGGTCATGGGGCATTGATTCCATCAGAGTCAGCCCCAGAAGATATTCTGAAAGGGGATTTCCCCCTTGAAAACGGCCAAGGGAGGTTGTTTTTTCTGCCAAGAGTAAGCTGCTTTTCACAGGCACTTGGAAATCTGGAGTTTGGGACATTAGCACTTCCAAATTTGGTCTCTACCCTATGTATTTTTTCTATGTCACACGCACAAATGTATTTACTTCCAACGATCAATTGAGTGTTTGTTGAATTTGTGCTCATCTTTCTTTTCAGTTTGTAAGCAACAGAAAGATATAAAGAAACCGTCCTTAAGGTAATTATCTTCTCTGGCAAGATACACCATGTTAATAAGAAAAATAACACATGGTCATGAATTTGGAGTTTAAAAATGTTTTCAAATACATTCTCTTGTAATTGTTGTATTGTTAAGTGCAGTCAAGTTGGTTCCCACTCATAGTGACTCTGTGCAGGTTTCTGAAGAGCAGCTGGTGGATGTGAACCACCAACCTTGTGGTTAGCAGCCCAGTGCTAATTCTACAGTGATACACCAGAATGTACTTAATAAAGTTCAGTGGTAAAATTCACATCTTCCATGCAGGAAACCTGAGGTCAATTCTAGGCCTATGCAACTCAAGCATAGACAACAACCATCTGTCAGTAGTGGTTTGCATTTTGCTATGATGCTGAACATGTTTTAAGGGAGTGTTCAGACCAAGATAGAAGGGGAAAAAAATCACTACCTGAAATTAATATGTTGTTGTTATTGTTTCTAAGTGCCATGGAGTCAGGTCCAACTTATAGCGGCCCTGTATAGAGTTTCCAAAGAGCAACTGGTGAGTTTGAACTGCAAAACCAGCAGTTTGCACAAACTGACTGTGCAATCCAATGCTTTATCTTACAGTGTCACACCGGGACTCCTAATACTGCCAGGGGGGTATTTCTGCCCAGTTAGGAATTAATATAGCTGTTGGCAATTATAATTTTTAAAAAAATAAGGATATTCTATGAAGGAGCTATTTGTTGTATGGTCTCTAGCATCTAGCTCCCTGTTTTGCTTTTCTTCTTGGTCAGGAAGATCTGGGTTAGTTCAATGGCCTTACAACTAAGATTTGGAAATAATTTCATTTCTGTTTCTTTGGCAGGCGTTTCAACTGTCTTCTGGCCTTCAAGTTCAACTTCTCTGATATATTTTGGTAGCTTCAAATGTGCCAATTTCTCATGTGTATAGGCAGCTGGAATGAGAATTCTTCTCAGTTGTTTTTCATTTGCAGGGTCAGCTCTCCCTCATCCAAGAGCCTCCTTAATCTTAGCCTTTGCCTTCACTCTTTCCCTGGAATATGTCTTTGTTACCATGGAATGTGATCCTGGAAAAACCTCTATCTCTGCCTTACTATGATTAGTCATTAGCTCTGAATAGTATAATTTGCTTGTAGATTAGAGGACTTATTAGGATCTGGCAAGCAGGTTAATTTTGGGCTGTATTTTCAGGTTTGGCTTCTCTGACAAATTCAGTATTGTGGTGAGGCTCTTTGGTGTGCCTAAGAAGAACTGGCCGTCACTTCTTAGAACTCACCTTTCTCTAGCTATTGTTGTTGTTGTCGATACATGCCTTCCAATTGGTTCCAACCCATGGTGACCTTGTACAGGGTTTCCTAGGAGCACCTGGTGCTCCTGACCTTGCAGTTTAAACAGTCTTTGCAATCTAGTGCATGAACCCACCATGCTACACTAGGACTCCACTAGCTACAGATGATAAAATTGGGTACAAGGGAAGTGAAGGCAGTTTGGTGAAATTGTTTTGTTTCTGACTCTTGTACAGCTGCAAGACATTCTTCTGACTTCAAGAGTTTTCAACATTTGGCCAGTTTGTGGGTGTTTCAACAGCTGTTTTAATTTCAATCCCTATTCTCAAGAACTTCAGGATTTGTTTTCTTGGGTTAGTTCACATTTATGGGTGATGGGCATTTTTTTTCCATTGAGCTCCTCCTTAGGGCCTGGGGCCCTAGAAATAAATCTATGCCAGGCAGGAGCAATGGTAAACTTCATAGGGTTGGTAGCAAGGAACGGGCACTCTTAATGAGGACCTTGGAGACTTGGATGGGCTTCTTGGCTTTGTTTAGAGAAGCTGGGCTCTTGATGTGGACCATGCCAGGGTGCTCTCAAAAATGCTTCCCTCAGGAGTAGCGCTTACAGAACTTGAAGAATACTGTTGCTGATCATGAGTTTTCCCAAGGTCTGGGAAGGGAATCTGGGAGACAGCTGCTTTTCAGAACTCTTTCTCTCTTTACTGTTTGGTACTAAGGAAATGTCTTGCTTGCCTTTAAGCCTCCCCAAGGACTGGAAAGAGCTTCATAGGCAGCAGCTTCTAAGAAATGTTCCCTTTAATAGAAGTTGTCTCTGAGCTTGAGAAGACTTAGTGCTTAACTTTAGGTCTCAACAAAGATTTGGAAAGATGATTTGGAAGCAGAACTCACATAGATGTACTCCTTAAGAGAGCAGAGCGCTCTGATCCTGAAAATTTGCATAATGAATATGCTAAACATCATGAAGGTCTAGGAAGGACACCTTAGGAGATAGTGGCTCCGTAGAAATGTCCCCCTCAACAGTAGTGTCCGCTAGACCTGAGGAGATTATCACTCACCGAGGGTCAGACAGGACTTCTGGGAGGAAAAGTTTCCAAAGGGATCCACCCCACAGTGGCAGTGATCTCTGCATCTTCAGATTCATTGCTTGACTTTAGGAAATACCAGTGGCTGGGAAGGGTATGAGGGAGGCAGTGATGCCAAAGAACTGTTGTATTCTACAGAAAACCTCTCTGAGGTTACGGTGATGATGTAGGGCTGGATTTTAGCCTTCCTGGTGTGGTGCTGTGAGTTAATGTGCTGGACTGCAAAGTCGGTTTGAACTGCAAAGGTCAGTGGTTCAAGCTCACCAGCTGTTCCTCGGAAACTCTATGCAAGATCACTATGGTTCAGAACCAACTTGCCAGCACTTAACAACAACAATAACAAGGGCTAGAAGTCCTGGTATGACACTGTAGGATAAACAGTAGATTGCTAATTGAAAGGTCAGCAGTTCAAACCCACTAGCCTCTCCTTGGAAACTTTTTACAGGGTCATGATGAGTCAGAACTGATTCAGTGATACTTAGCAACAACTAACAACAAAGGGGTTAGAAAAGGCACCTGGGGGGCAGAAGCTCCAGACACATGCCTCTGTCAACAGTGTTGTTGTTGTTAGGTGCCACTGAGTTGGTACCAACTCATAGCAACCAACTCATATGGACAACAAAACAAAACACTGCCCAGTCCTGCGCAATCATTGCTACGTTTGAGCCCATTGCTGCTGCCACTGTGTCTATCCATCTCATTGTGGGGGGAGGGGGCCCTCTTCCTTTTCTCTGATTCTCCACTTTACCAAATATGATATCCTTCTCCAGGGACTGATCCCTCCTGATAATATATCCAAAGCATGAAAGAAGGAGAGACAAATTACTTCCAAATATTTAGTCACTGAAAACCTTATAAATCACAGTGGAACACTGTTCACAGGGGCACTCTCTAAACATGAAGAGATTTGCAGAACTTTAGGTTTTGTCAAGGACTGGAGCTTCACAGCAATGCTCCTTGCAGCCAGGTCCTCTAAACCTGACAAAACTTGTTGCTTACCACTAGGCCTCACCATGGACTGCGAATCAAGTCTGAGAGAAAATGTTGTTGTTAAGTGCTTGTAGTTCACAGCCCAGTGTTGATGCTACAGTGCCATGCCAGGAGTCCCCTGAGAGAAACTGATTGTTGGCTGTGTGTGGTGGAATCGCTTCCAATGTATAGCAACTCTGTATAGGATTTCCGAGACTGTCAATCTTTATGGGAGCAGAAAGCCTCATCTTTCTCCTGCAGAATGGCTGGTAGTTTCAAACTGCTGACTTTGAAGTTAGCAGCCCGACTCGTAACCCCCAATGCAACATGTACCTAAGGACAAAGTAAGAAGGGATGGGAAGAAGGGTGGAATGGAAGTAAGAACCACAGAGAGGCAGTGGGGTAACTGTGGTTACATGGAGGGGATTCAATCATTGAAGTGCAACAAAGTGTGTGATTGTTGAATTCAAAACTGATGATCTTGTCTATAAACCTTCACTCAATTCAGAATAAAAAGGGAGGGAGGGAGGGAGGAAGGAAGGAAGGAAGGAAGGAAGGAAGAAAGGAAGGAAGGAAAAACATGCCCCTTAGGGAGCAGCAGTCTTGAGACCTGAGGAGACTTGCTTCTTTTGGTTTCATTAGGGGATGAGGGCCTCCTATTTGGGAGGTAGTCCTTATTGAAACACTGCACTGGCGATAGCATTTCAACTTGGTTTTATATCACACCACTGCGTACTTACAGTCCTGCTGGGGACATGAAAGAGGCGGAGGAATCTGTCTAGTCATGAAATAGGCCAGTTAAGCTGAGGCCTAGTTAGGTTCGCTATGGAATGTATCCTTGGAATGCTACGGAATCCCTCTAGCATTGCCCATATTCCAATGACTGCAGTTTGAGTAACAGTTTGCTGTTCAGAAGTATGACATACGATCAGGGTACACACAATTCATAAGGAATTTAAAGTAGAAATTACATGTGTTGACCAATTTGTATGAAAATATAAATAATTATATATTGTTGCTATTGAGTGCCATTGAGTCAGTTCCAACACACATGATCCTGCATATAGTTTTCAAGGAGCGGCTGGTGAGTTTGAACCATACACATACAGAGTTCTGGTGTGCTGCTGTAAGATCAGCACCTGACTGCGAACCACAATTTCAGCAGTTCAAACCCACCAGCTGCGCCTCAGAAACCCTATACAGGGTCTCTATGACTCAGAACCAACTTGACAGCACTTAACAACAACCTATGTATATCTACAATAGTTATTGAATTTACTTATAGGTAGACTGAGGTTTGCGGTTTGAACTCACCCATTGGAGCTTTAAAAGACAGGCTTGATAACTTACTTCTGAAAGATCCCACACAACTTTGAAACCCAGTGGAGCGCTATTCTATAACACATGTGGCAAATGACAAGAACAAACAGTGCAGTGTCTTTGTGGTTGTTAGGCGTTCTCAAGCTGGTTCCAACTCATAGAGACCCTATGTACTATTGTCTGGTCCTATGCCATTCTCACAGATGGTGGCTTTGTTTGAGCAAATTGTTGCAACCACCGTGTATATTCATCTTGTTGAGGGTCTTCTTTTTCTGTGCTGACGCTCTACTTTAACACGTATATGTTCTTTGGGGACTGGCCCAAGTATATAAGACAGAGGTCACCATCCTCCCTTCTAAGGAGTATTATGACTGTATCCAAGACAGATTTGTAATGGCTTATGAGAATAAATTAATAATAATAATAGATGACTGTGATGCAGGGAGTTTTTAAATAGTATATTGTAAGTGAATTATTTTATTGAATTCTCAAAATAATCTTGAATGTTGGTTTTTGAACCTTGGGGCTATTGACAGTTTAGTCCAGAACATTCTTCATTGTGGAGGTTGTCTTATGTATTTTAGAATGTTTAGTATCATCTCTATCTCTACTCATTAGATGCTAATAACATCTCTCTCCTATTTGTGACAACCAAAAATATCTCTCGACATTTCCACATGTTCCGTAGGGAACAAAATTGCCATCGTAATGAACCCCTATCCTAGGGTGAAAACAGAACTGCTAGCCCATTTTAAAGATCAGGAAACTGAGGCTTAAAGAGGTTGAGTATTTGCCCAAGTCAGACAGCTGGCAAAGCTAGGATGCAGGATATAAATCCTGCCTATAGGGTCTGAACTCCCCATCACCACTTTATGTTATAAGCAGATAATGCTTTTTAATAACTATTATTGTTGTTAAGTGCCATCGAGTCGGTTCCTCCTCATAGTAACCCTGTATAGGATTCCCAAGGAGCAGCTGATGGGTTTGTACTGCTGACCTTGAGGTTAGCAATCCAGTGCTTATCCTACATTACCACGTAATAACCGTACTCCTGCCCAAATGCCTCCAGCAGTCTCACAGTATTTGATTATTAATGAGTAGAAGATTCTACATTTCCAGTTGCCAAACTCACTTGAAGCCTTAACATCAGCTCACACACTTCTGAACCTCATTCAGAGAAGCTAATCATTTGTCTTGGAGTTGCTCTGATTCTGACTCATAGTGATCCCATGTGCATCAGATTAAAACTGCGCTCCACAGGGTTTTCAATGGGTGGCGTTTGGGGATTGTAGAGCACCAGGCCTTTCTTCTGAGTGGACTCATACCTCAACCTTTCAGTTAACAGCCAAGTACATTAACCATTTGCAATGTCCAGGGACTCCAAAGAGAGACTTGTTGCTGTTGTTAAGTGCCATTGAATACAGGGTTTTCTAGGAGAAGCTAGTGGATTTGAACTGCCCACCTTGAGTTAGCAGTCCAGTGCTTATCCTACAGTGCCATACCAGGACTCTCAAAGAAAGATTGTTGTTGTTGTTAAGTGCCGTCGAGTCGTTTCCGATCCATAGCGACCCTGAACAGGGTTTCCGAGGCTGTAAATCTTTACGGGAGCAGAAAGCCTCATCTTTCTCCTGCGGAGCAGCTGGTAGTTTTGAACAGCTGACCTTGCCCTTCGCAGACCAATTCGTAACCACTACGCTACCAGAGCTCCCAAAGAGAAATTATTGTTAAGTGCCGTCGAGTCGATTCTAACCCATAGTGAACCTGTATAGGGTTTCCAAGGAGCAGCTGGTGAGCTTGAACCGCCGACCTTGCAGTTCAAACGGCTTTGCAGTCTGGCACATTAGATACTATGGAATTCATTTTAATGTGCCAACGTGAATGAGGGCAAGGGTTGAGGGGGAGGAGAGGGTGTTTGTAGAACTGAGCCACCCTCATTCTAAGCAGTCAGGTGAGAGGGGCATGGCTTTGGCCTCTAGTGGTTTTTATGCCCTAGGTGTTTTATAGATCAAGGACTTAACTTTTACCAAGTGCCTGGATATCTTGAACCTATTACTCTTCGATAATGAGTTTCATTCATTTGCCAACCAAAAGATCATAAAACTAATAGCTGAAACCCACTAATTAGAATCAGTATGTAAAAACGCCCAGAATTTAAACTTTACAAGGTACTATCTGGTAGTGCAGTGGTTATAAATCGAGCTGCTAATCTCACGGTCAGAAGTTCAAAACTACCAGCTGTTTCGC
>NW_006408570.1:9427419-9430177 GCF_000296735.1 Chrysochloris asiatica | reverse complement strand
CATAGCGACCCTGTACAGGGTTTCCGAGGCTGTAATCTTTATGGAAACAGAAAGCCTCATCTTTCTCCCACGGAGCAGCTGGTAGTTTCGAACTGGTGACCTTGTAGTTTACAACCCGATTCATAACCACTACGCTACCAGAGCTTCCAAGGTACTCTTCCCAAAATGACAGCACTCATCGTTCATTGCTAAGGACTTTCTGAACTTTATTGGCGCTTTAAGACACTGTTGCTCTCCAAACAGAAATTTTTGCTTAGCTTCATTTTTCTGGGTAATTACATCAGTGGTATAACATTTATGCTTCAAAATATGCTATATCTAATTTTCATAATCCTAGTAAATGCTTTGTACTTGTTAATTCTTCCATTATCCTGCCAGACCATTGCCAATGCCTTATTCATTAAAGGCTCATTAATTAAATGTGTGCATTACTTCATCAAGCTTGCCTTTACCATAAACTTGTAAGATAATGTCATTGTCATTGATAAACTGGCAAGTAGAGGAGAGTTTCAAAACCTTCCAGATCACAGATGCCTGGCCTGCATTTGTTTGTAAAATTCTTTTTATACCACATACAAAGTCACAGCCTCAATTGCAAGGCTAAACAATTTTGTTGAAATCCCCAGTCAGCCAAAACCTGACCAGTGACTTTTGTTTGAAATATATTTATGCCTCTTTAATAAATGTTATGTTAACTTGTTAGGGTTAAGAATTTGGTTTAAATTTTCAAGAGGTATTTTTAACCAGTTTGCTGAATGTGAGAGTGATTAATGGAGAGGGACATGAAGAGGCAAAACAGAGACCAAGCTTGTTTTGGCCTTGACAGCCCTATTTCTCAATGCTCTGGACATTCATTTAGACTCCTTATAGTCATTTGGGGCCTGCCTGCTACTTACCTTCAGTCCACATGTGGCCCTATTTCACAGGAGCCTGAACAAAGCACGCAGTAAACTCAGCAGGGAAAGTATCATGCTCCAAAGACCAGTGTCAGGATGAGCCATGACAGCCTCCATGGCTGTTGGAGCAAGATCTCCATTCCTAACCTCACACAGCCTGAAATACTCCTTCCTCTTCGTGATCTACAAACCGTGGGAACACTTCCCTGCTTCCCATTCCATAAAATGCTTCCAGGAGAAGTCTTCAATAGAAGAGAAGGCTATGCTATCTTTCATAAATAAACAAATATGAATGACCAGTTCCAGATCTGATGGGGTGTCAGTTAAGATTCTTGGTAAGAAAGATTTATAATAATCTGACAGGACAATGTATGGGACTATTCGTTTGAGTCTTGGCCCTATATATTCTTTCTTCCTGCCATTCCAGACAGCCAGTCTTCCTGCTCCACTGACTCAGGGGGATTGGTGTTACTGGCACACAGCTGAAGTCGCTTTACAAAAACCACCTTCTTCTCTTTGGTTTTCTACTAGCCTGAGTTCCTTATTGTAGTTATGTTGGGGAAGAAGGGAACTAGAGAACAAAAGAGCAAGATGAAGATCCTGGGTCCAGGTTGAGAAGCAGACACTTTCCATGACCTGGAAATGCAGAATTGTGGTGATCAAAATGGACTCTGAAGCCAGTCTCTTTTCATCTCAATACCCTTGTTTGTAAAATTGTAATAATAAAAAAAGTGATCTCACATAGTGTATGTGAGGATTAAATGAGTTAATTCACAGAAAATCTTAGAATAGTATCTGACACATAGTGAACAAGCTGTATTATTATTTCTGTCCAACCACCAACAAATAGCCCAAGGGCTAAGCTTAATGTGGAACCAGCAGAAGGTCCTCATGATCTTGGACAAGAGGACACTGTGGGTATCATGTTTGAATGAAGATAAGATTCCCTCATTTTGGGGGAACTATGTTAACTTCCAGAATTCTACAGACACAGAGTACCACACCTCACATAATCCTAAATTTACATTTGCGAGCAACCCAGCAGGATAGAGCAGTAAATCAGATATTCCATAATTTAAAGGGAAGAAAGGAAAAGACATGTGGCATGTTTTACACATTTGTGGTTTTATTGAAAATTTATCACCAGTCCATCAATAATGGGCCACCTGCATGCTCCATATGTACACATAACAATACACAATAGTGAAGACATCCATTGTCACATCAACCTATTACAGAGAAATCAATCCAGACTAATGCAATCCAGGAGACAGGCTTCAGTGGGACACACTGAGAAGACTTTTCTGGAAAGAAGAGGGCTGAGTAGTGCTAGGAAGGGACTAAGGGTCATTCCACAGCCATACCGAATAGAGAAATAAATGGTAAAGGTCAGACTGAAAAGCCTTAATCTTCAGAGTCAAGGATTCCTAGGAAACTATGATTGATGACTGTAGTGATAAAAATTACAAAAGTAAGCCAAAGAGCAGTGACTTCCTGTCTCCTTAATGTTTTCTATGGGATGTGTGACCTGTGTGCAGAGCCTCGTGTTCAGAAGGTCCTGAAGGTACTGGCTGTTTATTATTGTTGTTGCTAAGTTCTAACATATAGCAACTCTGTATAGGGTTTGCTAGAAAAAGCTGATGGGGTTGAACCACACACCTTGTGACTAGCAGGTCAGTGATTATTCTATAACACCACATCTGGAGGCTTTTTGTTTTTTTAAGTTTTTATTATGAATTGAGTGAAGGTTTACAGGGCAGATGATCATTTTACATTCAACAACTCATACTCCATTTCATTGCAATGTACTATCAGTTAACAGTATTTACCTCTATTTTATATATATATGTAGATCTATATAT
>NW_006408570.1:9414225-9427314 GCF_000296735.1 Chrysochloris asiatica | reverse complement strand
GATATAGATAGATAGATGTATATATAGCCTTTTTTCATCCATAGGCATAGAGTCCTTAGCTACTCTATCTCTCTATGCCATTACCTCTGCCACCATCTCTGCTGTCATCGTTTTTTTTGGTTAGGATCTCTTGCTCCACTCATGCTCTTCCCTTTGAGGGTCCTCTGGTCCTCTTTTCCTAAAATGAAAAATTAACAACTTACCCCTTTCAGTTATACATTTCTACATTTACATTTGTGACAATCACAGTTAGTCCTGATATCAATTACCCATAAATGAACCATAAAATCCGAAGGCCGTCACCTTCCCCATCCCCAGTCACCAGATCCATCTGGAAAAGAAGAAAACTATTCAGTGGGGATTCTACCTACTCCTCTTATTCAGAAACTAAGCACACTCATGAAAGCTTGTAAGCCAGCTATTTTGTGCCTTTCTAGCCCCCCACCTCAATTTTGATAGCCAATATCTAACTTGCCCATCCCTATCAACCCAGTGTACTGAGAAGAAAAGCTTGATCCTTGATATGAAGAATCCTTCTGTTTAGGCTGGAATTTTGAGTAACTTCAAAGGTCCAAACCATCAAATTGTAGCGATTTACAATTGCTTTCTATATCAAACTTCTTTATCTTCATCTGGTAGAGTTCTGGTCAGCTAGTCATCCAAGCTAGGTCAAATGGGTACTATCTGCAAGTCTGGGAGTTCTCTCACACCTCCCCCCACTTTAGACCAGCTGCTCACTTCACTCTCAACTCTGTCCCTCCTGTGGCTAGGTCAGTGTCCATGGGCTTGGGAGTTCACATGTCTCTCTGAACTTCAGACCAGTCACTCCTTCCTCTTCTGTCTCTCATCTCAAGATCAACGAGTGTCAACGGAGCATGGCCAAACTCAGCCCATGTTTTCACTGCTGCTGTCCCCCACTTCCACTCACAAGTAGACCAGGGTGGTCATTGGAAAACATATGAGACTGATCATGGGTTCCCTTTGCATTTCAGTCTTAGAAGTGGGTTTACCCTGTTGGTCTGACTTTTCTTGCCTTGATGTCTCCAATTCAAACAGCTTGCTTGATATTCTAACAGCCAAACAGTTTGTGTTTTTCTGTGGATCTTTCTTTCAAGAAGTATCTTCTGTTCTTCTCGCTGTTTGGGGTTGGTCTGCATACTTTTCAGGTCAGAATGTCCCACTTCAGAAGGTTCTGCATGGGAATCAGGATTCCACCTAAGACCCCCCATTCTCCACAAAGGCTTAAGGAGAAGCCTATTTCTCTGGGCAAATTAGAATTACCCTTTTAGCTAATCCAATCAGTTATAGGCTGAAAATGGGCCTACAAGATTTCTTTAATCATAATTCCAAATATTCATTTCTATCACATTTAAATGCCTATTTTACAATAGTTGTTGTTGTTAAGTTGTTTTACAATAGTAGGCAGGGAAAACTAATATTCATGAGACAGCCAAACCCCTTAACATTATTTCCCCTCCTTTACCCATTCAAACTACCTCTTGATCCCTGTATCACACAGCTCTGTTTCTCCAGTGTTGTATATACATCACTATTTACCTCTCTCCCATTTAGCCCATGCAAACCTCCCTAAGTCTTCCCCTA
The DNA here is from genome assembly GCF_000296735.1 of Chrysochloris asiatica. Lineage (NCBI taxonomy): Eukaryota > Metazoa > Chordata > Mammalia > Afrosoricida > Chrysochloridae > Chrysochloris > Chrysochloris asiatica. The sequence goes on along the minus strand of NW_006408570.1, from coordinate 9,425,712 downwards.
GCCTCATTCTCCATCTACCACCCTTCCCCTTCTTATGCACTGGCCTCCCCCTCCTTGCAGATTTCCCTCCCTGTCACCGGAGTTATCATGTGTCTGACCCCTAACCTGTGAATTACTGTCCCCTCCCTTCCACCTCTAATGTCCATCAATGAATTTTTCTTTTAGTATGGAGATATTTTGTTAAATAATGGTCTTGTGCAATATTTGTCCTTTTGTGTCTGACTCATTTCACTCAGCATAATGTCCTCAAGGTTCAGCCATATTATGAGGTGTTTTACAGCTTCATCATAGTTTTTCAAGGTAGCATATTATTCCATTGTGTGTATGTACCAAAGTTTGTTTGTCTATTCTTCTGTTAATGGATACTTAGGCTGTCTCCATCTTTTTGCTGTTGTGAATAGTGCTGTGATGAACATTTGTGTGCATGTGTCTACTTGTGTTCTGGCTAGTATTTCTTGTGGATTTGTACCAAGTAGAGGAAGTGCCATACCACTTTATAGAGTGCTTGAATCATTTTACAGTCCCACTAGCAAAATAGGAGAGTCCCAGTCTCTCCACACTCTTGCCAGCATTTATTGTCATATGTTTTTGTAAACTTTGCTGTTAATGCTGGTGTGAAATGATGTTTCATTTTTTTTTTAAGTTTTTTATTGTGGATTGAGTAAAAAAGTTACATGGCAGATCATCAGTTTTGCATTCAACAAATCATACACCTTGTTTCATTACAATGATTATAATCCCCTCCCTGTACCATCAATTAACAGAATTTCTCTCTATTCACTTAGCTTTTTTTAAAAAAACAAAAACAACAACAAACACACTCAGGAAATATAATAATTTACATCTCCAAAGGGCACACTCTGCAAGTTTGCCTCCTGGTCACCAGCTCTCAGTCCCTCTCTTCCCATGAATCTAGGGTCCTCAGCTGCTCCCCCTCTCCATGCCCCATCTCTGCCTCTGACTCTGGCGTCACTGCTTCTCTGGATAAAGTTTTGCATTCTGCTTGTGCTCTTCTCCCTTGATGGTCCTAGAAACAGTCTGTTTCTAGACTGTGAGAGTAACCCACTCCCCTGTTTTTGTTACAAAACTTCTACCTTTACAATTGTGACAGTCGAAATTAGTCATGATAACAGCTATTCACTATTGAATCATACGAATTTTATCGCCATCTCTTTTCACCAGACCCATCTAGACAAGATGAAAACTATTCAGTGAGGAGTCTTTCTTCCCCCCATACTCTTAAACTGAATTGCCTCTTGAAACCTTGTAAGCCAGTCACTTTATTACCCCCTCATTTTAGGTAGCCAATGTATAAGTTGCATGTCCTTATCTACCCTGTGTAAGGAGCTCTGGTAGCGTAGTGGTTACGAATCGGGCTGTGAACCGTAAGGTCAGCAGTTCGAAACTACCAGCGCGCTCCGCGGGAGAAAGATGAGGCTTTCTACTCCCGTAAGGATTTACACCCTCGGAAACCCTGTACAGGGTCGCTATGGGTCGGAACCGACTCAATGGCACTTAACAACAACAACAATCTACCCTGTGTACAGAAGGATAGCATTGATACTTGATGTAAAGACTCCTTCCCTCTCTGTTGGTATTTAGAGTTACTGCCTCCATGAGTATACGTCAGGTTCATCAAATTGTAGCAATTTACCCTCGTTTCCTTCATTTAAAAAAAAAATTATTGTTATTATTATTCCTCTAATCAAGATCTGATTATCAAGTCATCAAGGCTAGGTCAAATGGATATTGATCCATAGTGACCCTGTATAGGGTTTCCTAGAAGCAGCTGGTGAGATTGAACCACTGACCTTGCAGTTCAAATGGTTTTACAGTCTGGCGCAGTAACCCATATCATCACACCAGGACTCTGGGAGGTGTCTACTTGTACAGATATCACTTTTTGTCACCAGAAAGGAAATGAGTTGAAAGACAAAATAAAAGAAGAAAAATTCAGCCCAGGGCTGGCCAAATTTGATTTGGAAGAGATTGTTGGTGCCCGTTATATATGTTGTCTCCTCTCTCTTTTATTCTATGCCCAGCTATGGGAACAGCAAGGCACAGGACCTTCCTCGAGTGTGTTTACTTGTATAGGTCTCACTTCTGGTCACCAGAGAGGAAATGAGTAGAAAGAGAAAAAGAAAAGAAGGAAAATTTAAAATAAAATAATGATACTTGCCCCTTTGTCTCTGTAAATCACCAGCAGCTTTCTGCAATGTGAGTACACTCTGTCCACTAGCCACTCATTCTCTTTCAAAATGGTTGCAGCAGGACACACTGGCCATCCTAAATCAGAAGTCATCTCTTTTGTGTTTCTGTTCCAAATCTTGTTCCTGATAAGCACTCGATCCACTTATCTATCTGAAACTCAGAGTTCTAGAACCATCCTCTGAATCTGTTTAGTCCAGTTATCTGTGTGTGTGTTTTTTGTTTTTGCTGATGAGGGTCTGCACCGCCTTTTTGCCTAGTCTGCCATCAAGTCCTGCCTCCTCCACACCAGAGCTTTTATTAGGCATCAGAACAAACTTGGAATCCTGGGATCAGAAGACACCTTTGATATTACTCTGCTTTATCCACACCAGATCCCCTTCCTTTATTGGAGGAAGGCTCATCTGCAAAGAGATGTTCCTCTACCAACTGGTTTTAGTTTCAGAAGAGACTGTCCCAAAGAGGGCTTCCGGGGAAGAACTGTCAGTAGATAGCCTTCCAAGAGGCTGGGAGTAGTGTCAGTCCTACACAACCCAACTACCATGGCAAAAGGCAACTGCTGTGCTCAGACCAAGTGTTTGATGACATAGGTCAGGCGCCGGGAGGAGAGTTGTAGGTGCAAGTGATAGTCACAGAATAGCAGAGGAAGAGGCACCACAGACGTGACAAACTATTCAGTGCATGAACAACATCAGCTGAATGGCACAGCTCAAACAACTCCTGCAGAAGGGTGGAGATCCAGGTGCTCTGCTAACCATGTGAGTTACATACTCCTGGACAAACTTATCTCATCCTTTAAATGGAAATATTATGCTTGCCTGCTTTTCATAAGGTTGTGTTGAAAGGACAAAAAGGATAGTGGTTTCTATAAAGATGACAATGTTTTACATGTTATAAAGTGCTTCAAAGTATAAAGAATTAATTTGAGGAGGGAGTTCATCAAAATCTAGACATGGCTAACAATTCTAGAGGAAGAATGTAACAACTCTGAGCTTTCTCATATTACCAGGAAAAAGTCATCTTTCATGGGAAGATGAAGGGAGGAACATATCAAACTAAGACTCAGGTTTTAGTATAATGGTGATCATGATGGTGTGTGCCATTGAGTTGGTTCCAACTCATAGAGACTCTGTACAGGGTTTCCAAGACTGTAAATCTTTACAGGTGAAGAAAGTCTCATCTATTGGATTGAACTGCTGACCTTGTGGTCAGCAGCCCAATCCATAACTTTAAACCACTAGAGTTTCTTTTTTAGCATAATAAGACTCATAATAATAATTTAGTGTAATACAATTTAGTATAACAAGATTTTATTACACCTGATTGCAGCTTCCTTCATTCATAGACACCAGAGTCATCATTAACAGGAGGACAATCCTGACTTAGCTCCGCCATTACCTGTGTAACATCCATCAGTCCTAGGGACCTCTGCTCCTAGACTGGAAAGTTAATCACTCCCTTCCTTGCTATAAAATGTCTACCTTTACATTTCCAATCCTCACAATCAGTCCTAATAACAATTATTCACTATTGTATCACAAGAGACCCATCTGCATTTCATTTCATCAGCTCCGCCTAGACAAATTGGATACTACTCACTGGAGATTCTGCCTTCCTCCAGGCCCCCTGGCTCTAGGTTCCCTCTTGAAAGCTTGTAAGCCAGTCACTTCTTGCCTTTTAGCGCCACTCCCCCTACCCCCAATTTTGGGTAGCCAATGACCCAGTTGCCCATCCCTGTCTACTCTGCATCCATAGGTGTAAGTCAAGTTCATCAAATTGTAACAGATTACACTTTTTTTCCTCTTCTTTCTTCTTCTGGTTGAGCTCTGATCATCTAGTCATTGAAGCCAGGTCAAGTGGGTATTATCTACAAGTGTGGGTGTTCTTGTTCATATGCCCTCTGTTTTTATCAGCTGAACGTTTTACTCTCCACATTGTAGTGTTTAGCTCACCGCTTCATTGCTGTTTTTCTCTCACTTCCCCTTATCGGTGATGAGCGTGGTCACCAATCAGAGCATGTATTCCCATTGAGTCTTAGTCTTGGAAGGGGGTTTGCACTGAGGGGACCCAACCACTTGATGTTTCCTGGGCAAGCAGCTTGTTTGTTCTTGTAGTGACAGTCCATCTGCCTCTATTGCTTTGTATTTTTCCTGTAGGTCTTTCTTTCAAGAAGTATCTTCTGTTCTTCTAGCCGCTCCAGGCTGGTCTGCTCATCCTTTCACATGGAAATTTCCCATTTCTGGAGATCTGGATGTGGTTAAGGCTTCTACCTATAGTCCTATGTATTGCAGAGGCTCCACAGGAAGCCTCCTTCACTGGGCACGTTGTAGCCCCATTTTAGGTATTCCAATCAGTTATAGGCAGAAGACGGACTTACAAGCTTTCTATGGTGATGTTTCTGGCTATTCCTTTCTCTCCCCCTCCAGTGTCTATTTTATAATATAATGCCAGGAAAACCAAGATTCAAAAGACAGCCAAGCATCTTAACATTATTCCCCCCTTTTACCCATTCCAACCATGTCTCAATCTCTGTATCCCAGAGCCCTGTAGTTCCAAAGTTGTGCATACATCATTCTTTATGTCTGTCCCACTTAGCCCATTCAAACATGCCTAATTGTTCTCCCATCTCCTTTGTTCTTCCATTCCCCTCTCCCTTCTTGTATATTGCCCCCCTCCCCAGCACCCAAACTATCCTGTGTCTATTCCCTGCCCTGTGTTCCACCTTCCCCTCCCTCCCCTCACCCACCCTCAACATCCCAGCAATCAACAAAGAATTCTCTCCACTCCCCTTTAGTATGGGTTCTTTTTTCTTAGTCTTTTACAGTAGTGGTCCTATGCAGTATTTCTCTTTTTGTGACTGACTAATTTCACTCAACATAATGTCCTCAAGGTTTATCCATGTTATGCGACAGCTTGCAGCTTCCTTGTTATTCTTCAAGGTAGCATAATATTCCATTGTGTGTATGTATGTACCACAGTTTGTTTATCCATTCTTCAATTGATGGGCACTTTGGCTGTCTCCATCTTTTTGCTATTGTAAATTGTGCTGCTGTGAACATTGGTATGCATATATCTTCTTGTGTTGTGGCTCGTTTTCCTTGTGGGTAAATACCAAGTAGAGGAATTGCTGGATCATAAGGTATTTCTATTTTCAACCTTCTGAGGAAGCGCCATATTGTTTTCCAGAGAGGTTGGACCATTTTGCAGTTCCACCAGCAATACAGGAGTGTTCCAGTCTCTCCACATCCCCGCCAGCATTTATAGTCCTCTACATTTTTGTTCTTTGCTGTTATTGTTGGTGTGAGATGATATCTCATTGTTGTTTTGATTTGCATCTCTCTAATAGTTAGTGATCATGAACATTTCTTTATATGTTTGTTGGCTGCCCGGATCTCTTCCTTAGGGAAATGTCTGTTCATGTCCTGTGCCCACTTTTTAATTTGGTTATTTGTCTTTTTCTTGTAGAGGTGTTGTAGTTACCTGTATATTTTAGAAATGAGTCCCTTGTCTGATGTGTCATTGCAAAATATTTTTTCCCATTCTTTGTGCTCCCTTTTTACTCTTCTGGTTAAGTCTTTTGATGCACATAAGTTTTTAATTTTTAGTATGTCCCACTCATCTATTTTACATAGATGTTGTTTTAATGTTTATTAAATCTATGTTTTTCCTTTTTCTTGATTTGATGTGAAGGTGTATTAATTTTCTTTGAGGTTAACCTGTAATTTATTAATTTCTTTCCCAGTTTAGAACAGTCTGTTTTATCTTGAAATCTATTTGGCTTCCTTATCATTTGGAAGTTCTATAACTATACTTTCCTTTCTTTTTGCTTTTTGCTTTTCTTTACTATAAACTGATATCTCTGGTTCCCTAGTTCCAGTTTTGTAGGCTTCTTTTACTTTAGATACCTCTAGATTTGGATTGAATTTTGGGTGGTGATACCATATATGTCAAGCTTAGATTGTTGTCTGCTGTTATTGGTTCTCAGTCCATTGTTGTTGTTAGGTGCCTTCTAGTCAGTACCGACTCATAGCGACCCTGTGCACAACATAATGAAACACTGCCCGATCCTTTAGTATTTTTTGTATAGTTAGTATGCTTATTACAAATTGATTTAATTTCTGTTTATCTGGAAATATTCTCATTTCCCCATTATATTTGAAGGACAGTTTTGCTGGGTATATGATTCTTGGTTTCAATTTTTTTCTTTCAGAGTTTTGCATATATGTTCCTAATGCCTTCTTGCCTGCATGGCTTCCTCTGAGAAATCAGGATTTAATCCTATCGGTTCTTTTTTGTCGGTAACTTTTCATTTTTACTGAACTGTTCTCAGGATTCTTTCCTTGTCTTTGATTTTGGAGAATTTGGTAATGGTATGTCTTGGCAATTTTCTTTTGGGGTCTGTCCTGTTTGGAGTTTTTTTTCAGTTTCTTGAATGCTTATCTTCTAGTCTTTCATAATGTTTTGGAAGTTTTATTCAACAGCTCTTCAGCCTTCTTTCCTGTGCTTTTCTTTGACTCATATTGTTCGGAAATTCTCATAACTCATGAGTTGTTCCTTGTCATAATGTTCCATATGAATCTTAGGCTTTCTTTGAATTTTCTCATTCGTTTTTTCTGTTTGTTCTTCTAGCTTACTAGTATTGAGAGATTCATGTTCAAGTTCACTAATTTGGGCTTCCATTGATTTAAATCTACTCCTTTGCCCTTTTAATGCATTGTCAATTTCTGAAACATTAATTTTTTTTGGATTTCTATTAGTAGGTTTAAGGAGCTCTGGTAGCATAGTGGTTATGAGTCAGGCTGCCAACCTCAAGGTCAGCAGTTTGAAACTACCAGTGGTTCGGCAGGAGAGAGATGAGGTGTTGTGTTCCTGTAAAGATTTACAGCCTCAGAAACCCTGTGCAGGGTCACTATGAATCAGAATCAACTCCACTGTACTTAACAACAACAACAACATTATTAGTTCATATTGTCTCCTATCCTTTACCTTTTTTGTTTGCTTATTCTGGTAGTGTTTCCTGAATTTTTCTTTGTTTCTACCAACCTGTCAGGTATTTGGAAGTACTAAAATCATTCTCTTGAAATATTTTTCAGGTAGTTCCTGTAAATATTTATCCTAAAAAAATATTTTTCTAACTCTGTCTCTTTGTCACTTGCTAAGCTACTGTGCCTTGTTTCTTTGTGAGAACCGAAATTGTTGCTTCTTAGACATCGTCGTATTGTTCTATTTGTATCAAATTGAAGATTGTGTGTTAGTGTATTCTTAGGTACTTACCTACTGCCTCCTGATGGGTGTGATTAATTGGTGGAAGTGTGTAATTTGTTCACTGTTCACAGTTCATGGCCATCAATTTAGGATGGGCTTGATCGGCATTGGTTGTTGCCACTGATCAGGTGTAAAGCAGCTGGCATTGGTTGGCTCTTTCCCAGTTGGTGGGGTTCTAGAAGGCATGGTTGTGGTTTGGCTGTACAGGCACGGTTGCTGTACCTTGTAAAGTGAGGTAAGAAGAGAAAGTATGTACAAAAGACTGATGGAAAACAAAACAAACAACCAAGCAAACAAAAGCAAAAGGGAATAATAGAGTAAAAGAAAATGAAGCTGGCAGCAGTTAGAAAAGAATTCAAAAACCAAAAAGAGAAAACAGGGAGAGGGAAAAAATGAAAACTACTTAAGAGAAAATTTAAAAAGGGGGAAAAAAGCCTAAACATAATTAGGGAAATGGTTGAGTAAATGGGAACGAGATCAAAGAGTAGTAAAGAAAACCCAAGAGGAAAAAAAAGAAAGGAACAGCAGCTGTGGGAAAGACATAAAAGAAGAAAAAATGATAGCAAGAGATAGTAAGGATAAAAAGAAAGGGAAGGTAAAGAGAGGAAGAAGGGAAAGAAAAAGTAAAAAACAATGAAAGGCAAAATTCTGGGCAGGTGTCAGAACCAGAGAGAACATTCTGGGATCCTTTGCCAGTCAAGGACCTTATGTGATGGGTAGACAAGAGATGATACAGTAACACACCCAGCCCTAGATGAAACTCTTGTAGGGCTAGGTGTTGTCTGTTCTGGACATCCAGAGCCAGTTCTTGCAAACCCCAGAGCAGCTGGGAATCAGGGCAGATCCATCCCAGCAAGCAACCAAGGGTAAGAGGTTCTGCTAGTCTAGAGCATACCATTCCTGACTTTAGGTGCTGGGGTTTGTATTGCTAGCTCCCAACTCACTTTTACATGGCTCCAACCACCCAGAGAGCAGGAATGTATATGAGTGAGGATTGGTCATAGCTTTGGTCACCAGGTTAATGTGGGATAAAACAAAAAATTTCCCAACTTTCTCTCCATGAATAAAGCCTCTGAGCCCCCAACCATGCTTTATCTTCAAATGCAACATCAAAGTTAAAAATGCACCTGGCCAGCTGGCCCAAATCTCCTGCCTAAAATCTGGCCCAAATCCCCCACCCCCCACGTGTCTGTTCAGTTGCTTTTCCTTAGGGCTAATCCAGGGCTGGACAGGGCAGGCACTGCAGATTTAGAGCAGAGCTCGCCTGAAGCCAGTGTTAATGTGAATAGCTCCCTATTCACTTTTCTGTTCTTTGCACCACAAAGAGCACAGCCTTCAGTATGCATTGTATCTCAATGTAAAGAAAACAAAATCCTCACCACTGGACCAATAAAATTCTTATCAACAGAGAAAGATTGACGTTATCAAGGACTTCATTCTTCCTGGATCAACTATCAACACTCATGGAAGCAGCAGTCAAGAAATCAAAGGACATATCGCATTAGTCAAATCTGTTGCACAAGACTTTTTTAAAGTGTTGAAGAGCAAAGATGTCAGCTTGAGGACTAAGGTGATCCTGACCCAAGCCATGGTGTTTTCAATTACCTCATATGCATGCAAAAGCTGGACAGTGAATAAGGAAGACCATAGAAGAATTGATGCTTTTGAGTTATGGTGTTGGAGGAGAATATTGAAAGTGCCACAGGCTGCCAAAAGAACCAATAGATCTGTTTTGAAAGAAGTGCAGCCAGAATGCTCCTTGGAGGCCAAGATGGCCAAACTTTATCTCTCATACTTCGGACATAATGTCAGGAGGGATCAGTCGCTGGAGAAGGATATCATGTTTGGTAAGATGGAGGGTCAGATAAAAAGAGGAAGACCCCCAATGAGATGGATTGGCCAAGTGGCAGCATCAATGGGCTCAAGCGTGACAGTAGTAGTGAGGTTGGCCCAGGATTGGGTACCGACTTGATGGCACCTAACAACAACAACAGCTGCACCACTCATCACTATGCAGCTCTGACTGTTGGGAGAGTGGGAGCTTCGCTGGGATTGTGTGCAGTTGTAGGCTTGTCACATCTCTGGTAATAAGGGGTATCATTGCTAATGTCAGATGGATCTTGGCTGAAAACAGAGAATATCAGAAAGATGTTTACCTGTGCTTTATTGACTATGCAAAGCTTTCAATAGTGAGGATCATGACAAGCTATGGACAACATTGAGGATAATTAGTATTCTGGGACACTTAATTGTGATCATGAGGAACCTGTACATAGATAAAGAGGCAGTTGTTTAAACAGAACAAGGGAACACTGAATGGTTTAAAATTAGGAAAGGAGTGTGCCAGGGTTGCATTCTTTCACCATACTTATTCGGTCTATATGCTGAGCAAATAATCTGAGAAGTTTGATTATATGAAGAAAAACATGACATTAGGATTGGAGGACCACTTATTAACAACCTGCGATATACAGATGATACAACCTTGTTTGCAGAAATCAAAGAGGGCTTAAAATGGTTACTGATAAAGATCAAAGATCACAGCCTTTGGTATGGGTTTCATCTTAATGTAAAGAAAACAAAATTTCTCACTATTGGATCAACAAATAACATTTGTACATATGGAGAAAGGCTGTTGATTGTGGGATTTTGACAAACTATGGATAAAATTGGGAAGAATGGGCATTCTAGAACATTTGATTGTGCTTATGAGGAACCTATACATAGACCAAGAAGCAGTCCTTTGAAAGAACAAGGGAATACTGAATGGTATAAAATCAGGAAAGATGTGTGCCAGGCTGTATTCTTTCAGCATGCTTATTCAATCTGTATTCTGAGTAAATAGTCTATGAAATTGGACTATATGAAGAAGAATGTAGCATCAGGATTGGAGGAAGATTCATAAACAACCTACAGTATGCAGATGATTCAACTATGCTTTCTGAAAGTGGAGAGAACTTAAAATACTTACTGATGAACATCAAACACCACAGCCTTAAGTATGGATTGCTCCTGACTATAAAGAATACAGAAACCCTCACAACTGGATCAATAAATAATATCATGATAAATGGACATAAGACTGAAGTTGTCAAAGACTTCATTTTTCTTGGATCCACAATCAAACTCATGGAAGCCACATCAAGAAATCAGACATATTGCATTAGGCAAATCTGCTGCACAAGACCTCTTTAATGTGTTCAAGAGCAAAGATATCAGTTTGAGAACTTGAGTATGTCTAACCCAAGCCATGGTATTTTCACTTGCTTCATATGCATATGAAAGATGGGCAATGACTGAGGATGATTGTAGAATAACTGATGAATTTGAGTTGTAGTGTTGGAGAAGAATATTGAAAGTTACATGGACTGCCAGAAGAACAAACAAATCTGTGTTGTAAGTTCAGCCAGAAAGCTCCTTAGAAGCCAGGATGGTGAGATTCATCTCTCATTTCAGACATATTATGAGGTGGGAGCAGTCTTTGGAGAAAGACATTACGCTTGGTAAAAGTGGAGGGTCAGCAAAATAAAAAAAGGAAGATCCTCAGTTTACATCGTGGCAGCACCAATGGACTCAAGCATAACAATTGTAAGGATGTTGCAGGACAGGGTGGTATTTTGTTCTGTTGTACAAAGGGTCACAAAGCATCAGAAGTGACTCAATGGTTCCTAACAACAACAACAATGGTTAATGATTGTGAACATTTCTTCATATATTTGTTGGTTAACTGAATGTCTTTTTTGGTGAAGTGTCCTCTGCACATTTTTTAAAACTGGGTTGTTTGTATTTTTCTTTTAGAGGTATTGTACATTTCTATAAATTTTAAAGATTAGTCCTTTGTCTGGAGTCCTGGTGTGTTTCTGTAGGATAAGTTGCAGATTAAGTCAATTTGAACCACAAGGTCAGTGAACCAAACTCACCAGCTGCTCCTTCTATACAGGGTCACTATGAGTCGGAACTGACTCAACAGTACTTAGCCAACAACATGTCCCTTGTCTGACATGCCATGGAGAA
>NW_006408570.1:9405238-9413991 GCF_000296735.1 Chrysochloris asiatica | reverse complement strand
GTATAGTTATGCAATGTATCAGACAGAGCCCCCTAAGTTTGTTCCTAATATTTTCATCGATGATCTTTGTACTTCTAGGTTTTAAACTTAGATCTTTCAGCCACATTGAGTTTGTTTTTGTATATGGTGTGAGATGGGTCTTGTTTCATTTTTCTGCAAATGGATTTCCAGTTTTGCCATTAATATTTGTAAAGGAGAACATTTCTTCCTCATTTAATGTGCTTTGTACCTTTTTCAAAGATCAGCTGACTTTGTATGCATTTACTTCTGAGTTCTCAATTCTGTTCCATTATCTATATACCTATTATGTTGGTACCAGACTGTGTAGTAGATTTTGAGGTCAGGAAATGAGAGACTTCCAACTTTGTTCTTCTTCTCAGTGCATGTTTTGCTTATCCAGGGTCTCTTTATTTTCCATATAAAGTTAGTGACCAGTTTTCCGTCTCTGTAAACTGATATTGGGATCTGGATTGGGATTGCATTATACCTACAGATTGCTGTGGAAAGTGCTAATATTTTCATAATGCTAAGTCTTCGTATGTTTTGTTGCTGTTGTTGTGAAGTGCCGTTGAGTCATTTCCAACCCATAGTGACCCTGTATAGGGTTTCCAAGAAGCAGCTGGTGAGATTGAACCATCAACCTTCAAACAGCTTTGCAGTCTGGCGCATTAACCCACAGTGCCACACCAGAACTCCTATGTGCGTGGGATATTCTTCCATTTTTTAAGTCTTCTTTGGTGTCTTATAGTAGTGTTGTGCTGTTTTCTTTGTTTCAGTCTTTTGTTCCTCTGGCAAGATTTATTTCTAAGTATTTCATCTTTTGGGATGCTAGTGTGTTTGCTGTAGGCTAAGGACTGGAATGCTAACCATAATGTCAGTGGTTCAAACCCACCAGTCTCTCCTCGAAAACTCTATATAGTGTCACTATGAGTTGGAAGTGATTCAATGGCACTTAACAGCAATGTTTCATCTTTTGAGTGGCTATGTTAAGTAAAGTTGTTTTCCTGGTTTTCTTTTCAGAGTTCTCTTTATTAATGTAAAGGAATCCAACGGATTTTTGTATGTTCCTCTTGCACCCTGCCAATGTGCTGAATCTTATAATGAGTTTCAATAATTTTCTTGCTGAGTCTTTGGGATTTCCTACACATAGGATCATATCATCTACAAATAGAGTTTTACTTCCTCTTTGCCAATTTGTCTTTAATTTCCCTTTCTTGCCTGGGTGGGAAAAGTCCATTATGTATCTATTCAATTTTCCATGAAATTTTTGAAGTGTCTTCACATTTCCTCATCCATTAAAGGAGGATTCTCTTTCAGATAAATTCTCTTCCAGCTTTAGTGTTGCCTTACACTCTGAGACAATGGCATCTGCACCCTGAATGTTGATTCTGGAGTCCTAGAAGCACCAACCTCAGGATTGGCAGTACAGTACTTATTCTACAGTGTCACAGCAGGGTAAATTGGGTAATATACCCAAATGTGCCAGACTGCAAAGCCATTTGAACTGCAAGGTTGGCGGTTCAAGATCACCAGTTACTCCTCAGAAACCCTATCCAGGGTCACTATGGGTTGGAACCAACTTGACGGCACTTAACAACAACATACAAATCTAGAAATCCTGGTGTGATACAGTAGGATAAGCACTGAACTGTTGACTACAAGGTTGACAGTTCAAACACACCAGCTGCTCCTAGGAAACCTTATACAAGATCGCTATAAGTCAGAACTGCCTCAACAGCACTCTACAACAACATAAAAGTCTAATGAGTAACCTGCCTTGAGACCATCTAGCTTACAAGTATTGGAGTCATAGTTCATATCTAGCACTGTTAGATTACACAGTTAATCCTAGTGGAATATTTAAAAATCACCTGGACAAGCCTGATCAAATCATTTAAATCCAATATTAGGATTCCCTGAATGAGGAGCACACCAAAAGGACTGTTGTTGTTGTTGTTGTTGTTGTTAGGTGCCATCGAGTCAGCACTGACTCATAAAAACCATATGTACAAAAGAATGAAACACTGCCTGGTTCTGGGCCAACCTCACAATCGTTGCTAAGTCTAAGCCTATTGCTGCAGCTACTGCACTAATCCAACTCGTTGAGGGTCTTCCTCTTTTTCTTTGACCCTTCACTTTACCAGCTACGATATCCTTCTCTAGGGACTGGTCCCTCTTGGTTATATGTCTGAAGTATGAGAAATGAAGTCTGGCCATCCTGGCTTCCAAGAAGCATTCTGGCTGTACCTCTTCCAACATAGAATTATTCTTTTGGCTGCCCACAATACTTTTAATATTTTCCTTCAATACTATAACTCAAATGCATCAATTCTTCTGTGGGCTTCCTTATTCACTGTCCAACTTTCACATGTATATTAGGACTATTTGGGGGCAATATTTGAGGGCAAAAAATTGTTGAAAGCTTCAATAAAGTTTTACTTTCTTATTATATTTTGTGAATTATGCTAATAAAGGAAAGTAAGTCACAGATTGACCTGGTCTTGCCCCATCAGACTTTGTTTTGTTTTCCAAACTCAAAGAACATTTAAAAGGAACATGATTTGAGTCCTTTGAGGTTATGAAAACTGCCATTTTGATGTGGTGTAAATTAAAAAAAACACAGAATTCTTCAGGGAAGGGTTCAAGAGATAGACACTGCCTGTAGTAGTGCATAGACTGATATGGAAAATACATTGAGAAACGATGGCTTCTCATTTTGATGTTTATGTTTGATAAAGGTTTCCATAACTTTGAAGCTATGTGTACACACATATGTTGTTTTTGTTGCTCTTAGTTTTTATAGAGTTGTTACTGAAAACAGTACCCAGTCCTTCATGGTCCCCATGATTGGTATGGCTGGGACCATTGTGATCCATAGGGTTTTTATTTGCTGATTTTGGAAGTTGATCACCAAACCATCTCATCATGGATGCTCTTCTGAAACCTGTTCAGTATTTCAGCAACATGCAAGACCCACTGACAGATAGTAGAGTTTGAGGAACATTGGCTAGGAATTGAACCCTGATCTCCTCCATAGAAGGTGAGAATTCTACCACTGAACCACCATTGTCCCCATGTATTCACAGACATGCATACATATATATATATATGATGGTGGTGGTGGTTATATGCCATGGAGTTGATTCCAATTCATAGTGACCCTGTACAAGGTTTCTGAGCTGTAAATCTTTACGGGAGCAGAAAGCCTCATCTTTCTCTTGCGGAACAGCTGGTAGTTTCTAACTGTTGATGTGGAGGTTCACAGCCCATGTGGCGCTATGGGCTATTGCGGCAGACTGCAAAGTCGTTTGAACTGCAAGGTCTGTGGTTCAAGCTCACCAGCTGCTTCTTGCAAACCCTATACAGGGTCATATATATATGGAGCTCTGGTAGCATAGTGGTTACGAATTGGGCTGTGAACTGCAAAGTCAGCAGTTCGAAACTACCAGCTGCTCTGTGGGAGAAAGATGAGGCTTTCTGGTCCCGTAAAGATTTACAGCCTCAGAAAAGCTATGAGTTGTAACCGACTCCATGGCACACAACAACAACATATCTATATCTATATCGATATACACATACATTGTTTATAGGAGCTCTAGTAGCATAGTGATTACAAGTAGGGCTGCTAACATCTAGGTCAGCTGTTCTGTGGAGAAAGACGAGGTTGCTTCTCATGTAAGGATTTACAGCTTAGGAAACCCTATGCAGAGTCGTTATGGGTCTGAACCGACTCCATGACACAACACCACCACCATGTTGTTTGCTGTTACTGTTAATAGCTCTCGAGTCAATTCTAACTCATAAAGGATGATCCTGTATAGGGTTTCTGAGGAACAGTTGGTGGGTTTGACCCACAGACCTTGTGGTTTGTAGTCCAGTGCTTACCCTACAGCATCACTCCAGTATGTTGTTGTTATTAAGTGCCATGGAGTTGATTCCGACCCACAGCGACCCTGTATAGGGTTTCCGAGGAGCAGCTGGTGAGCTTGAACCACCGACCTTGCAGTTCAACGACTTTGCAGTCTGGCGCATTAACCCACAGTGCCTCATCAGGACTCTACCACTCCAGTATACATGCACATATATTTGGGTAATGTGTGTGTGTGTGGGGGGGGGGTGTATGGATTCTCAAATCTCATGCAGGCCAGGCCTTTGTGAGATCAGAACAAACTCAGTCCAGATTTCACGATGTTCATGTACAATGCTGTAGAACATCTTACAACTTGTCTTAAGACTCTAACAAAAGTCTTGGCAACTTGCTGTTGGAGTTTCTCAAAGCCAGAGCTGTTCTTTCTTGCTTTTAATGAAATTCCTTTCTATTTCTCCAGGTATGACTCCCTTTGGACAGGCAGGGCATATTTTCTCCTTGAGTTAGGACAGCTTATGACAAATAATGATGAGGAATCAATAGACAGGAGGGAAATATTGGGTGAGAGGCTGAATGAATCTCTGAGATAAATTATTGACCATAGGCATGGCCAGTTCTCCTTTCACTTATATGTTCGTATTCCATCTCACTAACAACCTGAAAGAAAATCAAATATTTTGTTTGGGGGCTTCACTAATATCAGCAACTTTTACTATCTTAATGGCATTTTTATTGATCTCAGCTTTAATGGGAGCTGTATATATTTGATGTTGGTCATTTAAAGTAGAGGTGAGTAATAGACTTCCCCACTGAGGATCATAAAGCAGCTCCTTGTCTGGCAAGCACGGGAAGCAAATAGAAGACAACATTTAATCTACTGTTCTACTGCAGTTATCAGGGGCTGAGATGAAAAAAAAAAAAAATTAAAATGTAAAGGTTGGTGCTTCCTCACCCCCATTCTCCTCCCCCTTCCCATTCCCTAACCCCCACCACCACCCCGCCCGGTGCTGACTCCTGGGCACACTGGTCATCAGCAGACTAACAACAAAAGGCCATTGGCGCAATGACCTTGGCTGTGCCATCACGCACTGGAGGAAAGAAATGAAGCCATTAGACTGAGGCAGGAGAACAGGTTATAAATCAAGCCATTTCCAATAAGCTGCCGTAATGGCTATCCATCATTGCCAGCCCAGCACACAGCCGACCATGGAGACACTGGAGCTGCTAAAGCTGAGACATAAACAATAATAATCCGGGCTTGATGTTTCAGCCCTTCAGGAAATTTAGGGACATTTGCTTTTCTTTTGTTTGTCAGAGGTGATATTTAAAGCATAAGAGGTAATAAATAGAGGGTAGGTGACACATAGGTACAGTTTACAAGCATTGCATTCTGGGTGTGATTAGAGAGGGAATAAAAAGTTCAATTCCAAAAATAGCCATCGCTTCTGGAATATAAAAGCTGACCACCAAATAAATAAGCAACCCCAAAGCACAATCATTGTGGAATGATAGCTAATTTGGGGGGATAAGTTGATAAGTCTGGTTACTTTGAGAATTATAACACTTCGTGTTATTGAAGTAAAACATAATACTGGATGGTAGTTTTGCATTTATAGGAAAAAGAAAAATGGGCAAGTGGTCCAAATTTATAACCAGGTGACATGTGGTTAATTGGAATTAGGCATTCTGGGGCTGCACCTTCTAATAATATCATATCACTCACTCTCAGCGGACAATCTACGATGGCATATGGCCTTATAGCCAATATCTCAAAACAATGTTGTCAACATTCTAAGTGCACTCGAGATTGTTTGCTGTGGCTTTGGAGGGTGGGGGGAAGGTGGGAAATGCTAGTAGAAGAACTAACTGTTCTAGCATGTCTGGATTTTTCTGAAAGTCTTAAAATTATTTTCTCAGGTTATTAGGATTTTATTTCAAAGCTGTGCCCATCAGATACCGCTGTAGCACTTCTTTCTGGATTTCTCATTTCTCTTCTACAGTGTTTGTCCATCTCTATCTTTATTTGATTATGTAAAATATCAGTTCATCTTTTTAATGGTATATGACATTCCCCATTATATATGATAATGTCAGTTTCTGAAAATATACTTCAGATAATTAATAGCAGCTTAAGGAGTTGGATAGTCTTAAAATTCACAAGATGACCCTTATGGATTATGATGTTGTTTCAAGCCACTGGGCAATGTATTAGAGTGAACTTGTCATATACCAAACGCCAAGAGCCATTAAACTAAGAATAGCTAAGAGACATGTTGTTGCAACAACAAAATGTTCTGAAGAGCAACTCTTGTAAGTATGTGGGGACTGCACTTTCCTCTCAAATTGAGCACTGTACTTTTAAAGACCCAAATAGATGTAAGTCTTACAGGGTGCTTGTGAAATAGCTATACTGCAAACACATGAACAAGGTTAAATAGGGTCCAATCAAACAATGTAGTTATTGAGATGAAAATATATGATAAGTGGAAATTTAAATGCTCAACAGAAATAAATTCATTATAACTAGTTAAGGATCTTCAGTCTCATTTACTTCCTTTTTACCCTAAACTTAAGAGTCGTAGAAGAGAAAAATGTAAACCTAGATTTGGATACTTCGGTGAGGCACCAGCATCAAAACTGAATGTTTTAATTCTATTTCCAGAACAGAGTAGTGTAAGTTGATGAGCTATACAGCAGATCAATGTGGGCAATAACCATTTTTCTTCCTGGTTGAAAAATAGGACTGCCAATTGTATGTTTAGAAACTGATTAAAACAGCTGAAGAAGCAGAAGCTGCTTAATCAAGCACATTTAGAGACATAACATATTTTGATTCCAGGTAAGCCTGGGACATTTATCCAGAATGATTCCATCTTTTCCAACAATATTTAAGAAAAGATCTTTAAATGCCTTTTGGTTTCCCTGGCCAGGAGATAGGCCCCATCCAAGTATGAGCGAGGGTAACTAAAGATGGGTTTTCCCTAATTTTTATGTCATCTGATCAAATGTACCCTTTCAGCTAAGTGGGGAAGTCCAACTGGGATTGTCCCAGACTTCTTAAGAAACTTGGCATACATCTTTAATGGTTTGTCTAAATATTCTTATAAGTAATCATCTGAAGATGCTTTAATACAAATGTAATAGATTTATTTTCTCATGAGCTGCTAGTTAAATAGTCACTTATAATAAATATTTATAAATGTTTATAAATAAAATATTAATTGCCTGAAATGACATTTTAATGTGGTGCTAACCATCAAATAATGCTGCATGCATGAGTCCGTTTCCCAAAATGTCCCGGAGGTTCTGACTCTATATTGGTACCACCATGGTGGCCTGAGAGACAGTCATTTTCAGGCTATTGGTGGACAGAAACAAAGCCCCTTGAAATGTTAGAATTGTTAGAGATGTCCAGAAACACTACAATTGTTGTCCTCCTCCTCCTATAAAGAGACTCCACCAGAAAATGGAGCATCTATGCTATCATGCATATTTTAGAGAATGGAAGATTCCATGGTCTCCTCTCAGACCCTTGTTCCAGTCTCCAGACTCTCTGTTCCTGGCCCCCTGGGTGTGAGTCCATTTGGAAAGAGAGGGATAGAGGCTTGACTGGAATCCAGGCTGCTCACAGCTTGTGCAACTTCTTGTTCCCATGCCAGGGTCAAATTGGATTATGAAATGGCAGATAAGCGTACAAGAAAAAAAAAAAGATTGTAAACAGCCTTTACTAAGTTTTGTTATAGATAAGAAAGAAAGAGAAAGAAAGAGAGAAATAAATAACTAATGATAGCCTATTGGATTCTTTTTTTAATTGAATGTATGCCTATAACTCACCTGTCCAGCAGCAAATGGTACTTCTGTGGGCCTCAATATCTCCATCTGTGAACTATGAAAATGAATATATGCTGTTTACAGATTTTTAGGGACACTAATGAAAGCAACGGTTTATTTGTATTTATTCATTAATTGATTCAATTCCTAAGGTCTCACCATCTGCTACAAAGACTCAATTAACTGATTGTAACCTCCCGTTTGCAAGTATAATATTATAGAGAGGCGGAGGCAGCAGGGTTCAGGAACAGGGTCGATTGCTTTTCCTAGAGGAGCAGAGCACACTTTTGCCGTGAACTTAGCTTCAAGCAAGTATGAATTCTGTAACTTCTCCGTGTTGTGGAAAGGGAATTGTACCCAAATCACAGACTTCGACTATTGGCTTAGCTTTAGCGTCTGCCATCTGGTATCTTAAACAGATTTTTCTAGTATCTTTGAGCCTCAGTTTCCTCATTTATAAAATAAAGACATTGGAGTGATGCTGGTAATAATGCTAGTAATACCTTGTTGTTGTTGTTGTTGTTATGTGCTGTGGAGTCGGTTCCTACTCATAGCGACCCTACACAGCGTTTCCAAGGCTGTAAATCTTTACGTGAGCAGACCGCCTCATCTTTCTCCTGTGAAACGGCTGGTAGTTTCGAACTGCTGACCTTGCGGCTCGTAGCCCGTTTCGTAACCACTACGCTACCAGAGCTCCTTACAGTGCTTTAAATTGGTATTTAACAACTCTTTCAGTTACATTATTTAGCTTATTTTAAAAGCCTTCTCAAAGTTGTTTTTGTTAAGTGCCATCAAGTCAGTTCTGACTTGTAGCGACCCTGTATAGGGTTTCCAAGGAACGACTGGTCAGTTTGAACCACCGACCTTACGGTTCAAAACTGACCTTGAGGTCAAGTACTTATCCTATGGTGCCACACCGGGATTCCTTCCAATTTGACAAATTAGTTTAATGGGGCTCAGAAAAGTCATAATGCTTTGTGTGTGTTCATACCCTGTTGTTGTTATGTGCCGGGGAGTTGGTTCCGACTCATAGTGACCCTGTATAGGGTTTCCG
>NW_006408570.1:9395336-9405138 GCF_000296735.1 Chrysochloris asiatica | reverse complement strand
TCCGAGGCTGTAAATCTTTATGGGAGCAGAAAGCCTCATCTTTCTCCCACGGAACAGCTGGTAGTTTCGAACTGCTGACCTTGCGGTTCTCAGCCCCATTCGTAACCACTACGCTACCAGAGCTCCTTACCCTAGGAGGGTATTATTATTATTTATCTTCTCAGTACCATTGAGGTGGTGTTTTTTGTTTTTTTTTTTTCAATTACACAATCTATTTTTATCTCATATTTTACTTTTTATTTTTTGAATAGGCAGTTTCTAAAAACTCTTTCATCTCCAAACTTCTATATTGCTATCATTTATAATGGACCCTTTTGTCCTTTGACCAATTCTGTGGTGAGGTGCTTTGAAAGGCTCTCCTATTTTTCCATCATGGAAAGGTTTCTCATTTCTATTCTGAACATGGCAACATTCATTGTCAGAAATGAAGGCAATGAAGTTGACAATATGTGTCCCTGAGAAAGATAATGTAGAAATGTAGAAAAGTGCTGTGTTAATTTGACATCATTGATGTGATAGTTCAGAATGCTGGCATTATGAGTACTTGGAAGTGTTTTTGGCTGCTGCTAAACCTTACTATTTACAATTCATTAGTTAGAAGTCGTGTCCCAATATTCAATGCGCAATCTGCCAATTTCATTGTATCAAGTTTCATAAAAGAAGGCAATAAACATACAGATACCTGTTGCATAGTCCCTGAGAAACCAATCCTCTGTGTAGTGCTCTATGAAATTCTGTTTTGATTAGGTTGTTACATCTGGGACAGAACTGCAAATAGTGTTTGGCGGAGGAAAAATGTAGGTCTGTATAATGCTAAGATTAAAGTCTGTCCAATAATACAAGCATGTCAGCTAGGACAGATCCTGAATTTATAGCAGAAAGGCCTCTGAGTGATGATTCATCGTACGGGTTCAAGGGAAGCATTGGCTATTACTTTGGAATCTTTTGTGATAACACTGGATGGACCACTGAGAAAGCGCCATGTTTAATCTATTTCCCCGTGTAAGTGGACAAAGAACTAGTAAATACAATTCAGAGAGAAGCCAAAGAGGATGAAGAGGATGGTCAAAATTATCTAACACAGCATGACAGCTATAGTTCTAATTTTTATCGTCCTATGATGTGTTTAACGGGGTGACTTTTCTGAATATTTTTGTGCTCCATTTTACGTAACTCCTGCAGATGGCAAATTATAGGGACTCGCACTGCCATGTGGAGAGAGATGGTATGATGTGAGGGAGTGAAAGTAATGGGCTCTTGAATGGATGGGTCTAAGCAGGGTAGCATCCTCAGCGGTTGGTCAGACTCTGATGTGTTATGTATTTGTTCTCCTGCAGCAGAATGACTTCACTAATTAATTCGTTTCTTGATCAAGCACTACATGGTTGTATAGGCATGAAAGAAAAAGAATGAAAAGCTGTGCACTAAGTAATCACAAATTAGAAGAAGACCCAGTAAATTTGGTGCTCATATACCAGGCATGAAGCTCTATGTAACAGGTCAGATTATGCCTCAGATTTACAGATCAAATAAGCATAATTGATAGAACCTTCATGTGACCACAGGTGGGAACAGCTGGTGGGTACTTGCCAAGAGCAACACATTTAACCAGCTGCCAATGGAGTTTACCAAAGCAGGGTCACTATGGAGCAGCTGGTCTTCTGAGTAGGAAGCTAAAAATCTGTCGCTGCTATGCCCTGATTCTCACCTGCTAGTTAATCTTCCAGTAGGTTCTTATGCAACAGGGGCAGGTGTGTAGGAAAGCCCAATGTCATTCCTGAGCATCTTCATGTCCAGGTAAAGTCTATGCCTGCCAACAGAGCTATTACTCTGACTATAGTAATGCACAGTCAGTATCAGAATCAAGTCGACATTCTTAGCGTCAGGTTCTTTCACCAGAAAGTACTAAATGTCCTTATGTGGCACTGTAGGATAAGCGCTCAACCAGAAGGTAGGTTTGAAATGCAGGCTTGAAAGTTCAAACTCACCAGCTGCTCCTCAGAAACCCTATACAAGGGTTGCTGTGAGTTGGAACTAACTAGATAGCACTTCACAAAAACTATATATCCAATTGCTAGTGAGTCTAGAGTCCTCCAAAGTGATGATTTTTCTTTTGAGGAACATAACTGAGGCTCTTTGACAGGAATTGGATTTTCCCAATTTAAATGATTAGCTTACACCTTGATTTATTAGGGCGTAAGCAGTTCTGTATTTGCTGTGGCAAAGCAGAAAATTCCCTTACAAAGCATACCCATTATGTGTTTCTCATCTCACTCACCTTACTTGCTCCTGCTTTTGCCTTTCTATCCAGTAACTTCATAATATAGCTCTCAAAAATCCACTTTGACCCAACAGATGATGGAAATAAAACACAAAATATGTGCACTGTAATTGACAAGATTTTTGTTTTCTATTAATATGATATAATCAAAATACATGGTGAAATACATCATATAAAGTATCCCTTATTCCTTATGGCTTTATACAGTGCTCCCTGTACTTCACAGGCATTCACATAACCCATTTTTATCTGACCTCTTTTTGATGGCCAATTACTTTGATAGAATATCAAAGAAGAGCAGGAATCTGGCAATGTCTCTATGACAGTTGTATTTAAACAGGACTCTGGTTTTCTTTGCAGCACGTAAGAAGTACTAATACTGAAGTTCTCAAGATAAAGCGAAAGGTACTTCAACACCAGAGCCTGAACTGTCAAGAAATATTTCTTGAAAGAACAACTGACAAGAAAATAGTAGCAATTGACTACTGCAGCCATTTTGGGGGGGTTGTAGACCTCCATGCTTTTGCATATGCTCTTTTAATAACTTTAAATGTTAATCTATGAACTGTCATCCAGAAGGTCTTAGAAAACTTCTGTAACGTGCTGATATATAAAATGAGGCAGTTGGATTAGATAAAAGACTAAAAATTGAGACCTATTGATGAGTTTCTAGTTTTCTTCCAAATTCTGATTCTCAGTAGAGGTTAGTGGTGAGTATATGTTCCCCCTTTGATGTCATATCCAAGTCAGGCCAGTTGTTATATTTTGTTCACTTCTTTTGCATGTGAAAAACTGTGAAGTTTGTCCTCTCATGAGACTTACAGCTTCTCCAGATTTGCCACCCTTGCTGAGATGACAGTGACTCCAAACCTTATTTTTTGTCAATTCAGCTTCATTGAGAATTTGTCAGTGATAAAACCCAGAGTTGAAGAAGTAGATAGAGAGCTAAATTGTCCTGTGAAAATCTAGTCAAAATTTGGGCCATAGTTCTCTGGTTGTAGTTGCTATAGAATCATCCCCAATCATACCAACCTCATGTGTCATTTTCATAATTGTTGGAATGCATGAGTTCACGTTGTAGTTACTATGTTAGTCCAGCTCATTGAGGGCTTCCCTTATTTTTGCTCACTCTTTATTTTACCAAACATAATGTCTTATTCTAGCAATCTGTCTTTCGTGATGACATGTCCTAAGTAATTGAGCCATAGTCTTGCCTTCCTCACTTCTGGTTGGATTTCTTCTAAGACTGATTTGTTCATTCTACTGGCCAAACCAAAATTCCACTGCCATCAAATTGATTCCAACTCATAGCAACTCCATATAGAATTTCTAAGGTTGTAAATCTTTCTCCCACAGAGTGTCTGATGAGTTCATATTGCCAACCTTGTGGTTAGCAGTCCAGTGTTTACTTTACATAAATTTAGTATTCTTTGTCAACACCACAACTCAAATGTATCATTCATCTTCCTTCTTTTTTCTTTTTTTTTTTTCCATTGTCCATCTTTGATAGTATTAAGGGATTTCTGTTTGAAGACTTCAGATATTTACCTGCACCTGGAGACTCTATGATCTCCATTTCCTCAGAAATCTTCCCTGTAGTGTTTTAAACACATCTCTATGATCAAATCAATCCAGGACAAATGAATCACAGATGAAGGCACATCCTTAACTACCAAGTAAATTGTTACAGTTGGGTACCATCAAGTTGATTCTAACTATAGTGACCCCATGTAATTAGTAGAACTGCATGTTACGATTTGCAAGACTATGATCTTCACAAAAGCAAATTGTCAGATTTTTTTTTTTTTGCCGCTGCTGAAGTGACTGGGTGGGTTCAAGCTACTACCCTTTTAGTTAGCAGCCAAATACTCAACCACTGCATCTCAAAGGCTGTAAGTAAATTAGTTGTTGTTAAGTGCAATCAAGTTGGTTCTGACTCACAGTGATTCTGTTTCTGAAAAGTAGCTGGTGGATTTGAACTGCTGACTTTGTGGTTTGCAGTCCAGTGCTAATCCTACAGTGCTACCCCAAGAGTCTCTATAGTGACTCTGTAACTCTGTAAATTAGGAGGTGAGAGAGTGAGGATGGATGTTTTAGATTAGAAGTCCTCTTTGATTTTGTTGTATTAGCTAAAGGAAAAAGCAGATAATTTCATAATCCAAACAATTTGTGGCTATTTCACATTGCCCAAGGTCCTGGTGTAGTGCTGTGGGCTAAGTCATTTGAACTGCAAGGTTGGTGGTTCAAGCTCACCAGCTGCTCCTTGGAAACCCTATAGAGTGTCGCTATGGGTCAGAATTGACTCAAAGGCACTTAACAACAACAACAACAAGGAACATATAGAAGCCCTAGTGGCACAGTGATTAAAACACTCTGTTTCTAACTGAAAGATTGGCTCTTCAAACTCACCAGACCCTCTATTGGGAGATAGATGTGGTAGTCAATTTCTGTAAAGATTTGCAACTTTGGAAACCCTATGGGGCAGTTCTACTCTGATCTATGGGGTCATTATGAGTCAAAACTGACTCAAAAGCATTGGGGGTTTTTTGTTGTTGCTAAAGGACATCTATAAGACTTATTTTCATTTGTCTATTTTTGATCAAAATAGGCTTGTGCAAGCTTCCCTGTGCAGCTTCATGGGAAAGAAGGCTCTGAAGTTGGTCCAAGAGCCTGGGATTCATCGGTGGTGAGAAGGCATCCTAAATAGTAAGTGTACTGGGGCCAAGGGACAGTTTCCTGTTCTTATTCTACAGGAAGAGTGCTGAGGCCACAGCAAGACAGCTGCAGAGCTTGATGAACTCTTGGAAAATGCTTTCTCATGCCAAAGGACCTTGGCTTCAGACTCAGACAGCCAGCTTTCTTGCTTGGCAGTAAAAGAAGAAGCCTAGTAAATAGACCCATGGTTATCTAGAAAATAATTACTAACTTTTTCCATCCATCAGACACTATTTTAAATGTTCTGTATTTATTATGTCAGGAAATCTTCAAACCAACCTTAAAAAGTGGGTACTATTATTAATCTCAGTTTATAAATAAGAAATGGAATCACAGGTAAGTTAAAAAAAAAAACAACAACATTGCTCATTAACACAGATGGTTTCGTAGTAGAGGTAGGACTTCTGGTGTGGTTCTGTGTGTTAATGTGCTGGATTGCCACGTTGCTTTGAACCACAAGGTCAGTGGTTCCATCTCACCCGCTGCTCCTGGAAACCCTAGATAGGGTCACTATGGGTCAGAACTGACTCGACAGCACTTTACAGCAATAAGAACTTAGGTAGGATTTAAAAATCAGAAATTTGACCCTAGAACATGACCTTTTAACCTCAGTAACGAAACTGCCTAGGCTAATGTTCCTTTTCTGTCTTCAAGATACCAGTCTGTTAGAACAAAGAGGAGCTATGCTAGAGCATAAATCAATGTGTGCTTTAAGAATGATACTAAATTTACAATTACCTGGGAGCTTGCTGGCCTGTTGTAGGAGTGGCAAAGCTGTGAAGATGTGGGTCTCCCTGTGATTCACTTGACAAGACAATTGTCCTCTTGGTGTTCTGTCTTGCCTTTCTTTTGGCATCCTATGTTCCATTTCTTAAGGTGACCAAGTGGGTCAAACTAGCACAAGCACCACCTTACCAACTGGACTCCTTCAATCTGTACCCCCCACCAATTCTCATTCCTCCTAGTGTTGACAGAGAAAATTTTTTATTCATATGTTCAGGTCATCCTATTCCTTAAGACACTTCCACAGATTTCAAGCATATTTCAAACCCGTAAAATACATGCATAACGTCACCATAAATCAAACTGGCTCCTGGTACCTTACTACCACCGACCCCAAGACTATACTCAAATCACAGTTCAGCACTTACACCATGTGAGAGTGTTTCATATCTTTGTGGTGTGGCACATTTGAACTTTATGACCATAGCCTACGTACACATCATGTCTCATCCTCAGATACATACCCAATATTCTCCATGAAGTTGTAATTCAGATTTTAAAGGAAAATATTTCTATTTTTTCAAAACCTTCCTAACGTATTGTTCAACTGCCCCTCCGCAAAAATCATGGAGAGAAAAAGGACTGAGTTAGTCTACAAGGTTTCATAAAAATGTTTAGTATATGTAAAGAGATGATAGATGATAGATAGATAGATAGATAGATAGATAGATAGATAGATAGATAGATAGATAGATAGATAGATAGATGGTGTTAGGTGCCATTGAGTTGATTCTGATTCAAAGCAACCCTATGCACAACAGCACAAAATACTGCCTAATCCTACACTATTCTTACAATTGTATTTACATTTGGGAGTCTTCCTCTTTTTTGCTGAACTCCTGCCTTACCAAGCATGATGTCTTTCTCCATGATGTTCTGGTCCCTCCTGATAATATGTTCAAAATATGAGTGATGAAGTCTTGCTGTACTTCTTCCAACACAGATTTGTTTGTTCTTCTGGCAGTCTATGTCACTTTTAATATTCTCCAACACTATAACTCAAATGCATGAATTCTTCTACAGTCTTCTTTACTCATTGTCCAACTTTCATACACAGATGAGGCATTCAAAAATAGCATAATTTGGTATTTTCTCTGCTCTTGAACACTTTAAAGAGGTCTTGTGCAACATATTTGCCTAGTGTAATACATCATTTGATTTCTTAACTGCTGCTTCTGTTGAGTGTTGATTGTGGATCCAAGCAAAATGAAGTCTTTGACAGCTTCGATCTTTTCCCCATTTATCATTTTTTGGTCCAGTTGTGATGATTTTTATGTTGTTTACATTGAAGTGCAATGCATGCTGAAGGCTGTGGTCTTTGATCTTTATCTTTACTTTAAGTCCTTTTCCCTGCAGCAACAAGACTGTATCATGTGCATATGATATGGTTGTTAGTGAGTCTTCCTGCAATCCTGGTGTGACATTCTTTTTCATATACTTTAGCTACTCAGATTACTTAATCAGCATACAAATAAAGTAAGTATGGTGAGAGAATACAACCTTGACGCACACGCACACATTTACTGATTTTAAACCATTCAATATCCCTCTATTTGAATGACTGTCACTTGCTCTATGTACAGATTCCTCATGAGCATAATCAGGTGTTCTGGAATACCCATTCTTCTTGTCATGACTCACATAGTCTAAAGCCTTTACAAAAGAGCTCTGGTAGCATAGGTGTTACAAGTTGGTCAGCAGTTTGAAATTGCCAGTGGTTCTGTGGGAGAAAGATGAGGCTTTCTGCTTCTATAAAGATTTACAGCCTCAGAAACCATATACAGGGTCACTATGAGTTGGAACCAACTCTACGGAACACCACCACCACCAAAGTCTTTGCATAGTCAATAAAACACAAGTAACCATCTTTCTGTTATTCTCTGCTTTCAGCCAAGATCCAGGAGACGTCAACAGTTCCACATCCTCTTCTGAATCCTGCTTGAGTTTCTGGCAATTCCCTATCTTTGCACTGTTGCAGCCATTTCAAAAGTATCTTCAGCAAAAGTTTACTTGCATGTGAAATGCATGATATAGTTCAATGATTTCCATACTCTGTTGGGTCACCTCTCTTTGGAATGGGCACAAATATGGACCTTTTTCATTCAGTGGTAAGGTAGCTGTCTTCCAAATTTCTTGGCATAGATAAGTGAGCACCTCCAGTGCTGCATGAGTTTGTTGAAAGATTTCAGTTTGCATTCCATCTATTTCAGGACCCTTGTTCTTCACTAATACCTTCAGTGAAGCTTGACTTATTGCTTTGAATACCATTTATTCTTGATTATATGCCTTCTCTTGAAATGGTGTTACATTGACCATTTCTTTCTGGTACAGTGACTCTGTGTATACCTTTAATTTTCTTTTGATGCCTTCTGCATCTTCATTATTTTGCCCATGTTGTTGTTGTTTAGTGCCGTCAAATCAGTCAGTTCTGAATGAGTGAATTTTTCTTCAGTTCTTTCAACTTATGAAATGATGAACTTGTTCTTCCTTTTTGACTTTCTAACTACAGGTCTTTGCACATTTAATTATAATACTTGACTTTGTCTTCTCAAGCTTCCCTTTGAAATTTTCTGTTCAGCTCTTTGATTCCTTCATTTTGCTTTAGCATTTCTATGCTGGAGAGAAAGTTATTGAGTCTATTCTGTCGTCCATTTTGGTATGTTCTTGCTTTCTTGTCTTTTTAATGGCCATATGCTTTCTTCCTGTATGATGTTCTTGATGCTTTTATGGTCTTTGGCCGTTAGTGTCTAATTCATCATGTCTTTTCTTGAGATGGTCTATAAACTCAGGTAGATATGTTCAAGGTTATACATTGGACTTGTTTTTATTTTCTTCAGCTTTGGGCTTTTTGAAATTCCATTATTTTTAAAACCCAATTTTCCACAAACATCATGGGATGCCCATGTGTGTGTGTGTGTGTGTGTGTGTGTGCATGTTTGTGTATATGTATGTGTGTGTTTATATAGTTGTAGTTGTTAAATGCCATCAGGTTATTTCTGATTCACAGCGATCCTGTATAGGGTTTCCAAAGAGCAACAAATGGGTTTGCTTATGTTTCTATATAGAAGCACAAAGCCTCATCTTTCTCCCACAGAACACTGGTAGTTCAGTGTTGGTGGGTAAATTTGAATAATAGTGGTCTTTCTTGTAGGCATGTGGATATTATCCTATCTCAGATAGTATTGTACTACTAGATCTTGAAACATTATTTTTGGTGATCAATGTTATTCTTTCTCTTTAATTTGTTGTTCTCAGCATAGTAAACTATATTATGGTTGGATTTAAAATGGCCAATATCAGTCTATTTCACTTCACTAATGCCTAGGATATTGATCCTGCAGTGGTCCATTTTATTTTTTTACAACTTTCAACTTTCTTAGATCCATACTTCATACATTCATGTTCCAATTATTAATGAATGTTTCCAGCTGTTTCCCCTCATTTTGAGTTGTGCCCCATCAGCAAATGAAGGTCCTGAAAGCTTTTCTCCATTCATGTCATCATGGTCACCTCTACTTTGTGGAGACAGCTTTTCCCCAGTGCCTTCCAACCTGAGGAGCTTCCCTTCCAGAACTGTATCTGACTATAGTCTCGTGTTATTCATAATGTTTTCTTCTACTTGCACTAGATCTGAAACTCTTCCTCTACTATTCATAAAGTTTTCAGTGGCTAAACTTTCAAAAGTGTTCTGCCTTTCTCTCTTGCTTGTCTGTCTTTGCCTGGAAGTTCAGTGCTCATCCTATGGAGTTCTGGTATTACACTGTAGGAAAAACACTGGACTGCTAACCACAAGGCTAGCTTTTCAAACCCATCTGTTGCTCCTTGGAAACTCTATACAGGATTGCTGTGAATCAGAAATAACTCAATGGCATTTAACAACTACAACTTTATAAACACACACATACATATACACAAACATGCACACATACACACATATATGGGGATCCCATGATGTTTGTGGAAAATTGGATTTAAAAAATAACGTAATTTATCCATGCAGTTTTTTTGTGCCCCCATAAGTAT
>NW_006408570.1:9393379-9394996 GCF_000296735.1 Chrysochloris asiatica | reverse complement strand
TATGAGTCAGAACCAACTTCATAGTACTTAACACAAGAGAAGTTGGGGGATGACAGCAAGACCATCACATGTGAAGAAAGCAAAAGATCATTAAAAAGAAAGGAAATAAAGAAAGTACCAAAATGGATGTCAGAAAAGACCACAAGAAATGCTAGAAGAGACCATGAAACTTGCTTTGAACATAAAGCAGCTAAAGTGTTTGGAGTAAATGAAGTTAAAGAGAAGAACTGAACATAAAATTTCAAAGGGTAGCTCAAGAAGATAAACTATTCTAATGCAATATGCAAATACCTGGAGTTAGAAGACCAAAATGGAAGAATACAATTGGCATTTCTCAAACTGAAAGAACAGAAAACAAAATTCAAGCTTTGGGTTGCAAAAGGTGCTGTGGGTTAATGCACCAGACTGCAAAGTCTGTTTGAACAACCAGGTCAGTGGTTGAAGATCACCATCTGCTACTTGGAAACTCTATACAGGGTCGCTATGGGTCGTAATCAACTCGACTGCACATAACAGCGAAAACAACGAGCAAAATATCAAATTATGCAAAAGGAATCAAAAGAAGATGAAAGGAATATATAGAGTCAACGTGTCAACAACAAATGGTAGACATTCAACTATTTCAAGAGGTATCATGTTATTAAGGACCAATAGTATTGCCATTCTCATGTATAGGAAGACTTAACAGTGTGAAAATGTAAACACTATCCAACGAAATCTATAGATATAATGCAGTCTCAATCCAGATCCCAACATCAGTCTTTAAAGAAATGTAAAAACTATTCACTAAATTTATATGCAAAGGAAGGAAATTCCAGATAAGTAAAGCATTACTAAAGAAGAAGAAGAAAATAGAAGTCTCTTACTTCCTGATCCCAAAAGCTCATACACAGTCACAGTAGTCAAAACAGCTTGGTCCTGGTACAATGAGAGACATATAGATCAATGGAACAGAATTGAGAACCTAGAAGTAAATCCATCTACTTACAGTTAGTCAGCTGATCTTCTCAAAGGGCCAAAATGCATTAAATGGGTAAGATATAACCTCTTCAACAAATGGTGTTAGCAACTGGAAATCCATTTGCAGATGAATGAAACAAGACCCATATCTCACACCATAAACAGAAATGAACTCAAGTTTGATTAAATACCTAAATGTAAACCTTAACACTAAAAACATTATCAATGAAAAAATAGGGGCAGACGTAGGGACTCTGATCAAACATAACTGAAATCACAAAAACAGCAGAAGAAAAACTAGATAATTGGATTTCCTAAAAATTAAACCCGCGGACTAGGAAAAATTTTTGCTAACGTCATATCAGATGAGGGACTATTCTCTAAATTGTATAGAAAATTTCAACACCTCAACAAAAAAAGACAAATTTTAAAATGGGCAGAGGTCATGAACAGACACTTTACAAAAGAAGACATTTAGGAAGCCAGCCAACGTGAAGAAATGTTGGCAATCATTAGTCATTGTTGGTGCTGTAAGTGTCATAGAATTGGTTTGACTAATAGCAAAGTTGTATAGGATTTTTGAGGAGTGTCTAGTGGGTTTGAACTGCCAGCCTTGCAGTTAACAAGCCCAGTGCTTAGATAAATGGAAGAAAAAAA
>NW_006408570.1:9374635-9393279 GCF_000296735.1 Chrysochloris asiatica | reverse complement strand
ATATAATTTCAACCCAGCAAGAGTAGAATAGTTTAAATAAATTGAAAACAACAAATTCTGGCTAGGGTGTGGAGAGACAGAGTCCCCTACACTGCTGGTGGGACTGAAAAATGCTGCAAGCAATGTGCAAATTAGTATGGTGTTTCTTCAAAAAGATGGAAATAGAAATATCATATACCCCAGCAATCCCTACTCTTGGTATATATCCTCAAGAAATCTTTATTGTGACATGCATACCCATGTTCATCATAGCACTATTCACAATAGGAAAAGGTGCAGACACCCTAAAAGTCCATCAATGGAAGAATGGATAAACAAATTTTGTGTACTATACATACAATGGAATACTACACAACGATGAAGAATAATGTTGACTCAATGAAAAATCTTGTAACACCATACTTCAAATGCATCAATTCTTCTTTGGTCTTTCATACTTTCAAGTTTTCACATGCTCATAGTCTAATATGATGATTAAAAATATCATGGCTTGCTTCAGGCACACCTTAGTCCTTAAACTAATTTCTTTGCTCTTGAACACTTCTTTTGAGCAGATTTGCCTAATGCAATATGTTGTTTGATTTCTTAACTGCTGTTTCCAGTAGAATTGATTGTGGATCCAAGCAAAATGAAGTCTTTGACAATTTCAATCTTTTTCCCATGTAGCATGATGTTACTTATTGGTCCAGTTGTGTGGAATTTTGTTTTCTTTACATTGAATCCATGTTGAACGTTGAGGTCTTTGATCTTCATCAGTAAGTATTTTAAGTCCTCTTTGATGTCTGCAAACAAGATTGTACCATCTGCATATCACAGGTTGTTGATGAGTCCTTCTCTGATCCTGATGTCATGTTCTTCTTCATATAACCCAACTTCTGAATTTAATTTGCTCACTATACAGATTGAATAAGTTTGGTAGAAGAATACAACTCTGGGCATACCTTTCCTGATTCAAAAGCATTCAGTATTCCTTTGTTCTGTTCTAATGAGTGCATTTGATCTATACACAGGTTCTTCATAAACACAACTAAGTGTTCCGGACTACATTCTTTGCTATGCTTTTTATAGTTTGTTATTGCCCACAGAGTTCACAGACTTTACATAGTCAATAAAGCACAAGTACACACCTTTCTGGTATCCTCTGCTTCCAACCAAGTTCTATTTGACATTAGCAATGATTTCCCTAATTCCACAACCTCTTCAAATCCAGCTTGAATTTCTGGCAGTTCCATGTTGAGATATTGTTGCAACCTTTTAAAAATTAATTTCAGTAAAATTTTACTTCCATGTGATATTAATGATATTGTTCAATGATTTCCATATTCTGTTGGGTTACCTCTCTTTAAAATGGGCATAAATAGTGATATCTTCCAAACGGTTGATGAGGAAGCTGTCTTCCAAATTTCTTGGCATAGATACTAGAACACCTCCAGTGCTGCCTCAGTTTGTTGAAAGATTCCCCTTTGCGTTCCATCAATTTATGTAGTCTTGTTTTTCACCAGCACCTTCAGTGCTTCTTCCTTCAGTACAATTGGCATTTAATCATATGCTACGTCTTGAAGGTTTTGAACAAGAATCATTTCTGTTTCACACAGTGACTCTATCTATGTAGTCCTCCCATCTTCTTTTGCTCATAGAATCCTTCAATATTGCACCTCAAGGCTTAAATATTTTCTTCAAATCTTTCAGATTGAGAAATGTTGAGCATG
Organism: Chrysochloris asiatica; assembly: GCF_000296735.1. Lineage (NCBI taxonomy): Eukaryota > Metazoa > Chordata > Mammalia > Afrosoricida > Chrysochloridae > Chrysochloris > Chrysochloris asiatica. Next base: position 9,391,570 of record NW_006408570.1, on the reverse strand, counting down.
ATCTTTGCTTTGGTTTCTGAAATTCAGATATTTGAATTTTTCATTATAATACTTGACTTTGTCTTCTCTAGTTGTCCTTTGAAATCTTCTGTTCAGATCTTTGATATCCTCATCCCCCGTCCCCTATTTACTTTAGCTTTCTATGCTCAAGAAAGAGTTTTAGAGTCTTTTCTGACATTCACTTTGTTTTTTTTTTCTTTTTTATAATCTTTAACTTTCTTTATGTATGGTGTTTTTTTATGTCATCCCACAACTCTTCTGGTCTTTGATCATTACTGTCTAACGCATCAAGTCTGTTCTTGAGATGGTCTCCAAATTCAGGTGCAATATATTCAAGGTCATCTTTTGGTTCTCATGAATTTGTTTTAATTTTGTTCAGTTGTAGCCTGAATTTACAGATGGCCACTTGAGGGTCTGTTCTACAGTCAACCCCTGTCCATGTTTTGGCTGATGATATGGAGTTTTTCTACCAACTACAGCCCAGAGTCAATTTGATTTCTGTGTATTCCATGTGGTGAGAGCCATGTGTATAGTCACCCTTTACCATTGTTTAAAAAAAGTATTTGCAATGAAGACATTTAGGACTTGTAAAATTTTATCATGTGATCTCCAGCATCATTTCTATTCTTGTGTTGAAACATACAAGGGTCAACATTACAAAAGCTTCTTAAAATGTTACCAAACACCTGAGAGAATGGGTTGCTGAACCAGGAAGCTCATAACCATAGACTCAGGAGACAACATGTCAATTAATATAACATAGTCCACAAATAATGGACTATGTTTTAATTTTGTGAGCAGCAACTGGGACCTTAGAAGCACAAGTGTGGTCATCCCAGGTGTAACTACTTGTCTCTCCCTGTACAGAGGAAAGAAGAGTGATAAAACTGAAGACATTTGGAATCAATTAATCCAATGGAGTAGTAGAACATGTAAACATCAGTTACTAGAACTCTGAGGCCAGAAAAACTAGATGGTCCTCAGCTACTACTATCAACTGTTCTGACAAGGATAACATTAGAAAGTCCTGGATAGAGAGGGAGAAAATGTGAAGCAAAACTCAAAATTATAAAAAAAAAACTAAGCTTAATGGTCAGAAAGAGACTGGAGAAACCTGGGACTATGACCCTTGATAGTCCTTCAGGTTTGGAAATGAATTCAGTCTTGTGACTCAATTTTCAGTCAAGCAATAGGTAGATACATGAGATACAACAGTACTTGTGAGGTATACATACCATAGAATTATCAACCATTCAAGACTGAAAGGACAACATTTACCTAATGGCAACATTCAGAAGGATTGGCTAAGAAAGTGGAATGGAAATAAGAATCACAGGGAGGAATTGGGATAACAGATGTTACACTGGAGGAATTTCAATAACTTAAATGAAATGAGGTATATGATTTATTCAATGTAAAACTAATTATCTGCTTTACTGTAAACGTTCACTCAATTCACAATAAAACGTTAAAAAACGAAAGGGACAGGTGGTATTGAAGGAAAAAAATCTAAGCTTCACTGAAGGCATTGGTGAAAAACAAAGTTCCAGGAATTGATGGATTGCTAATTGAAAAGTTTCAACAAACTGGTGCAGTGTTAGTAGTGCTTACTTGTCTTTGCCAAAAAATTTGAACTTGTCCAACCAACTGGAAGAGATCCATATTTATATATATTCAAAAGAAAGGTGACTCAACAGAATGTGGAAATTATCGAACAAATCATTAGTAACACATGCAAATAAAATGTGGCCAAAGGTAATTAAAAAATGGTTGCAGGTATATTTAGACAGGGAGTTGCCAGAAATTCAAGTCAGATACCGAAGAGGATGTGAGAGTAGGGATATTATAGCTAAGTTCACTTGAATGTTGGCTGAAAGCAGAGAATAATAGTAGATGTTTACTTGTGCCTTATTGACTATGCAAAGGCAATCAGTTGTGTGGACAACTTTGCTAAAAATAGGATTTCCAAGAGAGCTAATTGTTCTTAGGTGACCTTGTACAAAGACTAAGAGATAGTCCTTCTAAAAGAACAAACTATGGAATGGTTTAAAATTAGGAAATGTGTGTCATCCTTTCTTCATAGTTGTTCAATCTGTATGCTAAGTAATTAGTCAGAGAAGGTGGACTGTATGAAGAAGAACATAACATCAGGATTGGAGGAAGACTCATCAACAACCTATGATATGCAGAAGAAACAACAGTCCTTGCTGAAAGCCAAGAAGATTTTGAAAGCACTTACTGATTAAGATCAAAGGTACAGCCTTCAGGATAGATTACACCTCAGTGTAAAGAAAACATAAGTCTTCACAACTGGAACAATAAACATTATGATAAATGGTGAAACAACTGAAGTTATTAAGGATTTCATTTTACTTGGCTCCACAAACAATGCCCATGGAAGCAGTGGTCAAGAAATCAAATGACATATTGCATTGGCTCCAAACGACCTCTTTAAAGATTTCAATTGAGATCCAAGATGTTCCTGATCTTAGACATATGTTGTTGGTATTGTGAAATAAACACACATGAAAAAACCTATGTGAAAATTGCACACAGTAAAAATTCAGTCATCAAAAGGCATAAGAAAAATATGCCCATGGAAAATGACTCACTTAGAAAAATGCCCACTTTGTGCTGAAAGTACCTAACTACTAGTCATCAGCATGCAAGTGAGCCATTGTGACATGAGCCCATAAAAAGAGGTATGATGATACTCAAAAAAGACTCATTCCAACTACATCAGGAAACAGAGGGACTATACTCCAATGCAAGAACTCAATGTTTCAATGTATTCTAATTTCCTTTAAAGCCATGCAATCCATTTTTGTCAAAAAAAAAAAAAAAAAACAGCATCTTTTAACTTCACACCTAGCATGCACATCGTTTAATTTATGACTTTCTATACGGTGAATATGAGACTTTTCCTAGGAGCCAATTTTTGTGTGTGAGCAATTATCCATGTGCACATTTTTCTTGCCCACATTGATGACAGAGTTGTTGTTTTTTCTGTGTACAGTTTTTGTGGGGTCTTTTCGCATGTGCTTTTTTTTTTTTTTTTTTTTTTTTACTGGTTAGGGTTCTTTTCAACCACTTTAGATGCTTGTGAAAGCTAGATAATGAGTGAGGAAGGTTGAAGAGGAACTTATGCCTTTGAATTATGAATATGGAATATGCATGGACATTCACAAAAACAAATTTGTCTTGGGAAATGTGCAACCAGACTGCTCCTTGGAAGCGAGGATGGCAATACTTTATCTCAAGTACTTTGAACATTATCAGGAAGGACTACTTTCAGGAGAAGCACATCATGCTTGGCAAAATAGAGGGTCTGAGCAAACGAGGAAGACTACAAAAATGAGCTCACAAATAGGAAAGATTGTGAGACTGGCAGAAGACCAGTGGTGTTTCATTCAGTTACACATAGAGTCACTGAGTCAGAACCAACTTGAGTATCTAGCAACCCACAAGGAGTGCTGGTGTAGGACTGGTATAGGATAAACATTGTACTGCTAACCACAGGTTCAGCTATTCAAACCTACCAGCTGCTCCTCAGAAACCCTATATAGGGTTGTTATGGGTCAGAACTGGCTCAACAGCACTTCATAACAATATCACGATAAGCACTTGATCGCAAAGTCTGTTTGAACTACAAAGTTGGTGGTTCAAATTCACCAGTTGCTCCTTGGAAGCCCCTTACAGGGTCACTATGAGTAAGAATTGACTCAGTGGCACTTAACAACAACAATATATAAATATATATGTATTTGACTTGCTATTATATATATATGGCTCTGTAGGATCAGTGGACTGTGAACCAGAACTTCATATATATAGTTATTGTTAAGTGCCATTGAGTCAGTTCCAACCCATAGTGATCTTATAGAGTTTTCAAGGAGTGACTGATGAGCTTGAACCGCCGACCTGTGGTTCACATCGACTTTGCAGTCCAGTGCATGAACTCAGAGCACCACACCTGGACTCTCTCTCTCTCTCCATATCTCTATCTCTATCTCTATCTCTATCTCTATCTATCTATCTATCTATCTATCTATCTATCTATCTATCTCTATATATCTATATCTATATATATTGGGGAGTCCTGGTATGGCGCTGTGGGTTAATGTGCTGGACTGCAAGGTTAGTTTGAACAGCAAGGTTGGCAGTTCAAGCCTCACCAGTCGTTCCTGGAAAACCCTATACACGGTCCCTATGAGTAGGAACTGATTCAAAAGCACTTAACAAAAACAACAACAACATATATATGGAGTCCTGGTATGGTGCTGTGAGTTAATGTGCCAGACTGCAGCAACTTTGAACCATAAGGTTGGTGTTTCAAGCTCATCAGTCGCTCCTCGGAAACCCTATAAAGGATCACCATGGGTGGGAACTGACTCGATGGCACTTCACAGCAACAACAAATATATGTATATATATACATACATATATAATAAGTAAAAAATATTGTTATAGAATCATAGCATCCATCTTTATTAAACAAGAATACTACAATGTGAACCTATTGTTTCTCAACTTCTCCTCTAGCCAAGCTTGGCTATGCACTTCTGAATGCAGTGTTTTCTCCTCTCTAACACTTCCCCCAAAGATTTCTGTGCTTTTCGGTTTACAGCATGTAAAATGGCAGTTTTGGGATCCTCGAGGGACACAAATTGTGTTAATTTTCAGTGTCCTTTGAGTCTGGGGAATGAAAAGTGTGAAGGGCAAGATCAGGGCTACAGATGGATGGAGCACTGTTTCACACCAACATTCTGTTCAGAAAACCCTTGCTACTCTTGAAGAATGAGCCAGTGTATTGTGATAACAACAACAACAACAAAAGTCCTTAGTGCAAGTTTCCTAGCCTTTTTCTTACGAATACCATTTACAGTTTTCTAAAAAATTTTTCACAATAAGCCTCTATGAAAATCCAATGTCATTTCAGAAAATCTATTAAGAGTACCCCTTGTGAGTCCCCAAAACAGCCTCCATAACCTTTTGAGCAGACCTCTGCCTTGATTTTATCTGACCAGACAGAATCCCTTAGAAGTCATTGTTTGGATTGGACTTTTTTTCAAGACTCTCTAATGAGACAAAGACAAGTGTACAATTGAAAGAACTCGTCTGAGGCCATCCACTGACTGCAGAGTCATGTTTAAGCATGCTTTGTTTGGAGTAAACACTTGTACGTATGAACTGGAACAATATTTTTATTACGCTTGTGTGTGTGTGTGTGTGTGTGTGTGTGTGTGTAGTTGCTGTTAGGTGCCATTGAGTCTGGTCTGGTTTGATTCATAGTTACCCTACGTACAATGGAACAAAATACTGCCTATTCCTGTACCATCGTCACAATCTTTCCTATGTTTGAGTCTATTTTTGTAGCCACTGAGAATCTCACTCAGGTCTTCTCTGTACTCTACCAAGAATGATGTCTTTCTCCTGAGACTGCTTCCACTTGATCACATGACCAAAGTCTATAAATGAAGCCTCACCATCCTCACTTCTAGGAAGCATTCTGGTTGTATTTCTACCATGTCAGTCCATAGTATAGTCAATATTTTTCACCAACACCATTATTCAGAGGTCGATTCTTCAGTTTCCTTGTTCATTGCTGAACTTCATATCCATATAAGTCCATTGAAAACACCCTGGCTGTGTCAGGCACACCTTAGTCTTCAGAGTGACATCTTTGCTTTGTAACGCTTGAAAGAGGTATTTTGAATCAGATTTCACCAGTGCAATATGTTGTTTCATTTCATGACTGTTGCTTTTATGACAGGGGCTTAGTGAGTGCCCCAAATCTCAAAGATGCACACACCCCTTTTCAAGATGAATTGGTGCTGTAGGATAAGCACTTGATGCTAACTAACTACAAGGTTGGCAGTTCAAATCAACAATTGCTCCTTGGAAACCCTATACAGGGTCACTATGAATAGGAATTGACTCGATAGCCGCGAACAACAATAACAGCAGATGTTGAAAGTGTTCGCAGAAATGTCTTTCCCCATTTGTCTATCTGCTTCAGTCGGGCACCTTTCATATCTGTGGTGCCTCAGAATGTCATTCTGTGCCTCACTTGGTGCCCCCTTGAACTTGTGCCTGGAAACAAGTGTCCCTCTGTATCCCCACCTTGCTAAGCCTTTGAATATCTACTGTGCTAAAGAAAGGACATTGGGCTATACTGGGTTAATAGAAACTTTCTAGGGTTCCCCCATTCAAGGGGCATCCAGGGTACGTGTCAGCATGCCATACCTGCCGTTAGATACAACTCTGTTCTATAAAAAAAACATGAAAATGAAATCCTTGACAATTTCACTCATTTCTCCATTTATCATGATCTTGCGTATTGGTACAATTTTGAGAATATTTGTTTCCTTCATGTTAAATTGCGATCCATACTGAGGGATATGTGTGTGTATCACACACTTGATGAAAAATTTAGATCTCCTAAGTCTCACCTTTCTCATCTGTAAGATGGGGCTAGTAAAAATATTTCTTACAATGCAACTTTGGGAAGGGTAAATGTTGCAGAACACAAGATACACTTAGTTCAATGCCAAGTACAAAGTCAACACCAGATAAAGTGCTAACTGTTTTCAGTGTCATAATCATCATCCTGTTCGTGTCACTGTTGGCTAATTGCTGACCTGAGTGCATGTCTTCTTCTCTAGATGTACACTTCTTAAGGAGACTGTCTGTGTAATTGGCTTTTATATCCCGAGCACCTGGCACAGTGCCTGCCATGTAACAGGTGCTCAATAAACACTTACTGGATGAATTATAACTCAATTATCTGCCATCTGGCTTGACCGAAGCCCCATATTAGCAGGATCTAGTCTACTGCTCCCTTATTCCATAATCCCATCCCTCTCTGCTTTTAGGGAAAGGGGAGTTTATGTTGCATCTCCTCCTACAGTCAGTTCACACAGGACCTGCGGCTCTGTTCTCATTGCTCCCAAATGGTCCTTGCCAGGTGGCCTTTAGTTTCAGAATGTTTGACTGCTGGGCACCTCCAGGAAATGCAGGATTACTGCTTTCGCTTAAAGTAATGCTGCTGGTACCTGGCTAGGGTTGAAGTAGATGTGATCCGTGAAAGCTACAGTTCCCTTCCCTGCCCGATTGCGGTAGTTTGTGGACACTTCCCGTTCATTAATTTCCCTCTGTGTCACTCACTAGTGGGCCATAGTAGGAACCAGATTTTCCATAAATGATTGGAGATCACAAAGGAGTATACTATACGTCATGTTGTCATGTGGGACAACAGCAGATATCACCATTCCTAAAGTTAATCCACTGTTTCCCTATGACTGCCCATGTCTTTTAGGGAGCAGTTGGCTGACACATTAATGTTGCTGAGACTGTTCACCTTCTTTTCTGTATCTTTGCACCTATTCATCTTAAGTGCCACCACTACCCTGTTTATCATGGTCTTTTCAGAAAAATTAATCAATTTCTATTCATTCTATCAATGTTTATCCATTATATGTAGTCTTTTGTAACCAAGAAGAGCATTAACGTGCTTTCTTAAATTAAAGAGCCATCTACTTTCCAAATGCGGCCTTTAGTAGCACAAAGATCAAGAGAAGCTTTACAATGCATTTTTTTTTCTTTTTTAAGAATGTTGACTATCTTAAAACAAATTTTGAGTAATCTTTTTAAGTGGAAGATGGGAGGGAAAGTAGACACGGTATCACATATTTTATCTTTGCACAGAGCAAATGTCAGGGGCTAGAGTTTTCCTCCCCCTGCTCTGCCCTAACTCACCCCACAACTTGCTCTTCTTTTCCCTTCTCTTCTCTCCCTTCCACTACCTTTCTCTGCCCTCCATGAACTTGCCCATTTTGGGTAGCCAATGTCTAAGTTGCCCATCCCTGTCTAATGACATCAGTTTTTGATCCTTATTTCTTTCTTTCCTATCTTTGTAGTGACCATTTTTTCTTTTCTCCTGCATCTGAAAGATGTTCCTGATGTTATCCCATAATACCTCTGGTCTTCAGTCACTAGTGTCTAATGCCTCAAATCTGTTTGTGTGATGGGATGTATTCAAGCTCATATTTTGTCTCTCGTGAACTGAACTTGTTTTAATTTTCTTCAGCATCATCCAGAACTTGCATATCAATAATTGATAGTCTTTTCCACAGCCTGCTACTGGCCTTGTTTTGAAGATGATATTGAGCATCCATTTTCTTTTCTCACAGATGTACTCTATTTGGTTCCCCTGTACTCATCTGATGAGGTCCATGTCTATATCCATGTTGTTAGAACTGACTCCACAGCACATAATAACAACAATAACATGTTGAAACATGGCATTTGCAATGAACAAGTCATTGGGCTTGCAAAATTCTGTCATGCTATCTCCAGAAACATTTCTATCACCAAGGCTATATTTTCCAACTATGGATCATTCTTGTTTGTTTCCAACTCCTCACTTCCAATCACCAGTAATTATCAGTGCATTTTGATTTCATGTTTGATGAATTTCAAACTAAAGAAATTGGTAGAATTCTTCAATTTTATCATCACTTACTATAGTAGTTAGTGTGCACATTTGAATAATATTCGTGCTTACTGGTCTTCCTTGTAAGTATATGTATATTATCCTATCACAACAACTTTGGACTTGAAGAGAGCTCTTGAAATATTCTTTTAGATGATGAATGAGATGCCATTCCTCTTCAATTTGACACTCCTAACATAATAAACCATATGCTTGGTTTAAAAATAGCCAATATACCAGTCCATTTCTGCTCACTAATGCCTAGGTTATCGATCTTTATGTGTTCCATATAATTTTTGACAACTTCCAATTTTGCTATATTCATATACTTTATATTTCACATTCTGATTATTAATGGATGCTTGCAACTCTTTCTCCTCGTGTTGATTTGGTCCCCATCAACAAATTAAGGTCCTGAAAACATTGATTTCTTCACATCAACTCTGCTTTGAAAAAGCAGCTCTTTCCCAGTTGTATTTTGAGTACCTTCCAATCTGAGGGGCTTATCTTCTGGCACCATATCTGACAGTGTTCTGCTGCTATCCCGAATGTTTTCATGTTTCTGGCACTGTATCAGACCAGATCTCGCTGCTATTCATTAGGTTGTTAGTGAGTAACCATTCAAAAGTAGTCAGACTTTCCTTATTCCTGTTTTAGTCTGAAAGCTCAGCTGAAACTTATCTACCATGGGTGACCCTGCTGGTATTTACAACACCATTGGCATAGTTTCCAGCATTATAGCAACACAAAAGCCACCAGAGTATGACAAAGTGACAGATGAATGGTGGCCTCAGTGGGCTACAGAAAGCAAATCACCAAATACTGTTGGCTGTTACTTTTTCTAGCATTTCTGTTGAAACAGAGTAACAATCTAATCCCAATCTATAAAAGGAAATCAGCTGGGATAGATTTTATTTTTGGCTACTGTTTAAGTTAGCATGCTATAAAAAAATAAGAATAACTCAAGGGATTTCCTCATTTGAAAAGTTATAAAAAATAAAATATTCAAGACTCCCCAAGGATTGGGGATGAAATACAGAAAACTAGATTGTCAAGCATAACTGAGGCAAATTTTGAGTGAGGGTGTCCACTGTAGAAGGAAAGGCTCTTGAGGGCTTCTCTCTTTATGGTAGATTAAGTACAGTGCAAACTCAGTAATCCGAAGATCCTTTATTTGAACTGTCCCATTATTCAAATGGCTCCCTAAAGCCAATTCCCTTTACTTCTATGCTCTGATATGCTGAAATTGAAATTTTCTTTCATTGTTCTTTTTTCAAAAAAATCTTCAAACTTTACTAATATGAGTCAAACCCACGGCTTTGCCTGATCACATTTGAGCCCTGAGTTGCTTGGATAATTGAGCATCCACTGTAGTTTGGAATTTATTACACAGTGGTAACCCCGTTCAGAGCTTCTTTATCATGTGGAAAATGGAAGGGAAACAGGACATGGCCAGCAAGCAGGACTAGTTCTACACCCCCTGAAGTTTCATGAGTGGTTACTAGCAATCAGTGAACCTCCATTTATTGAACTGACTATATACAGGCTACTTCACATGTGAGAATATTTTGTAAAGTTTAGCACTGATGTAAGTTCAAATAAGCAACACCAATATGGGTTTAAACCCCAGCTGTACCATCTTCTGTGTGACCTTGAAGAAGTGACATCATCTTCTCAAGGTTCAAATCATCCTTTTGTTATAGGGCCATAATAATAATAAACACACCCAAATCATTGGAGTTGACAAATGAAACACATGCGCTTAGCACAGGACTTAGAACCTAGTAAATGCTTAATAAACAGTAACTCTAATTACTGCCCACAGAGACTCGATGAACATAAAGAAAAATACAATCTCGCTACTACCTCCGAAGGGTTGGAAAGCTATTCAGAAAGGTTCCATGTTAAAAAAAAAAAATACACACTTGTAGATACAGACACACAGACAACAGAACACACTTCTATCTATAATTGAGGCATGCATGGTTTCGTAGATAAGAACCAACCAGAGACCAAATTCAAATCCAGTCTCAGGTACTTTCAAGTTAGGAGCACTTGCTGGAGTTCAGTTAGTGGCCCAGCAGTACATATATATGCACATGAGAGGAAGGATTGGAATAGGTCAGAACAGAACATGTTCTATAGGGCTGATCACATTTGGATAGGAAAGAAAAAGAATAACCCCAAAATGAGAATGGCATAGGATATTTTGCTGGATGTTATTGAATAAATTTGTGTTGCTGTCACTGGGTAGGAAGTTTTACTCTTAAAAATATAAAGGCTAGTGCTGTGGAAATGTAGCCTTTATATTTTTAAGAGTAAAACTTCCTACCCAGTGACAGCAACACAACATGTTCTATAGGGCTGATCACATTTGGATAGGAAAGAAAAAGAATAACCCCAAAATGAGAATGGCTACTTCATGTGCCTTTTCTACCCAACGTCCTAGTAACTCCCACAAAACAATTCTTTCCTGATGGGTCTGGATAAGAAAAGACGGGAGAAGATGTTAATAGGCTGAAATGATTCAGGTGTGATGGTTAACAGAGTTTACTGATTGTAAAAACCTGGAACTCTGATGCAGGCTTATAATGAGGCATCTCAGAAGCAGGAAACTGACGTCTCACTACTATCAAAGAAGAATAGCCACGAGTAGAGTTCGTTCTTTGGATCTAGAGATTCCTGCTCACTGAGCCTCCAACCCAGGGACAAAATTCTGTGACACCAGAGAAGTGGCAGAGGAGCCGCAGCACAGCCACAAGCCAGAGCGTGAGACAGAGCAGTGGGCTTCCCAGACCACAGAGTAAGTAAAGATGAGTGACTATGGGCACCAGGTACTTAATTGGGGGAGCTAGGCTTGCTGATCCAGGAAGCCAGAGCCCAATGTTTTCAGGCTGAGGCTGTGGTGGAGTGGTATTCTCTGTGGACAACAATCAGCAGCCCTCAAAGTTTTGTAACAGAAAGAGACCTGTCTGGGGGTATGGCTAAGGAGAGGCTGTTTGAGTGGAAGAACTGTGACCTGAGCATTTTTTGATCCTGAATTGTAACCTGTGTTGCACTGTAGTTTAAACACTGGACCACAAAGTTTGTTTCAATCACAAGGTAAGTGCTTCAAACTCACCAGCCGCTCTTCAGAAACCCTAATCCAGCTCAGCGGCACTTAACAACAACAACCTCCCTAGTAAGCCTGATAACTTTCACAATAATACTGTGTATGGTATTTGAGTTCTGTGTGGCTATTACGATGAATTATTGAACTCTCCTGAATAGAGTGTGCCATGAGAGAATGGTTTGTGCCATTTTTACACAATACTTCTATCCATTGGGAGTCTGCAGGATAAACCACTGGACTGCAAGGTCCGTTTGAACCACAGAGTTGGTAGTTCAAACGCCTCAGCTGCTCCTTGGAAATCCTATACAAGGTTGCTATTAGTAGGAACCAATTTGAAGGCACAACAAAACCAATAACACTATCCATTGGAGGCTTCCAAGAACTAATGTTTCTACCTAATTTGTAGAGAAATTAAGAAGTTCAGTGAATCATCCTCATCTTTTGTAAATTAGGGAATAGTAGCATACCCTATGAAGGAGCTCTGGAGGCATCGTTGAGTTCATGTGTTCTGCGTTGGGTTGCTAACCACAAGTTCACTAGTTCAAATCTACCAACTCCATGGAAGGAAGGTGAGGTTTTCTACTCCCGTAAAGATTTATAGCCTTGGTAATTCTATACAGAGTCACTATGAGTCAGAACTGACTTAAGAGCACACAATACCCACAACCAACTACGCTATGAAAGTGCTTTCTTTGTGAAGATTTGAAGATCTCCTTTCTCCTGGGTCTCCTGCCTAGTCTCGAATTGCCTCTACTCAGTCTCTTAACTGGATCTTCAAATTTAATCTGTCCACTAAATGGTTCTTTCTCTCTTTCTTGGCATTCCATGTATTTTTCTCATGAGTAAATACATCCATCCCCTGACTATGGTACATTTATAATAGGTAATGTCTCCCATCATTAATACCTTCAACTATAATATCTCTCTATATTTCCAGATTCATATTTCCAAATACTCGCTGAATATCTTCACCTGGTTATCCATGAAGCATTCAACCTATCACCAAAATTGAAATGACTTTGAATATCCTTCATTTCCTCTTTTGGACATCGACCATTCATTCTTCCTCCCTTCTGCTCAAAATATACTTCTTTTCCTTCTTTTAATGGTCTACCTATATCTTTAGGAAATTCATACACTGTTTTCCCACATCCATGTTTTCACTCTTTGAGTTCTGTCAGTTCAGCATCAGGAATATTTCGCCACACTGGAATATTGCCCTTTTATCATATCTGTGGTCAACACCATCTCTCTTAATGGCTTAGGTACTGACCACAAATCTCTACTCATTTACAGGCCTCCTTCAAACGTTTGCCTTCACAAGTTTCTTAGAAAGCCAATCTGCGCTTGTTACTCCTGTGCTCAAACACTTATCTAGGTTCCCCATAGTTACAAGGATTAATTCTATATGCCTCTGGCCTTGCTCTTTTCCAGATTGGTCTCTTGGGCCAGATAAAATAAGACTTGGAGTGAGGATGGATGGAACAAATTTATACTGTAGTAGCAGAATGCTATGGGTTGTTTTGTTTTTTTTTTTTTAAGTCTTCTCTTCAATGAAGCTCTGGTGACATAGTGGTTAAGTGCTTGGCTGCTAACCAAAATGTCATTGGTTTGAACCCACCAGCTGCTTTGTGGGAGAAAGATGTGATGATCTGCTTCTATAAAGAGTGTTGTTAAATGCCATCAAGTCAGTTCTAACTAATACTGATTGAAGAGCAGCTGATGAGTTTGAACTACCAACCTTGAGAGTCAAACCTATCTTGCAGTCCAGTGCTTATCTTATACAATGCCACACCAGGAATATTACAGCTTTGGAAACTCTGTGAAAAACAGTTTTACCATGTCCTATAGAGTCACTAAGAAGCTCTGGTAGCATAATGGTTATGAATCGGGCTCCTAATCTCATGGTCAGCTGTTTGAAGCTATCAGCTGTTCTGCAGGAGAAAGATGAGGCTTTCTGCTCCTATAAAGATTTACAATCTCGGAAACCCTGTACAGGTTGCTATGAGTCAGAACCGACTCCACGGCACATCACAACAACAACAAAGTCGTAATTTGTTATAGTATAAGTTTTTGTGTTGTTGTGTTCCATTGAGTTGGTTCTAATTCTTAGGACCCTGTATAGGGTTTGAACTGCTGATCTTAGAGTTAGGAGTGTAGAGCTTATCCTACAGCACCACACCAGGGCAGTGAGGTACCTAAAAGTACCATAGAGTTTATCTGATGATTGATCCCTTATGTGTTTTCCTTTCCTCAACCTGGGTCAAAGGAGAAGTTAACTGGCTGTCCTAAATGAGAAGTCCAAAAGGTGGGAGAGTCTATAGATGATAGTTCTACTCTGACACACATTGGTTCACCATAAATCATTTGTGCAAAGAAAAATGTAGTATATTTCCTTAATGTTTTAATATTATACGTTGACATGACTGTGTTTGGGCTTTTTGTTGGTCTTAAGGGTAGTAAAGTAAGTTCCAATTCATAGTGACCCTGTAGAAGGTTTCCAAGGAGTGACTGGTGAGTTTGAGCCTCTGTGGTAGAAACTGATCTTGCAGTCCAGTGCTTTATCCCACATCTATTTGGGACTCCTATATCAAGATCGGCGGTTCAAGCTCACCAGTCACTTCTTGGAAACCCTATATAGGGTCACTATGGGTCAGAACTGACTCAATGGCACTTAATAATAACAAAATACTTGGGATATATTTGATTAACAAAACATTTAAATAATAATAATAATAATAAATCAGTAGAGCTCTTAGAATTTTGTCTCCATCTAGGGGCAGGGCTTATTTCTATCTGGTTTTCAATAACAAAAGCATTTCTTCATGTGACACCAACATAGTGACTGGCAGCCCTGATCCCATGCCTTTCTTACAGTTCATCATTTCATAGGTATTAAGAGAAGTTTTCTGACTACAGCTGAGTCTACTCCTTTGCGTTGAAGTTATATACAGTCCTGCTCAATCCCAGTGGCCTCGGTAGGATTTTCGTTGGGACTTGAAGGGTGGAGAAAAGTATTAAGGATGGTTCTCCACTGAAACAAGCTATATATACCCAGTATGTTTCTCAACATAAATACAATGTTTCATCCATTATTAATTAAACATCTTGATGAGGAGTTTCCAAGTATTCAAGCACCAATAGTAAGTCTCAGGTAAATGAGGAATGTTAAAGAGACGGATCCCTGACTCAGTGAGTCTGCAGAGAGGCAGAAAGTTTTGAAGTGGCATTCTGATAAGAACCTGGAAAATAACTAGCTACAACTTGATTCTGAATTAGACTGCTCTTTCCTAATTGCACTGTATCTAAACTTTGGGATTATGGCCCTAGGATTTTCCCACAGGCTTAGCAATGACTTGCCCAGATTTCTTAAGACAGTTAATTTTAAATATTTAAGATTTTATATATTCTGTTTCAGGGTCTGTTGTAATTTCACTAGCACGTGTCAGACTTTAAGAATTAATTTGGGGGTCAGAAGATGAAAGCACTACATACAAAGATTCTCATCTTTGATTTTCATGTAGCTCACCTAGATCTTTTATGGCTCCAGAAACTCAAGATACATGATTCTCCTATGTGGGAGTTAGAGTTGAGATAGTGCAGAGATTGTGTACTATGTAAACTGATGAGGGTGTGGGTGACCCTCCCATAGACCAATAGTCAGACCCAATGATGTTAAACTGAAAGGTAACGAGGGAGGAGGAATGATCATTTGTAAAGAGAACAGTGTTGAAGGGGCTTTTTGCCTAGCAAACGTAAATACCCTAAAGAATAGAAAACTGTGGGTGGATATGGGGCTTGTTTAATGTGAATCCTACATCAGGCATTTGTAGGCGATAGAAAGCTCTGATGTGCTGTAAAATTTATATCTCTCCCCAAAATGATCTACTGGTAGAACGTATAAATTTTGCAGAAACTGTTAAAGTTGTCATAAAACCTCATTGCTACAGATACAGTAGGTGTTTCAGAAATACACACCAAAGCGGAGATTTGTAATCATTTCAGTGTGGTTCAAAAAAAGAAGCACATTGTATTTCAGCATGCAGAGAAACTGCAAAAGCTGCCTTCTTCCCAAGGTCTGTTTTTATCTTATTTTGCATACCTAAAGAAGAGAAGGGCAGAGAAAAATAAATAGCTTAAATATTTAAACACAAACATTTCTTTGTATGCCCAGGTTGTTAGAAAGGTGGGGGCGAGTGATTATTTCTTTACCAAGTTCACATAGAATTGTTGGCTGCGTTTAATAATAGTCGATCTTGTTCAGGCTGAACAAACTGGTCCCTGTGGGGGTGGGGGATGGGGAAGGCAGCAATAAATCAATACCCCTGATGTAATCTTGGTGTCTAGAATGCAGAGAGAGATTTTGGTGCATAATGGCACTGGTTTGTCTATTGTCATTCAGACCTGAGCAGCATCAGAAACGGGCTTGTGGGAACCTGATAAGAGGTGGTCAAAAGTGGGCCATAAATCACCAAGAGGCAGTACTCTGCTGATTTCATACACATGCACTTTCGAGGGGGGGAGGGGCAGAGAGTGATAGATCTGCAATTTACTGCTTATCACATCTGCTGGAAGTTTCATAATACAAAAGGTTGACCTTCAGTGAATAAACACCCTGGTTGACTACCTGCTTCTGTCAAATAAATACGGCACTCCAGCCATCGAGAGCTGGAGCTCTTTGATTGTGAACCATGTGATAGTGAATGTTAAGCATCTACTAGAACAAGGAACGAATGGTGTTTACTGAAGAAACTGGATACTTGACTCTAGGGGAATGAATGGACTGAAATCAGATAGATTCCACACTTGTTCAGCACTTGTTAACTTTTTGCAGTTCACTGGTGCACAACATCCTCACAAATAATGAAGAAAAGGAACAGAAAGGGCAAGAAGGACAGGAAGGATGAAGGAACCAAGGAAGTTCTGAGTCTAGGGAAAGAAGCTCCACCACTTCTCTGGACAAAGAAATAACCACCTGAAAAGGAGAACAAAAATTAGTGCAAACTTTCCGTTCATTAAGATTGAACCTAAAAGTTGTAGTATTGGTCTCATATTTCTTCCATGGGAAAGTTTAAGAACTTTGATCTGTTTTCATTGAAATTCTTTCAAAATACACTCATATGTGACCTAGTTTCAATATAGAATGGTTCATCTATATTAATATGGTGATGGTGGTGGTGGTGGTGGTTATGTGCCGTGGAGTCGATCGCAACTCATAGCAACCCTGTACAGGGTTTCTGAGGTTGTAAATATTTATGGGAACAGAAAGCCTCATTTTTCTCCCGTGGAACAGCTGGTAGTTTCGAACTGATGACCTTGAGGTTCACAG
>NW_006408570.1:9341806-9343264 GCF_000296735.1 Chrysochloris asiatica | reverse complement strand
TATTGAGAGATTTGTCTTCCAGTTTGCTAATTCTGGCTTCCATCTCTTCTAGTCTGCTCCTTTCCCCTTTCAGGCTATTGTCTATTTCTGATATCTTATTATTGATCACCTTAGACATCTTTTTACAGGTTTTGAATTGTTTCCAATGCTGTGTCAATCCTATTTGTTTGTTCCTGCAGTACTTTTCTTACTTCCTTCCTTATTTTCCTCGACCCCTTTTTCGGATTATTTGGATTTGTTTCCACATCATTCTACTGAATTCCCTCTCAGGCATATCCAGAACCTGCTCCTCGTCCTCTATAACACCTTTATCTGTCTCCTGCTCATTTGCATCAGCTGGTCTCTTCTGTTTTTGGACGTGTTTCGATAAAGGTGATTGTTCTATCGATTTTTAAAAGCGGTGTATTAAAATCACCCACTGTTATTGTATTTATGTATTTCTTTTTTAAATCTATTAGAGTTTGCTTTATATATTTTGGAGCTTTTTCATTGGGAGCATAGATATTTATTATGTTCATTTCATCTTGTTCAATTGTCCCTTTAATCATGAGATATTGTTCATTTTTCTTTTATGCTGTTTTTTGCCTTAAATGTTATTTTATCTTTGTTTTGTTTGTCTTCCTTTGTTGAGTTCGATTTTTGTGTTCTTTCTTGTGTGTTTCCTCATAGTTTTAATGTTTCCATGTTCTCCCTGGATTTTCATTCTCTTGGCATCTTATGAATTGTTAATTTTCTTTGAGGTTGCCTTATAGTCCATTAACTTTTCTCTCCGCTTAGTGCACTATATTTTATCCTGTAATCGACCTGACCTTCTCACTAGCTGGATCTCTGTTCCTACATGTTTACCTTCTTTTACATTGTATGTGTTTTAATCATAGACTGACCTCCCAAATTCTCTGAGTTTGTTCTTACAGTTTTGTTCTGTTCTCGACTCTTCCTTCTGTTGACTTTATTCTGGGAGGTGTTGCCACATATGTCTAACTCTGGTTGTTGTCTGTTCTTGTTAGTTCTTAGTCCACCAGACTCCCTTTAGGATGTTTTATAGTGTAGGGTTGGCTTTGGCAAAATCCCTTAGCTTCTGTTTATCCTGGAATGTTTTGGTTACACTGTGATATATGATTGATAGCTTTGCTGGATAAAGGATGCTTGGTTGGCAATTTTTTTTTTCTTTCAGAATTTCATATATGTCTCCCCATTGCCTTCTTGCTTGCATGGTTTCTGCTGAGAGATCCGAGCTTAATCTGAATTGCTTGCCTTTGTATATGACACTTCTGTTTTCCCGGCTGCTTTCAGAAGTGTCTGTTTATCTTTGATTTTGGAGCGTTTGACTATGATATGTCTTGGTAATTTTCTTTTGGGGTCTATCCTTCCTTGGGTTCATTGAGCTTCTTGAATGTTTATCTTTTCACTTTTCAGGATGTTAGAGAAATTTTCTTCCAGCAGTTCTTCAACTATTTC
>NW_006408570.1:9337310-9340036 GCF_000296735.1 Chrysochloris asiatica | reverse complement strand
CTCAGGTTTTATTCTTAATAAAATTGCTCTGGGCTTTGTTACTGTCTTCCTCTGTCTAGGGAAATATTGGGTAATACCTGTTGGCGTAGAATATTCTGAAATACTGTCAAAGACCATTTGGCAGGTTCTTTATGCCCACATGTATTTCTTATTCTGGAAGGAATTGCAAAGGTGTAACAATTTGACTCAAATAATAAAAACCAGCTCCCACTGGCTTAAATGAAAAGAACTTTCAGCAAGTCCAGACATGGGTTGGGCATCAAATGGGATAGAAAAAAATATCCTTTTTAAGAAAATTCTCTTCTATCCTTCAGTTCTGCCTTGGTACCTGTGCTGGTTTTGTCTTGACAATGTCAAGGTAATGGTTGGCACCAATGACTAAGGTGGGGAAAAAGTGGAGGAGGGAGGAAAAGAAACAAAGTGAAGTGATGGTGGGTATTCTTTTAGATATCTCTTAGGAGTCTAGAATTTTCTTTCTCATACATTGCTGGTCATATGTTTTACTGGTCATAATTGTCTTAATTCAGACCATATCTTAGTCAACTGCAGGTAAACACATTGGGAAGTTAGACTTAGACTAAACAGAACCTACCATTTGATTGCAGGGACCTTGTTTTAGTCATTTTTCTAGATTTCTTAGGTCCAAACAACTGTCAATTAACTGTAATGGACAATGAATTATCCTTTAAAATGTATTAATTTATTTAAATATATATTGAGCTCCTATACTGTGCTAAGTATCAGCACTAGAGATTTATCAGTTAAAACAAATGTAATTAGTGAAAAAAAAATGTATTCATGGAGCTTACACTGATGTGAAGGAGGAGATAGGCAATAAATTAAATGGAATTCAGGTGGTAATACATGCTTTATTAAATCTGGTGGAACTCAATTCATAGCAACCAGCAATCAAGTCCAGATCCTCTGCTATCCTCCAAAGCCAAAGATGAGCTTTGTCTTAGGATCACAAATAATAAGACACCCCCAACAGACACAGAATATAATTCAGCAACATGTCCACATTGCCACATACCTGTTTTCTTGAAACCACATTTGTAGCCCAACTTGACCTGTACTTAGATTTGTGAATTTAGCATCCTGATCTCTTGTCTCTTGTGATACTGTTTAGGTCTTTTCTTGCCTGTGAAGTTCTTTCACCCACTATTGTGTCTGAAGACTGATAATTGTGAACCATTTTCTGGTTTTTCTTATACTGATGTTCCAACTGTATTAAATTTTCTACCCTTTTTAACCTGGCACTCAGTGTTTTTGGAAGGGAGAAATATCATGATTGTGTTGCAGATGTGAGGACACTAAGCCTTTTGAATGAAGTGAGGTGTTTGATGTAAACTAGTTAGAATGTACCAGGGACATGATTCATGGCCACATCCTCTTGGGCAAATCTAACCTGAAATGTTTATAAGTGTTTCTTGTCTCTCCTAAGATTAAAGAAAGCATGTTGTATACTTTTCTCTTGCCCATTTTTCTAATACACAATAATATTGTCCAGAGGGCTATGTAAAATCTGCTCATGGACAAGAAAGGTTATAATTGATAAATGATTGACTATAGAGGACTTGTCACCCATATGAAAGCAATTTGATGGCACCATGGAATATTTTCCAGAAAGAAAAGTAAACATTTTTTTACCTGGGTGACAGAAAAGATATTCAAAAAACAAATTAATTTACTGCAGTGGTTATGCAGATAGATATTAACGTGGCATCAAAGCACTTCCATCAGCTACATTGGCATTCACTGGCCCTAACAATGACATCTTAGGAGTATCAAGGCCTTTAAGAAAAGTGATTATGGAACAACATGGATCATCATTTAAAAATAACTTGTTCATGGTTTAAAGTACAACTGTTACCAACAATCATAACAACTCAACTTTATGGTTGAACAGTGAGTGCACCAAGCAGTTGCTAGACTGCCTGATGTTCACATGGAATACAGTGACCATCAATCTGCCTCTTCCATTTAAATAATGTACACCCACTGAAAAATGCCTCAGAATTTATGCTGCATGTGAACAGTCATTAATTTGAATGGCCAGGACCCTGCTTAACCAAAATTAAAAAACAAAATATTTAATATACTTCAGAGTGATTTAGTACATACAAACACAGTGATTATAAATCAGGAGAAATTCTCCAACAGGAAAGGCGTAAATCTCCCAGATCTGTTTAAAAAATCTTAACAATTCATGTTACAGCTCCAACTGTCATGAGATCATGGAATTGAGGTATTATGGAAACCTGGAAAAATGTTGGTGCCCATTGCTCTCCACTCTTACAAAGCATTCCCTCAGCAAGGTCAGACACAGAAAAAATGTCAGAGACATCCAGAGAAAGAACTTTTTAATAGACTATTTGACTTTTTTTAAAAAAATTATGAAACATATTTAGATATTATATTAATATTTTCATGTGTACTGGTCCATTTCAAAATTTAATATCAAGTGTCTTTTTATTTTTGGAGTAACAAAATTAGTGAAATACAGTAAAAGATTTATCAAGTAAAGGCTTACTTTGTATTTTTTGTTGAAGCATTCTTTGTTGAAGGTGATGATGTTCCTTCATACTGTGATTTACTAATCCAGACTGACCAAGTTTCTGTCATCTTCAACACTAGTTCTCTAAAGTCTCTGTTCTTTCTATCATGGTCATCCAGGAGAATATGGAAGAACATGTGTAGAAGGATTTCACAGATTATGCCAAAAA
>NW_006408570.1:9336055-9337210 GCF_000296735.1 Chrysochloris asiatica | reverse complement strand
CTGTCTTCAATCATTTCATCACATCTTGTTTCTATTTTCTTCTACTTTAGCCTGAACTTGCAGATGAACAATTGGTAGATACTATAGTCTACACTTGGTCTTGTTTAGGATGATGGTATGATACTTTTCCACCTTTTCTTTTCACAAATATATTCAATTCTATTTCTCTGTATTCCATCTGGTGTGGTTCATAAATATAGTTGTCTTTTATATTGCTTAAAAAGGTATTACAATGAATAAATCATTGGTCTAGAAAAATTCTATCATGTGATTTCCAGCATCATTTCTATCACTAAGGTCATGTTTTCCAACTACTGATCCTTGCTCTGTGTTTCCAACTTTTGCATCTCAACACCAGTAATTATAAATATATATTGATTACATGTTTAATCAGTTTCAGAATGTAGCTGGTAGAATTCTTCAATTTTGTATTCACAGACTTCAGTGATTATTTATAAATTTGAATAATAGCGGTACTAGCTGATATCCTATCACATACTGCATAATATTTCAAGATCTGAAAATGTTACATTTGATGATACATGTGACTCCATTTCTCTTTGTCATTCCCAGAATACATTATCTATATGGCTGTCAGAAAAAATTGTCAATACCATTCTATTTCAGCTAATTCTTAGGATATTGATGTTTATGTATTCGATTTCATTTTTGACAACTTCCAATTTTCCTAGATTCATACTTCATACATTGCATGTTACAGTTATTAATGGGTTTTTACAGCTATTGCTCCTCATTTTGAGTTGTGCCTCATCAGCAAAGGAAAGTGCCAGAAGTTTTACTCCATTTGTGTCATCATGGTAAACTATACTTTGAGGAGGCACCTCTGCTCCATATTTTGAGTGCCTTCCAACCTGAGATGGTTAATCTTGTTGAACTATATAGGACAATATTCAGGTTCTATCTATAATATTTCAATGTTGTTATATTCTAAGACTAACTGGCAGTGTCCCACTGCTATTCATAAGACTTTAAGTGGCTAGTCACTCAGAAGTAGTCTGTCTTTCCTTCTTCTTAGGCTGTCTTAGTCTGAAAGCTCAGTTAAAACCTGAGTACCATGTGTTATCCTGCTGGTATTTACGATACTGGTACCATAACTTCCAACATGATTACGACATGCATGCCACCACAGTATGA
>NW_006408570.1:9333205-9335105 GCF_000296735.1 Chrysochloris asiatica | reverse complement strand
TTCAGACACATTGTCAGGAGGGACCAATCCCTGGAGAAAGATACCATGTTTGGCAAGGTGGAGGGTCAGAGAAAAAGAGGAAGAGCCCCAACGAGATGGATTGTCCAAGTGGCAGCATCGGTGGACTCAAGCGTGGCAATAGTAGTGAGGTTGCCCCTGGATGGGGCAGTGTTTTATTCTGCTGTGCATAAGATCACTATGAGACGGTACCAACATGATGGCACCAAACAACAACAACACACAGGATTGCTATGTGTCAGAACCGACTTGACAGCATGTAACAACAATAACAACAGTGAGCCTTCTTGGAAAATACCTTTTCCCAACAACTTAAATTGTAACAATGCATGTGGATCTCACCAAGTGAAATATACAGAATCAAATTGACCACATATGTGCTAAGAGAGAATGGAGAATCTCAGTAACATCACGTAAAACAAGGCCAGAGCAGACTATGGAATACACTCTGGCTCAGGCTGAAGAAAATAAAAATAAATCCATGAGAGTAGAAATACGACCTTGAGTATATCCCACCAGGACTTAAAGTCCATCTCAAAAACAGATTTGATGTATTAAACATTAATGACCATAGAGGACAACATCAAGAAGAACATGCATGAAGACAGCAAAAGGTCACTAAATAGACAGGAAAAAAAAGAAAAGAAAAAAGATGTCAGAAGACACTCTGAAACTTGCTATTGAACATAAAGAAGCTTAAGTGACTAAAAGAAATGATTAAGCCAAAAACTGAATAGAAAATTTCAAAGGTCAGCTTGAGAAGATAAAGCCAAATATTACAACAAAATGTGCAAAGATCTGGAGTTAGAAAACTGAAAAGGAAGATCATGCTCAGCATTTATCAAGCTGAAAGAACTTACAATTAGCTTTGGGTTGCAGAATTATGAAGGATTCTACTAGCAATATATTGAATGACTCAGGAAGCATCAAACAAAGATGGAAGGAATACACAATCACTCTACCAAAAAAGGATTTGTTGATGTTCAGCCATATCACAGGGTGGTCTATGACCCAGAATTGATGAGACTGAAGGAAGAAGTACAAAATGCATTAGTGAAAAACAAGCCTACAGGAATATATGGATTACAAATTAAAATGAATCAACAAGCTGATGCAATGCTGGAGGCTCCCACTCATCTATACCAAGAAACTTGGAAGAGAGCTACCTGGCCAACGTATTGGGAGAGATACAAATTTGTGCCCATTACCAAGAAAGGTGACCAACACAATGTGGCAACCATGGGAAAATATCATTAATATCACTGCCAGTAAAATTTTGCTGAATATAATTCAAAAATAATTGCAGCAGTACATAAACAGGGAACTACCAGAAATTCAAGCAGAATTTACAAGAAGATGTGAAACTATGAATATAATTTCTGACATTAGATGGATCCTGGCTGAAACCAGAGGATACCTGAAAGACTTTTACTTGTGCTTTATTGGTTATGCAAAGGCATTTGTGCTCATAAGAAACCTGTACATAGAAAAAGTAGTCATTTGAATAGAACAAGGGGAAATAATGTGTCAGGGTTGCATCCTTTCAGCACAATTACTCAATCAGTATGCTGAGGAAATGAGAAGCTGAATTATATGAAGAAGAATGTGGCATAGATAGGAGGAAGACTCATTTGCAACCTGATACATGTAGATGACACAACTTTGCTGGAAGTGAAAAGGACTTGAAGTTTATGATGAAGATCATAGACTACAGGCTCCAGTATGGCTTGTATCTCAATGAAAAGAAAACAGAACTGGACAAATAGCATCATAATAAGTGGAGAAAAGATTGAAGTTATCAAAGACTTCATTTTTTTCTGATCCACAATCAATGCTCCTGGAAGCAGCTGTCAAAAAAATTAAATGAAGGTAGCAGTGGCAA
>NW_006408570.1:9331101-9333105 GCF_000296735.1 Chrysochloris asiatica | reverse complement strand
AAAACGTTTACTGATGAAGACCAAGACCACAGC
This sequence comes from Chrysochloris asiatica, assembly GCF_000296735.1. Classification (NCBI taxonomy): domain Eukaryota; kingdom Metazoa; phylum Chordata; class Mammalia; order Afrosoricida; family Chrysochloridae; genus Chrysochloris; species Chrysochloris asiatica. The sequence continues at coordinate 9,333,072 of NW_006408570.1, read as the reverse complement.
CTTCACTATGGATTGCTTCTCAATGTAAAGAAAATAAAAATCCTTACCACTGGACCAATAAACAATATTCTTATCAAGAGAGAAAAGCTTGAAGTTGTCGAAGCCTTTGTTTTTCTTGGATCTGCCATCAAGACTCATGGAAGCAGCAGTCAAGAAATCAAACGACATATTGGCTTAGACAAGACCTTTTCAAAATGTTGAAGAGCAAAGATGTCAGCTTGAGTACTACGGTGTGCCTGATCCAAGCCATGGTATTTTCAATAACCTCATATGCTTGCGAAAGTTGGACAGTGAATAAGGAAGATTTGTAGAATTGATGCATTTGAGTTATGGTGTTGAAGGAGAATATTAAAAGTACCATGGATTGACAAAATAACAAACCAATATGTGTTGGAGTAAGTACAGCCAGAGTATTCCTTGAAGGCCAGGATGGCCAGATTTAGTTTCTCATAGTTTGGACATAATTGTCAGGAGGGACCAGTCACTGGAGAGAGAAGGATATCATGTTTAGTAAGGTAGATTTGCCAAGTGGCAGCATCAGTCGGCTTAAGCGTGGCAACAATTGTGAGGTTGGCCCAGGACCAGACAGTGTTTTTTTCAGTTGTGCATAGGGTCACCATGAGTAGGTACCAACTCGATGGTACCCAACAACAACAATATTCATTGCCTAATAAGCATCTCAAGGTGAACCAAACTGCAAGGGAGGATGAGAAACAATCTGGTCATGTGCTCAGCAAGAAGAGTTCATGTTTTGGTGAAGAGTTGGAAATCTCTGTCTCAGTTACAAAAGTTTGAACTACAAGGCAGACAGTTAAAATCCATCAGCCGCTCCTTGGAAACCTATATAGGGTCGCTAAGAGTCAGGATCAAGTAGATGGTAATAACAACAACAAGTGGACAATATTTTTAGAAAATAATTCTCTGATAGTATGCTAAATATTTTTTAAGATTTATTAAATGTCTCACAAGTTTTGTGTTTAGTTTTATTTTCCTTTCCTCTATATGAGAGAAGTCAAGCTTAATTCCTATTTAAAAAGTGAGGTCTTGTAATGAATTTGTGAAATAAGAAAACTTACCGGGTCTTAGAGACCATCCCACCAGTTATCTGTCAGTTTGACATACTAGAGTGGATTGTGTGTTGTTGTGATATTGGCAGTTATGCCACAGGTATATGATTCCAGCAGGGTCACCCATGGTGGACAGGTTTCAGTGGAGGTTCCAGACTAAGACAGACTAGGAAAAAGGAGAGGCAGACCACTTCTGAAGTGTTAGACACTGAAAACCTTATGAATAACAGCAGGAAATTGTCTGATACCTTTCTGGAAGTTGAACCCACCAAGTTGGAAGACACTCAAAATAAAACTGAGGAAGAGCTACCTCCACAAAGTAGAGTTAAGCTTAATAACTGGGATGGAGTAAAGTTTTTCAGGACCTTCATTTGCTGAGGGGCACAGCTCAAAACGAAGAGAAACAACTGCAAATATCTATTAATAATCAGAATGTAAAATATACAAAGCATGAATCTAGGAAAATTGAAGGTCATCAAAAATTGAATAGAAGCCATAAAGATTGGTATCCTAGGAATTAATGAGGGTATGTTGTTGTTGGTAGGTGCCACTGAATTGGTTCCAACTCATAGCAACCCTAGGCAAAACAGAATGAAACTGCCGAGTCTTGTACAAGCCTCACAATTGTTAGGCTTGAGACCAGTGCAGCTGCCACTCTGCCAATTGACCTCATCAGGGGTCTTCTTTTTTGCTGACCCTCCACTTACCAAACATGATAATCCCTCTCCAGGCACAGGTCCTTCCTGATAATATGTCTGAAGTATGAGAGATGAAGTCTCACCATCTTGAATCTTAAGAAGCATTCTGGCTGTTCTTCCAACATAGATTGGTTTGTTTCTCTGGCAACCCATGGTACTTTAAATATTCAACACCATAACTCAATGTACCAATTCTTCTAAATTCT
>NW_006408570.1:9327836-9329427 GCF_000296735.1 Chrysochloris asiatica | reverse complement strand
TGTAGTGATTCTGGCTATTCCTTTCTCCCCACCTCAAGTGTCTTTTTTACATTGGTAGGCAAGGGAAACCAAGATTCAAAAGACCGCCAAGCATCTTAACATTATTCCCCTCTTTTACCCTTGCAAACTATCCTCAATCCCTGTATCCCGGAGCCCTGTTGTTCCAAGGTTGTGCATCATGGTTTACCTCTGTCCCATTTAGCCCATGCAAACCTGCCTGTTTCCCCATCAGCCTTGTTCCTCCATTCTCCTCCCCCTTCTTGTGTATTGCTCCTTCCCCAACCCCCTGTGTCTACTCCCTACCCTGTGCTCTATCTTCCTCTCCCTCCCTCTCCATCTCTCATTCCATACATCCTGGTGATCAGCAAATATATAATTTTTTCCCCTTTTGTGTGGGTTCTTCTTAACTCTTTTACAATAATGGTCCTATGCAGTATTTTTCTTTTTGTGACTAATTTCACTCAACATAATGTCCTCAAATTCATCCATGTTATATGGTGACTTGCAGCTTGCCTGTTCTTCAAGGTAGCATAATATTCCATTGTGTGTATGTACCTCAGTTTTATCCATTCTTCAGTTGATGGGCATTTAGGCTGCCTCCATCTTTTTGCTATTGTAAACAGTGCTGCTGTGAACATTGGTGTGCATATATTTACTCGTGTTATGGCTCGTATTTCTTATGGGTAAATACCAAGTAGAGGAATTGCTGGATCATAAGGTATTTTTCTATTTTCAACCTTGTGAAGAAGCACTATATTGCGTTCCATAGAGGTTGGTCCATTTTGCAGTCCCACCAGCAATGCAGGAGTGTCCCAGTCTCTCCCCATCCCCGCCAGCATTTTTTGTCCTCTACTTTTTTGATCTTTGCTGTTATTGTTGGTGTGAGATGATATCTCATTGTTATTTTGAATTGCATCTCTGTAACTCATGGAAGCAGCAGTCAAGAAATCAAACGACATTTTCTGTAGTGATGATTCTGGCTATTCCTTTCTCCCCACCTCCAGTGTCTATTTTACAATGGTCGGTAAGGGAAACTAAGATTCAAAAGACAGCCAAGCCTCTTAAAACATTTTTTTTTTTTTTTCTGAGCAGAAAAGTTTTATTATTTTTAATGACAAAAATGAAACCACATCCAAGGCCTTAACTTACAGACAAACCACAGTAGCCATTGAAAGCATTTGATATTAAGATACAAGACATACAATAGGGATCTGGGGAGGAATGCTTCAGTATCAGATGCTTACACCAAACCTTGCTGGAATCAACAGTGGGGCTCTGCTATTAACGTGGATGGGGCTGAGGGTAGGCGTGTTCCTTCAAACCGTGTCTCAATCCCTGGATCCTGGATCCCTGGTTGTTGCAAGGTTGTGCATACATCATTTACCTCTGCCCCACTTAGCCCATACGAACCTGCCTAACTGTTCTCCCATCAGCCTTGTTCTTCCATTCCCCTCCGCCTCCTTGTGTATTGCCCTCCACCCAAGCTATCCTGTGTGTATTCCTTACCATGTGATGTAGCTTACCCTCCCTTTTTAGTGTGGATCTTTTTCTTACTTTTTTACAATAATGTCCTATGCAGTATGTCTCCTTT
>NW_006408570.1:9300185-9301272 GCF_000296735.1 Chrysochloris asiatica | reverse complement strand
CTGTGCTCCACCTTCCCATCCCTCCCCTCACCCCCCACACCACCACCATATCCCAGCAACCAGCAAAGAATCCACACCCCATTAATATGGGTTCCTTTTCTTGCTACTTGTATAGTAGCTTCCTTGTTATTTTTCAAGGTAGCATAGTATTCCATTGTGTGAATGTACCACAGTTTGTTTATCCATTCTTCAATTGATGGACACTTAGCCAAATAGTGCTGCTATGAATATTGGTGTGCATTTATCTTCTGATGTTGTGGCTCGTTTTTCTTGTGGGTAAATACCAACTAGAATTGTTGGATCATAAGGTATTTCTATTTTCAACCTTCTGAGAAGTGCCATATTGACTTCCAGAGAGGTTTGACCATTTTGCAGTCCCACCAGCAATGCGGGAGTGTCCCAATCACTTCACATCCCTGCCAGCAATTATTGTCCTCTACTTTTTTGATCTTTGCTGTTATTGTTGGTGTAAGATGATATTTCATTGTTTTCATTTTCATCTCTCTAATGGCTAGTGATCGTGAACATTTCTTCAAATGTTTGTTTGAAGATCTCTTCCTTGGTGGGTGAAGTGTCTGTTCATGTCCTGTGACCATTTTTTAATTGGGTTATTAGTCATTTTTTGGTAAAGGTGTTGTATGTAGTTTCCTATATATTTTAGAAATGAGTCCCTTGTCTGATGTGTCATTGCAAAATTTTTCCCGTTCTGTGGGTTCCCTTTTTACTCTTCTGGTGAAGTCTTTTGATGCACATAAGTTTAATTTTTAGTATGTCCCACTCATCTATTTTTGTCTACTATTGTTTGTATGGTTTTCAAAATGTTTTGTAGTCTGTGTATTCCCTGAATTAGTGTCCTCACATTTGTCTCGAGTTTCTCCTTGAAGACTTTAATAATTCTTGGATTCACATTTAGGTCCTTAATCCATGTTGAGTTGTTTTTTGTATAAGGTGTGAGGTGAAGGTCTTGTTTCAATCTTTTGCATATCGCTTTCCAGTTCTGACAGCACCATCTGTTGAAGGGATTATCAACTCGTCATGCGATAGATTTAGGTGTTTTGTCAAAACTCAGTTGGCTGTATGTAGATGG
>NW_006408570.1:9294980-9295866 GCF_000296735.1 Chrysochloris asiatica | reverse complement strand
TTGTTCTCCCCATAATAAACTATTAACAGTCCTCCTGTTCGTTTTTTATTGCAAGTAGCTTGGTATATTTTTTCCATCCTTTGACTTTTAATCTGTTTTTGTCTTAGTGTGTGGCCACTGGATTTTAAGTGGAAAGTGTACCTTTAATTTTTTTTTAAGAGATCTGTGCACATTAATAGTAGAACCCTCTGGTACAAGGGAAGTATATATACTCCCTCAGGCACCCACTCTAGTCACCAGAATGAGGTGCACAGACAGCAAGAGACCAATGAACTGATACCAAAAAAAAGAATGTCCACACCTTTATCTCCGAGGTTCCATCAGGAGTCACATGGCAGCTGTGATTCTTTTCCTCTCGGTCTCACCCAGGATGGCATCTCTGGCTCCGGGGGCCTCTGATCCTGGTGAATTTGAAATACGTAGAGTTGTTGCTTCTGCCACAAATGCCACTGGTTATAAAGTTTCTAAATATTCCTATATATGTGGTTCAGATTTCTGGAACTGTCCCCTGAATCTGCTTCATCAAGTATTCTGTATTATTGCTGCTGGAGATCCTCACTGAACTTCTACCCTATCTGCCATCAAGTCCCACTTCCCTCTCCTCTTTTTTTATGTCTGTTGAATTCCTATCTTCTTTGTCCTCTAATGTACGGGAACTGAGATAGGTCCAGAATGTGGACTGTTTATTCTACATTGCCATATCAGGATTCTATACCAGGCAGGGTAACCTTGGGCAAATTTCATGCCTTTCTGAATGTCAATTTATGGGGATTTTTCAATTGTCTCATATACATGTGAAAGATGGACAATGAATTAGGAAGACTAAAGAAGAATCAATGCATTGGAATCGTGGTGTTGGAGAAGAATACTAAAAGTACCATGGATT
>NW_006408570.1:9294082-9294675 GCF_000296735.1 Chrysochloris asiatica | reverse complement strand
GATAGAGAGAAATACTGTTAACTGATGGTATATGGAAGGGATTATAATCTTTGTAATGAAACAAGTTTTATGAATTGTTGAATGTGAAACTGATGATGTGCCCTGTAAACTTTCACTCTATCCACAATAAAAACCTTAAAAAAAGTGAAGCATCCAGCTGATAAGAAGTTAGGGAAGACACACAAAAATGCACAAACTTGCAAATAGTACCCAACTCACCTAGAACAAGACACATTTGATAAAGGAAACAAGTATAAATTGCTACAAGTTGATAAACTTGACCTATATTTATAGATATGTTGTTAAATACCATTGAGTCAATTCTGACCCATAGTGACCCTGTAGAGGATTTCCAAGGAGCAGCTGGTGAGCTTGAATCACTGACCTTGCAGTTAAAATGGCTTTGCAGTCTGGCACATAACTCACAAAACCACACCAGACCTCCATACTTATGGATATAGTAGCTCAAAATACCACTCGAAAGGGAAGAAGTCCCTTCCTTGATCAAGGATCAAACCTATCCCCTTTGTACACAGGGTTGATAGAGACATTGACCAACTTAAATGGTGCTTACAACTTTACAATTGGGAGTT
>NW_006408570.1:9291720-9293982 GCF_000296735.1 Chrysochloris asiatica | reverse complement strand
AGTATAAAAATCTAGGAAAAGTACCCTCTGCACTCCCTCACAAAATAATTACCTAGAATGCCAAGCTAGCAGCATTAAGTTAATTGGTAAATGATTAAAAAACAAAATGTCCTCACCAAATGCCTTGGTCTTGAGTATTGCCAGAATTTCACACCTTCGGCAATTTTAGCTCATATGTTATGATTTGAGTGTGGAATGCTTTTAATCATATTTTGAATAATGATATTTTTCTAACAGATACAATTTTTTTATTTAAATAAGTGTCTTGAGGATATTTTCAGCATGTTGACCTGGGATTTCATTTTTTGCAGTCCCAGTTGCTCTCCCCTAGACTGAATCTCTCCTCTATACAAATTCCATTTATATAGGAATTGAACAGTGCAATTGGATTCACTTAAAAAAAATTTTTGCTGCCACACCAACTTTAATGGGATATACCTTTCCACTGGGCAAGAGATGCTTGTTTTAATATTATCTGGGTTCTATTTGCTGATAGAAATGGAAGCACACAGGAGTAAGTTTCTACATAAATGGCACAACCCCATTTGTCTAAAGTAGAGATAGTTATAAAATGAAGGTAAAAATTAAAATAACATTTCACCTTTTACTCTTTGGTAAAATTCCTCTTGTACTTATGGAAGAGAATGTTTTAATAATCTGCCAAAACCTATATAACACAGTCTGGTCACATCCTCCTAATTAGACCCTCCAAAGGTCTTCCAGCATTCTTGAAGTCTCTGGAGCTGTGCTACTGCTTCCAAGTAGCTAATGTGCTGTTATTTTTACAACACTCTGCCAGAGTTACTTTCTCTCAAATAGGAATCTTACTAGCTTTATCCTTTGGTAGCCCGTAACATGTTTAAAAAAAAAAAATCCATAAACCAGATGGCGGAAATACAGAGTAATCTGTTTGGGGGAACCCAGGTTATGAACATGTATATGTTGAGAAAAGGGAAAAAGTTGAGGTAAAGCAGCTGATGTAGCATTAAGGCTGGCCTTCAATCATGACCACTTTTAGATGAGTGCACTTAGCCAATGTGTCTGTATGTTTATTTTCTACTGCAGTTCTCTCTCTCTCATAGTAAGAAGCCTGCGTTGATTAACTCTGGACATTTTCCCACAATTGTTCAGAAGCTGATGCTTGATATATATGAAATATTTTCATCTTTTGGGTTGGGAAATCATATACAGTGATCCAGTTCTTATTTTTTTTTCTATAGTCTTCATTAAAGAAAATATAATATATTCTTTATACATATCAATAAGGAGCTCTGGTCGCTTAGTGGTTATGAATCGGGCTGCTAACCTCAGTGTCAGCAGTTTGAAACTACCAGCCATTTCATAGGAGAAACATCTTTCTGATCCCATAAAGATTTTCAGTGTCAGAAACCCTATACAGGGTTGCTATAAGTTGGAACTGACTCCACAGAACATCAATATGTCTCCTATTCTAACATTTACTTCCAAGTAAAGTACAACTGAAACCAATATCAAAGTCAACCTTGAAAGGACAAAGATAGCCTACAACCACAACTTATTATGTGTGTGTGTATGTTTATGGATGAAAGTTAAGGTAGGCCAGAGATGACATTAAGTGTGATAAAAGGAACTTGTGTTGTGTGTGTCTGTAGGAGACTAATGAGGACTTTTTCCATGCTCCATTTGAGTCATTCACTTAGCCACAAATTTCCTGTGGCTCTGAGTCACAGCCCAGCCACAACTGATCAGCTCAGGCCCTCCAAAGACAATCTTTAGTAATACTTCCGTGAGATTGTGCATTGTACTCTGCTAAGGACAATACGGAGAGAATTCTATGTGGTCTACTTCTGAGGAACAGCAGCAGAGCATTGTTAGCCCATCACATTGAAAAGCACTTAAAATATGACTAGGGAATATCTGTCTCCTCAAAATAAAATCAACCTTAATCTGCTGATGGAGCACAACTGAAAATTAGAAGAAGCAACTGCAAATGCTTGATAATTAGAATGTAGAATATACAATGCATGAATCTAGGAAAATTCAAATTTTTCAGAAATGAAACTCAAAAGATCAATATCCTAGGCATTAGCCAGCTTGAAATGGGCAAGTATTGATCATTTAAAATCATATGGTTTACTATTTTGAGAATGACAAGTTGAAAACAAAACATACATTTCAAGATCTATCTTGAAGTACAATGCTGTGTGTGATAGTAAAATACCTATATGCCTACAACGAAGACTAGGCAATAAATGACACTGGAGATTGCATGATAGAATTTTG
>NW_006408570.1:9290857-9291620 GCF_000296735.1 Chrysochloris asiatica | reverse complement strand
AATCTGGTTTTCTGAAGCAGATCACTAGGCATCTCTTCATAGTCTGAAAAGTCTGATGAAATGTGTACAACATCTTAGCAACATGCAAAGACACCACTGACACATGAAACTTAGCCGTGTATGAGGTGCATTACTTATAGTCCGCCAAAACAGTATAGAGAACCCCAACCATATTCATGCTTCTCTTCTATTTCAAGAGTTCCTGGGCTGTCTCCTGAGTGTTCCCAGGGACTTCTATGGGTCTCCCTAACCTGCTTCCCTGCAACTTCCCTTTCCTCCCTTCATTGCTCCTGGTCACCACCATCACCTGACACTCATGGTGTTGACTACACTCCTGTTTTTCTCTCATGACCTCAGCAAACCTGGAATATTCACACTGGGTCAGTACCTACCACTATGGAGATGAAGAAACAATTCTCTTCACATTGGTGTTGAAGTACCAGCAGCAGAGTTGTGTGCCGTCAGCCTCTTCCAGTCCTCCTGCTGTTGTGCTGTCAAGTCAGTTCTGACTCATGAAATTGTATAGGGTTTCAGAGGAAGTGCTGGTGGGTTTGAACCACCAATCATGCACTTAGCAGTTCAGTGCTTATCCTACAGTGCCACACATCAGGACTCCTCCAGTACACCTAGATTCATATCTTTTCGATTTTTCCATCTTTCAGGTTTACATATCCTTCCCCTTCTTCTTGGGTTTAGTCATAGATTCAAAAGGGACTAGTGTGTTAGGCTGAGTTCTATAGAGAAACAAAACCAGTGATGTTGG
>NW_006408570.1:9269811-9271114 GCF_000296735.1 Chrysochloris asiatica | reverse complement strand
GAACTGCTGACTGTGAGATTAGCAGACCAATTCATAAACACAACGCTACCAGAACTCCTTATATAAGTGTGTATGTACATACACACACACACACATATATATATAATGAGAGATTTATATCAAGGAAATGGATCTTACCATGGGAATAACTACATCTCAATTGCCAAGCTATTGAGGGTCCTGGCCTAGTCAAGTAGACACAAAACCTTAACTACCACAGTTGAGTTGTGGTGATAGAAAGAGACAAGGCCAGGGCTTTGGCCATGATCCATATCATCCCACTCCATCCCCATTTATTCCTCCCACCACAGTCAAATAGCTTCTACCTTGGGGTGATTTCCCACAAGACATGCTGTCCAGGAAATTAAGATATGATTTTCTGGAATCTTATTTGGCCTTCAGCTATAAGCTCAAAGGACCTGCCCAAATAACACCTCACAATTGGAATACCCAGTTTTCAAGTGACATTTTAGCTCTTGCATTCTTTCCATGTAGCTATTACAAATGTTCCATGTTGTTATTTAGGGTTCACTGAGACTGAGAAATGTGCAGCCTCATAAACGTAAAATTCAGATTAATTATTTACATTGAAAAATGATAAATGATTGTACACAATAACTTAACAAACAATTCACAATAACTAGAAAAAAATGAGGTATTGTTGTAGTAGTTAAATGTTTACAAAGGCCAATTCTCTTGACTATTGAAAACAAGAATGAAGTCAACAAATGATCTTCAGTTCTCATGAGACTCTCCAGAATCCTTTTAGCAGCTTAACAGGTACTCAAAATCCACAGTGATTTGGCATTCTAGTATTCTGCCTCTTAATTTACCTCAGGAAGATTAGAAGCCCACCAAAATAGATCCAGTGTCTGGTTTAACCAGGTTAATTGGCCCTAATTTCCTCCATCAGAGGAACAGAACCAGAAAAACATGTTTCAATGGAGAGTGGTAAAAAGTCAAGGTAAAGGCTCCAGGGGGGTGACATTGGTGAGGTGTGGTGTAAAAAACTTTGAATACAATGCTTTGCTCTATGGCAACATGGCAAAACAGAGAAAGTCAGGTAGCCTGGAGTAAAAAACAATTTAAAGGAGATTTGTAAAACAATATGAATTTGTATTTTAAAGCCAAATGCAAGTCTTTCTTGGTCTGATAATTGTTTCTTGTTTATAAAATTAAAGTATGGCCAAATAGTGTAGAATCTATAGGAAACTACTAATACAGAGTTTTCTAGTTTCATTGAAAGTATGAGAAGGCTCAAAAAGTTCTTGGAACCCAAAGACTCAGTAAAAAAGAATTGGAA
>NW_006408570.1:9264260-9264960 GCF_000296735.1 Chrysochloris asiatica | reverse complement strand
CCCTGTAAACATTCACTCAATCCACAATAAAAACCTTAAAAAAACACACCAAAAAACACTGTGACTCATCAGTCAGAGCAAGGGCATATGGAGTTCAGGTTATTAATCCATCAGCTGCTCCATTGGAGAAAGCTGAAGCTGTCTGCTCCCATAAAAATTTACAGTCTTGTTGGACATTGGCTACCTAAAATGGCGGACTACAAAGGCAAGAAGTGACTGGCTTACAAACTTTTAAGAGGGAGCCTAGATCCAGAGGGGGCAGAGGAAGGTAGAATCTCCACTGACTAGTATACAATATGTCTAGGCGGAGCTAATGAAAGGAGGTGGGGATAGGTCTCTTATACAATAGTGAATAATTATTATCAGGACTGATTGTGATGGTTGAAAATGTAAAGGTAGACGTTTTGTAGCAAAAGGAGAGGAGTGATTTACTTTGCATTCCAGGAGCGGAGGTCCTTGGGACCATCAAGGGAGAAGAGCAGAGTCCCGGACCCTACCCAGAGAAACAGTGTCGCCAGAGATGGAAGCAGAGAAGATGACGTGGAGAGATGCAATGGCTGGGGACTTTAGACCCAGAGAGGGAGAGGGGCTGTGTGCTGATGACTGGGGAGGGGGGAGGCGGCAGACTTGCATTGTATACCCTTTGGTTGGTTGATGATGCATGGAGGGGATTGTAACCATGGCAATGAAACAATATACG
>NW_006408570.1:9255285-9262898 GCF_000296735.1 Chrysochloris asiatica | reverse complement strand
CAAAGATCAAAAAGGTAGAGGACAATAAATGATGGTAAGGATGTGGAGAGACTGGGATTCTCCTGCAATGCTGATGGGATTGCAAATTGGTCAAACCACTCTGGAAAGCAATACACCGCTTCCTCAGAAGGTTGGAAATAGAAATACCTTATGATCTGGACATTCCTCTACTTGGTATTTACCCACAAGAAATACGAGCCATAACACATATAGATATACGCACACCAATGTTCATAGCAGCACTATTTACAATGGCAAAAAGATGGAGACAGTCAAAGTGCCTATCAATTAAAGAATGGATAAACAAACTGTGGTACATACACACAATGGAATATTATGCTACCTTGAACAACAGGGAAACTGTAAGCTCGCACATAACATGGATGAACCTTGAGGACATTATGTTGAGTGAAATTAGTTAGTCACAAAAGGAGAAATACTGCATAGGACCACTGTTGTAAAAGACTAAGAAAAGAACCCATACTAAAAGGAGGGAAAAAATTATTTGCTGAGTACCAGGATGTGGGGGATGGGGTAAGGAGAGGGAGGGGAAGGTGGTTCATAGGGTAGGAAATAGACACAGGATAGTTTGGGTGCTAGGGAGGGTGGCAATACACAGAAGGGGGGTGATGGAAGAACAAGGCTGATGGGAGAACAGTTAGGCAGGTTTGCATGGGCTAAGCGGGACAGAGGTAAATAATGATACATGCACAACCTTGGAATAACAGAGCTCTGGAATACGGGGATTGAGGCATGGTTTGAATGGGTAAAAGTGGGGAAATAAATGTTAAGATGCTTCCTGACTTTTGAATCTTGGTTTCCCTTGCATACCATTGTAAAATAGAGAGAAAGGAATAGCCAGAAATATCATCAGAGAAAGCTTGTAAGTCCGTTTTCTGTCTATAACTGATTGTTGTTGTTGTTAAGTGCCGTCGAGTCGGTTCCAACCTATAGCGACCCTGTACAGGGTTTCCGAGGCTGTAAATCTTCAAGAGAGCAGAACACCTCATCTTTCTCCCGCGGAGTGGCTGGTAGTTTCGAACTGCTGGCCTTAAAGTTCGCAGCCCGATTCGTAACCACTACGCTATATATAACTGCTTAGAACACCTAAAATGGTGCTACCACTTGCCCAGTGAAGGTGGCTTCCTGCGGAGCCTTTACACTGTGTAAGACCATAGGTGAAATCCTGAACCCCATCCAGAATCTTCTGAGGTGTGAAATCTCCCCTTGAAAGGACAAGCAACCAGCCTGGAGCTGCTAGAAGAACAGAAGATACTTCTTGAAAGAAAAACTGACAGGAAAAACACAAAGCAATAATGGCAGTCTGACTGACTACTACAAGAACAAGCAAGTTGCTCACCCAGGAGACAGCAAGGCAAGTGGTCAGGTCCCCTCAGGGAAAACCCCCTTCCAAGACTAAGACTTAAGGAGAATACACTAGCAGGCATGCGGTCTGACTGGTGACCATGTTGGTCACCAATAAAGGGAAGTGAGGGGAAAACAGCAATGAAGGTGTGAGCTAAATCTGACCACGTTCAATAGACTCCTGTGAACACGGGTGGAGACCTGGTTGTCCAGCAGTGTGGCAAGACCTGGGGACTCCTGGATCCAGAGACAGTGACATAGCCACAAAGGACTAGAGTGGAGAGTGAAATGTCCAGCTGATAAGAAGAGATGGGATTTGTACAAGAATACCCACACTTTCAGATAATACCCACTTGACCTGGCTTCAATGGATGGATGATTAGAACTTGACTAGAAAGGAAAAAAGAGTAATCTGATACAATTTGATGAACTTGACATACACCTTCGAATGCAGTAGCTCAAAAGAGGGAACAAATCTTTACAACGAGGATCATTCCTACCCAGTTGGTACACAGAGTAGACAGGGATGGGAATCTTGGACATTGGCTACCCAAAATGGGGGGTGCGGTGAGCTACAAATGCAAGTAGTACCCAATCTGTCTGGGTGGGGCTGATAAAAGGAGATGGGGATAGCACTCTTGTGGTATAATAGTGAATAATTGCTATCAGGACTGACTGTGAGGGTTGGAAATGTCAGGAACAGAGATCTCTGGGACCATCAAGGGAGAAGAGCAGAGTACGGGAACCTACCTAGAGAAACAGTGATGCCAGAGATGGAGGCCGAGACGATGACATGGAGAGATGGAGTGGCTGGGGGCTCTAGCCCAAAGAGGGAGAGGGGCTATGTGCTGATGACTGAGTGGCAGGCATGTGGGGTATACCCTTTGGTTGGGTGATGAGGCATGGAGGGGATTGTATTCATGGCAATGAAATGATAAACTAAAAAATAAAAAGTTCTTGGAAAAAAATGGAATGAAAGAGAGTGTAGTTTTCCCACGAATTTTTGAACCCTACTTGTATTTCCATTCTACTTTGAAAGAAGACAGAAGCTTTCCAGACCTTCCACCTGTGTAAGAATTTTATTAATCATGTACTTTATTATCTGGACATGGGGCTCCGGAGATGCAGTGGTTAAGTTCCTCAGCTGCTAAACCAAAGGTTAGTGATTCAAATCCATCTAGTGGCTCTGAGGAGAAAAGACTTGGTCATCTATTCCTGTAAAGATCACAACCTAGGAAGACCCGTGGGGCACTTCTAGTCTGTCCTGTAAGGTCTCTGTGAGTCAGTATCAATTCAACAGCACACAGCAACAACAATGGCAATGACTAGGATGGTGTCTCCTTTACCCATTCATTTTATCTCCAAGGATCTTTTTTAAAAAGAGAAGAGCCTTACATGCTGCTTTAGTCATACACCTTCCCCTTTCTTCTGTGGGTAAATTACACATTGATATTTTTATCTCTGTCTCTCATAAGTGCCTTCTACACATTTTCAGTAGAATCCCACACATCAACCAACTAACACACCCCCAGGCCTAAATGGAGTTCATTATGTTTCCTCCAAAATGGTTCCCACTTACATGTGCTATCTCTGTTCAACACCTCATCTATCCTCCATTCCCAAAGATAGAAGTCCCAAAGATGCCTTCAATTACTCTCCCTTCATCACTTGTCTTCCTGCCTCTGTTGTCTCTGCAGCAACATGCTTACCCAAGGAACAAACACAGCTCATCAGTATAAGGAAAACTTATATAAGGGGAAAACCTCAAACAATGGGAGATGAAAAGCAGTGGATAAGTGATCCAGACTCCTGCCCTTCTAGTGGACAATTCTGGAGGCATCTCTATGTTCTCAAAGGTCCAGGCAGAATCACTTTACAGTTACCCATAATGATGACATCATTAATGTCCCTTTTCCTGTCTCACCCTCTTAGCTCCTCCATGCCAAGTCTTAGTCTCATCTCAGCTTCTGCTTTGGGGGAGCCCCTAGTTAAAGACAGTTGATAGAGCAGTGTTGATTCTAGAAAGAAGACTCTCAGTGTGCAATCTGGGAGCTCACTGTGGTGACAGAATCAAGGACCCCATTGATAATAGTTGAGTGATGATGATAGCTTCTGGGTGTTGAAGTACCAGAACTGGCAGACTCTCCCCTGTAGTAGATCTAGATACAGTAGAGGTAGAAGTATTATGCCAAGTAATATTTCTAACATAAAAGCATTTATGGAATCATCATCATTATAAGTGCTATGGGTTAGGCTAGCTTTTGTGGAAAACATGAAGTAAAAGAATGAGAGAGGCATTGATAATAAAATATAAATCTCCACTCAATGATATATTAAGCATCTTTTAAAATTCTATTTTGTGAAAACTGTGCAGCAGTATTAACAAAAGCTGTTAATATGGCACTAAGTATAAAAATGGCAGAAAAAAAGATATATATCTTCATTTAAATTAAAACATTTGGGGGAATATTTATGCTTGGAGTCCTGGGAGTTGTAGGTTAAGTATTGGACTGCTAACTACAAGGTTGACAGTTCAAACCAACTAGTCCCTTCTCAGAAACCCTATACAGGGTTGCTCTGAGTCAGAATCACCTTGTATATAAATGCTGCAGCAAAAGTGATGGCACTTAACAACAAGATAAATATACTGAAAGGAAAAATAAACTTTTAAGAATCCTTTTAGAAAAGTAGTAAACTTTACAATTTATGATGTTTTCTTTTGGGAGGAAAAAAATAATCCTGTTTATAAGTTCTTTGCAAGTGTGCCCTGTTCTGTATTCATGTCCATTAGTGGGGAAAGTTGTTGCAGAAAATCTTGGCCCATAAATGGGGAATTTGTCATCACATGCAGTTAGCAGTCCAATGTGTAACCCACTATTCAACCCAAGTTCCTTTTAAGAAGACTAGGTACTCTTTAAAGAGCTCTGGTAGAGTAGTGCTTATGAATCAGGCTGCAAACCACAAGGTCAGCAGTTTGAAACTACCAGCTGTTCTGCAGGAGAAAGATGAGACTTTCTGCTCCCGTAAAGATTTACAGCTCTTTAATTTATTTATTGCGTTTACTATAATGTTGGTCTTTGTTTTTTATTAACTGGATGAGAAGAAGTCTTACTTTTAACGTAGATGGAATTCTTTTTGTTTGTTTTAAGTAAAACAAGCCTTCTTATCCTAATATCATAAAGATATTCTCTCTATATATATTTTTAATTTAAACTTTCATGTTATTAATCCACCTGGATCATTTTTATATATCATGTGAGTTAGGTATCCAGTTTGTTTTTTTCATATGGATAAGAAATAGTTGTTTTACCATTTAATGACCTTCTGTTCTCCACTCATCTTTCTTTTTTGCTCTGTCAGATGTCAGGTTGCTTTATGTAAGTGAGACACTTTCTTGCTTCTATATATTTTAACATAAATATTGACATTTGGTAATCTAACTCCTTCCCTTCAACCCTTGTTTTATTTTATACTGTAGTCTTTTGACTGCTGTTTGCACTTTGATCTAGAACTATCTTTCATACACAATGATAAGAATTTAAATTAAAATGGCATTGAATCTCTAGATCAGATGGAACAGAGTTGATATCTACAATACTGACATTTCCTATCAGTGAATATATGTTTGTGCATTTATTTTACTTAGACATTACCATGTAAGTGGTCAATTGTTTCTCCTTGTAGGTTTTGTTGATTTTTTTGTTTACTGTAGTTTGAAGGATTCTTATTAAGTTCATATAAAATGAGAAATGCTTTAGCTTCCTGGTGACACGAACATTGTCAGTATATATCTATTGTGATGGTTTAAGTCTATGTCAATTTGGGTAGATCTTGAACTTTACAGATTTGGCAGTTGTGATTAAATCTAATATAATGTAATCACTTCAATGATGAGATATGCTATGAGCAGTCAATCAATTAAAAGGTAGTTTCCTCAGGGTTGTGGACTGCTTCCAATTTATGTGGACACTCGGGACTCAGCAAGAGCTGCCTCGTTAAAATAAAGTTGACCTCAGTGATGAGAACAAAGCAAAGCTTTTGAGACCTTTATTTGCCAATGTGGCATGATTCAAAATGGGAAGAAACAGTTGCAAACATCCATTAATCAGAAGATGGAATGTATGAAGTATAAATCTAGGAAAATTGGAAGTTGTCAAAAATGAAATGGAATGAGTAAAGATCGATACCCTAGGCATTAGTGAGCTGAAATGGACAGGTACTGGCCAATTTGAAGCAGACAATCATATGATTTACTATACAGAGAAACAGTAAACTGAAATGCAGTAATGTCACATTCATTGTCAGACCATTTCAAGATCTGTTTTGATGTCCAATGCTATCTGTGATAGGATAATATCTATACACACACAAGGGAGAACAGTTAATACCACTATTATTAAAATTTATGCACCAACCTCTAAAGCCAATGATAATGACATTGAAGAATTTCACCAACTGCTTCAGTCTGATATTGATCAAACATGCCATCAAGATACACTGATAATTTCTGGTGATTGGAATGGGAAACTTGGAAACAAAGAGGAAGGATCTGTAGTTTAAAAATATGGTGCTAAAAATGATGCTGGAGATTGCATGATAGAATTTTGCAAGACCAAAGACATAGTCACTGTAAATACTTTTTCCAACAACAAGAAAGGTGACTCTACATGTAAACCTTACCAAATGGAATGCACAGAAATCAAATTGACTATATCTTTGGGAAGAGATGATGGAGAAACTCAATATTTTCAGCCAAAACAAGGCAAGGGACCAACTGTAGAAGAGACCGTCAATTGCTCATATGCAAATTCAAGCTGAAACTGAAGTAAATATGACCTTGAATATATCCCACCTGAATTCAGAGACCATCTCAAGAACAGATTTGATGCATTAGATACTAATGATCGAAGACCAGAAGACAGGATCAGGCAGTGTTTCATTCTAGTACGTATAGGACTGTTATAAATTGAAACTTACTCGACAGCACCCAGCAATATATACATACATATATGCATCACTGGTTTTGCTTCTCTAGAAAACCAAGATGAAGACAGTTACTCTCTTAAAATCTCTAGTACTGCACATGTGACGCTGCAGGTTAATGCGCAGGATTGCACAGTTGGTTTGAACTGCCAGGTTCAAGCTCACCAGCTGCTCCTAGGAAACCCTACACGGGGTCACTGAGTTGAAACTAACTCGACAGCAATTAACAACAATTAGTAATGCTGTTCACTTAAAGTCTATTATAACTACAACTGATTTATTTTTATTATTAGTTCTTTAGAATAACTTCTCCTTCTTTTTACTGTCATGCTTTTCTGTACTTATGTATTTAGATGAGTTTCCGCTTCATGTGTGTGCATGAGTGTGCATTTATGCAAATGTTTTAAACAAGGCTGGTAGCATACTTTACATGTTATTTTGTTGTCTGCCACTTCTTTAAGACTATTATGAACATTTCCTTATATTAATAAGTTGTTGCTGCTAAGCACCATTGAGTCAGTTGTGACCCGTAGCAATCCTGTATAGGGTTTCCGAGGAGCAAATGGCATTTTCCATGAATTTTTGGTAGCTGCATATTATTCCATACAGAATTTGGAGGTTCTGAAGGATAATCACTGGACTGCAAACCACAAGATCTTCAGTTCAAACCCGCAAGTTGCTCTGCAGGAGAAAGATGAGGCTTTCTGCTCCAGCAAAGATGTACAGCCTCAGAAACCCTATACACAGTCGTTATGAGTCAGCACTGACAAGATGGCCCTTAGCAGCAAGTATTCCATAAAATGAAAGTACTCCTACTGTGAGAAAACTTTGTTTTCTTCAAGTTTTTACTTTCATAAATAACCTTATAATGAACTTCTTTATAAACACAGCTTTCCACATTCTTCTGATTGCCTCTATATATTAATTACTGAATTGAAAATTTCTAAAGATACATATTTTTTGAATATTTTACAACATAACCACTTGAAATTTTTCTCTCTAAAAATATTGTATCAACTACCATTTTCATCAACATTCTCACAGGCAGATGATTTTTTCACATCCTCATTAACACTGGGAGTAAGCTTTTTACTCTTATTATTTTGATAAGCAAAAACAAAAATCAAAGGCTGTCTTGTCACTTTATATACCCCATACTTTATGTCTTGACTAATGACATCCTTTATCAGTTTTTCAATTTTGGTTCTCTAGATTTGTAATAAATCAAAATATGAAGAATATTAATCTATTGCCCTTAAGGTCTA
>NW_006408570.1:9227149-9245717 GCF_000296735.1 Chrysochloris asiatica | reverse complement strand
GGTTGAGGATGCATGGATGGGATTGGAACCATGGCAGTGAGATGATATACGATGGAATGAATGTAAAACTAAAGTTCTCCCATGTAAACTATCATATAATTCACAATAAAACATTTAATAAAAAATAAAATAATACTTTGACATATGTTTTACAATCTAACAGTTTAAGTACCTCTCATTTTCTATTCTACAATTTTTTTCAATCTTTTTGTCCAATTGTTTTGAAAGATAAACTTTAAAAATTATTTCTGAAGTCCTGCTCCTGAAACATCTTTTTGGAATTTTAATTAGACTTACAGGTAATGTGAAGTGCTGGTATGGTGCTGTGGGTTAATGCATCAGACTGCAAAGCCATTTGAACTACAAGGTTGGCTATTCAAGCTCACCAGTTGCTCCTTGGAAACCCTTACAGAGTTGCTATGGGTCGGAACCGACTCGACGGCACTTTACAACAACAACATAGGTAATGTACAAATTAAGAATTAAGTCTATCATTTATGACATGACGTTAAACCTAGATAAAGGGATGGCAGACATGGGACCCAGCTGACATTGTATGTATAGGAAAAATGTAAACAGAAAAAAGTTTTTGGAAGAGATATTAAAGTCCTGCTTTATTTTCCTTGTAGTTTTTGCCCTTCACCTGAAGGAAACAAGGCATGGAGAGGAGGATTGTTTTTGGTAACTTCCATGAGTTTTCCCCTATGTAAAAGATTTCACAGCTTGTCTCATTACAGCATTTGTAAAAACAGTCTGAAAGCAGTGGTGCATAAATGAATTATTTAAGTTTTGCAGCAAATCGTCCGGATCTTGCTTGCTGTTTTTTAATACTCTTTAAGTGAGCCCAAGGAGGCGAATCATAGTAGGTACAGAGTAGAATGTAAACCAAGTTTTATTAGCCACAAAAAGCCATACTCTAACATTTATTAAGTATTGGAGACAGTGTGTTTAAGTAAGTTTGATTCTCTGAATAATCACCCATGTTGCAGTCATCTTCCCTGGATAGGAGCACTCCCTTGTCAAAAACATTTATTTTCTTGTCACTTCTGTTAATATAATGGGCTCTTGGGGTTTTGTGAGAGTTTCTTAGCAAATTGTGATTTTCAACAAATTACTATGTGTCTCGCACTGAATATAGCTTTAATAGCTAGAGGGAGGAGAAGGAAACCACACATATCATTGACTGAAAGCATATCATCTTCTTATCAACGCCACATTTAGGGGTTCTAGCTGCCCTGGGAAAGTGAGGAGCCAGGCACACCCTTAGGTCCCAGCCTTCCTCCCAAAAGCAATGTCAAAAAACTTGATGTTCCGCTAGTAGACTAATTTAAGGCTAATGCTTCTTCTCTTTAGGGGTTAGTCAACACTTAAGACCAAATAATTTATACTACAGTTACCGACTTTTTGTTTCCTTTTTTTTGTTTCCTTCCTTTTTCTCTAATGCAAAATGAAATAGAGAGATGCTATTCTTATATCAATAGGGTGAGTTGAACATAGATGCTTCTAAGATGCTGTGCTACGTACATCTGCATTATAAACTCTTTTTATCTTTCAAGTTCAGACACAAAAATCACACTAAAAGAATCAAACATACCTAACGAGCTCTGGTAGCATAGTGATTACGAATCAGGCTGCTAACCTCAAGGTCGGCAATTCGAAACTACCAGCTGTTCTGCGGGAGAAAGATGAGGCTATCTTCTCCCGTAAAGATTTGCAGCCTTAGAAACTCTGTGCATAGTCACTATGAGTCAGAACCGACTCCACAGTACTTAACAACAACAATAAGGAGTTCTGGTGTGGCACAGTATAATAGGCACTGGACTGCTAACTGGAAGGTCGATGCTTCAAACCCACCCACCTACAAGGTTTCCTTGGTTACTCTGAATCATTATTGATGACACTTAACGATACCAACAACAAATGATCAATGGATAGATGCTGGCTGATAATTATTTAATGTAACTGAGAGTTTAGCTTAAATATTTGTGAAATATTGCCTGTTTGTGTACTTGCCCTACTCCTTGAGAATGGTCAAGAACAAGACTTAGAAGTCATTGGGTTTTACTGTCCACACACCCATTTTGCATCAAAAGATTTTTACCAGTAATACGTCTGCCATGATTTTTTTTTCTTAAATGTTTTAGTGTGAATTATGTGATAGTTTACATGGAAGACCATTAGTTTTACATTCATTCTATCATATATCGTCTCATTGACATGGTTATAATCCCTTCCATGCAATCCTTCCCCAGTATCCCCCTTCCCCCCTAGGTCTTCAGCACACAGTCGGTCTCCCTCTCTGGATCTAAAGTCTCCAGCTGCTCCATCACTCCACTTCATCATCTCTGGCTCCATTTCAAGCATCACTGCTTCTCTGGGTAGGGTCCTGCTCTCTGCTCTTCTCCCTTGATGGTCCTAGGGACCTCTGCTCCTAGACTGAAAAATTAATCACTCCCCTCCTTGCTATAAAATGTCTATCTTTACATTTCCGAACCTCACAATCGGTCCTGATAACAATTATTCACTATTGTATCATAAGAGACCTGTCTACAATGATTTTGATTGTAGCTGAGAAGAAGATTGTGGTTCCTCTGGATTTCTGATAACTATGAGACATTCAGGTGCTTTGATTATGACATGGTCTTATTTCATGATACTGATTTCAATTTGAGATTACAATGGCATTCACTCATTCATCCACTCATTCAATAAATATTTACCAAGTGCCTACTATGTGGTACTAGGTTTGAGGTTTTCTCTAACCCAAGCCTCAGAAACCCTATGCAGGGCCACTATGAGTTGTAACCAACTCCATGGCATATTACCACCACCACTAAGTTGTCCACTGTCTACTCAAGTATTCATTGAAAGAAAAGAAATTGTTCATGCACTTGGTAGCATTTCACATCATATGAGGAAATTTCAGTGTTACGGGAGCAAATAGGTTAGATGTATCACTGACCCAGTCTTGGCAGAGGTGTAGGGCTGGAGAGGGTCTGGCAAACCCTTTGGGAAGAAGATGTATCCAAGCTGTGACCTAAAAATTGACTAGCAGTTAAGTAGTGGTGACTGTAAATATAAAGTTGGAGTTAGAGACAGAAAATCACTTGGAGTACTGGTAAAAACAAAGTAGTTAGTTGTGGCTGAAACTTTGAGCTATAAAACATGCGACTGGAGATGTAAATAGGGATCTGATCAGGAAGAACCATGGAGTTGCTAGACCTCTGACATAGCTTCTTGAGGCCTATATGTTAGATTAGAGATTTTGAGTGGGGTTGCAACATAATCAGACTTGCACTGTAGAAAAGTCTTTTGCAAGCATGTATTCAGACAGAAAGAACATCAGTTTGTATTGTATGCAATAATTTGGAGGGGAACAAGAATGGAATCTGAGAGAGCAATTAAATAGCTTTGTGATGGTGGTCTGGCTATGGACAACATCTCATTGGAAACAACAACAACAAAAAGTATGTGTTTCTGGAATAGGAGTGAGAAGCACTCTGCAGAGTCATTTGTTGTTGTTGTTGTTAAGTGCCATCGAGTCGGTTCTGACCCATAGCGACCCTATAATGGGTTTCCAAGGCTGTAAATCTTTACGGGAACAGAACGCCTCATCTTTCTCCTGCGGAGTGGCTAGTAGTTTCAAACTTCTGGCCTTAAGGTTCACAGCCCAATTCATAACCACTATGCTACCAGAGCTCCTTTAGTACTTGTCATTATTCTTCATAAAATTTATGTCAGCCACACCAACCTCTACATTGAAAAATTCTGTGCTCTATTTCAAGAAACTTGGCAATTTTGGATGGTAGTTGTGTGGTGTCATAGAGGCTGTAAATCTCTGTGGAAGCAGAAAACCTCATCTTTCTCCCATGGAGCAGCTGGTAGATTCGAACTACTGACCTGGCAATTAGCAGCCTAATTTGTAAGCCATTATACTACCAGGGCTCCTTGGCAATTTCTACTGTTTTGATTTTTTTCTGGTTCTGTTTTACACTGTAGCTTCGGTGAAAGTTTAAAGAGAAATTTTGTTTTCCATTCAACAATTACACACATATTTTATTTTGTGACATTGGGTGCAGTCTTTTCAATGTAATAGCACATTTCTCCTTTTGCCCTGGTTTCCCTGTTTCCATTTGCCCTTTTTTCCTGTACCTTCTGGCCTTTTGAACTTTGTTTCTGACCTTTTGGCCTCCTATAGCTGACTGGGCTGAGGAGTACTTTCCTCCTTGGTGTTATTATTCACTTTATAAGCCTGTCACATGGTTGGCTGAAATTTGATCCCTGGAGGTGACCTTTCAGTTTGTCTAGGGGACATAGTCTTGGGACCATGAGGTTGGGTCTTTTTTGTGGTTTTGAATTTTATTATATATATATTTCCCCTTCTTTATCCAGGATGTTCTATTGGGACCCTTTTCAGAGCAGTTGGTAATAGTAGCCAGGCACCATCTAGTTCTATTCTCTCGGTAGTGGAGGCTATGGTCCACATGGCCCATTAGTCTTATAGATGAATTGTTTACTTGAATCTTGGATTTTCTTCACTTGTTTTTGCTCCAGATATGGAGAGATGAATATAGCTGCATTTTGATGACCTCTTGCAAGCTTTTAAGACGCCAGTCACTACTCACTGATGTACAGTGTCTTTGTGGATTATGTTATGCCAATTAACCTATTTGTCCCCTAAGACTATGGTCTTACATCCCTAAAACCAATGACATGTTCACTCAAGATTTTGAGTTATGGCTACAACAATTTTAGAGTTTTTCCCCTTGTATAGTCTATAATAACTCTGGAAATATTTGTAGCACATACAAATGCATATGTAGAAATTTATTGGGAGTACATACATTCACCTTTCTCCATTTGTTCAGCTATCCTCTATATGTATCCACTCTTTGATGTTGTCTGTTTTTACAATTATTTCAGGATTATGTGAATAGCAGTATTTACCTGTGTTGTCTTTCACTCTTGTGCACCTCCCATTGGTTTCCTTTGCCATTAACCATGTTATGCTGCCCTCCCCTTTATTGTGTATTGTCTTTCCCTTCACCCAATTTAATATGTGCTCACTCTCTAGTTAATTACCCTTTCTTACTCTCCTATCTACGGTAACTATCAAAGAATGTTTTGGGTTTTTTTGTGTGTGAGTGTAAAACTTTTCTTAGAGTCCTGGTGTGGCTCTGTAGGCTAATGTGTCAGACTGTAAAGTCATTTGAACTGCAAGGTCAGTGGTTCAAGCTCACCAGCTGCTCCTTCGAGAAACCCTATACAGAGTCAATAAAGGTCGGAATCAACTCAACAGCACTTAACACACACCAAACCTTTTCTTGACTTTTTACTATCATGGTCTTCTATAAGATCTGTCCTTTTGTAATTGACTTATTTCATTCAGCATAACATGCTCCAGTTTTATCCATGCTATTAGGTGTTGTACGAATTCATCATTATTCTTTAACATAGCATAATATTCCGTGTGTACATGTGCCATAGCTTGTTTATTCATTCATCCAATGATGAGCATGAAGTTGCTTCCATTTTGTGTGTGTGTGGGGGGGGGGGGGCTTGCTGTTGTGAATAATGCTGTGATGAACATGGGTGTGTATATGTCATTTGGCTCACGGCTCTTATTTCTCTAGAATATATACCTGAGTGTGATAATGGAATCATATCATTGGTATTTCTGTTTCCAACTTTTAAAGGAAGCATTATACAGTTTTCCACAGTGGTTGTACCATTGTATAATCCCACACACAGCGTTCAAAGAGTTTCAAACTCTCCACACCCTCACCAACATTTGTTGTTTTCTGCTTTTTTGAACTTTGCTGTGATTGCTAGGATGAGATGATATCTCATTGTTGTTATAATTTACATCTCTTGAGTGTTCTAATGATATAAGCATTTCTTCATGTCTTTCTTGGCTGCTTGTGTATCTTCTTTGGCAAACGGTCTATTCATGTCCTTGGCCCAGATTTTAATCAGATCATTTGTCTTTTGTTCTTGAGGTGTGAATTCTTCCATACATTTTAGAGATTATTCCTTGTCAGATATTATCTTACCTGGCCTGTGTCTATTTTTCTTTATATAATCATCTTTACTTTCAGTGTTGGGCAATATTATAATATATATTTCTTAATATACCTAATGCAACAATTAATTGCACTGGTGGTGCAATTGCTAAGCATTTGGCTGATAACTGAAAGATCTGCTCCCATAAACAGAGCCTAGGAAGCCCATTTTGAATCAAACACACACAATAGCAAAATCAGTGGAAAATAAATCAAGATTGTGATTAGATTTTTTCCATGACAAATATGCTGTCGATTTACTTTTATGCCTGGTGAATGGTCATTTTTTTTCCCATAATTATACTTATGGATAGGTAAAAAATACAAATGATGCATAATTAGAAAAAAAAGTGCATCTGTGAGTTTATCTGCAGGTTAATACTCTAAAAGTACAATTAATACATAAGAATTTTAAATTTTTGATATTTACAATATCTCCCAGAGAGGCTATAACAACAATGTACACTTCTACCAACATTGTATGAAAATGTCATTTTCTCAAATAATACACTGTGGTATCAAATGCTTTGAATTTAGCCAATATTAGATATTTCTAAAAAAAAAAAAAAGCTCTCTATGATTTAAAATTTGTTTCTCTTAATAAGAGTAAAGTTGTCTTTCTATGTTTTAAAAGACATTTTATTGGAAATTATTTCTTCATAGATAATTACCTCTGATCTGTATTTTTAGTATTTCCCCATTTCATCTTAATTATGATGAAATTGTTTCCATGTAGACATTTTTACATAGTATATTTTCTTTTTCAGTTTTCCTAGGTTGTTTCCATCAATCCAAGTCTTCTACTGCTCATCTGTTAACTTGTCTTACTGTGGCAAACTGCATGGTGTTCTCACGTTGGAAACTATGCCACCAGTATTTTAAAAACCAGCAGGGTCACCCATCGTGGACAGGTGTCAGCTGAGCTTAAGACAGACTACAAAGATGTAGAGGCAAACTACTTCTGAATGTTTAGTCACTTAAAACCTTATGAATAGCAGTGGAACACTATCAGCACCAGAATATCAAATACTGGAGCATTATGAATAGTATCAGAATATTATCAGATAAAGTGCCAGAAGATGAATTTGTCAGGTTGGAAGGCACTCAAAATATGACTGGGGATGAACTGCATACTCAAAGTAGACTTGACCATGATGATACTAATGGAGTAAAGATTTCAAGACCTTCATTTGCTGATGAGATACCACTCAAACTAAGGAGAAACAACTCTAAAAATCCATTAGTAATTAGAGCATGGAATGAATGAAGTATGAAACTCAGAAAATTGGAAGCTCTCAAAAATTTCAAGTGGTAGCATAGGATTTAGAGTCAATAGTGCATTGAAAGCATTGGCAATCAGTGAAATACAAATTAAAATCCTTCAGCAAACTGATGTAGCATTGGAGGCATTCATTCATTTATGCCAAGAAATTTGGCCAACTGATTGGCAGAGATCCTTATCTGTGCCCATATCAAAGAGAGCTGACCCAATGGAATGTGAAAATCATCAAATATTACCATTAATATCACATACAAGTAAAATTTTGCTAAAGACAATTCAAAAATGGCTGCAACAGTACATTAACAAGGAACTGGCAGAAGTTCAAGCCAGATTCAGAAGAGGACAAGGAATGATGGGTATCACTGCTGACATCAGATGGATCTTGGCTGAAAGTAGAGAATACCAGAAAGATGTTTATCTGTACTTTATTGACTCTGTAAAAATTTTCAACTGTGTGAATCATGACAAACTATGGATACTATTGTGAAGAATGGGTATTCCAGAACACATAATTGTGCTCCTGAGGAACCTATACTTAGACCAAGAGGCAACCATTTGAACAGAACAAAGAGATACTAAAGATTAAAAATCAGTAAAGGAGTGTGCCAGGACTGTATCATTTCACCATACTTATCCATTCTGTATGCTAAAGAAATAATCAGAGAATCTGGATTATATGAAGAAAACATGTCATCAGGATTGGAGGAAGATTCATTTACAACCTGCGATGTGCAGATGATACAACCTTGCTGGCTGCAAATGAAGGGGACTTAAAATACTTAATGTTGAAGATCAAAGACCACAGTCTTCAGTATGGGTTGCACCTCAATGTAAAGAAAACAAAAATCCTCACCACTGGATCAATAAATAACGCCACGATAAATGGAGAAAAGGCTGAAGAAGTCAAATACTTCATTTTACTTGGATCAACTACCAATCTTCATGGAAGGCAGTTCAGAAATCAAATGATGTATTGCATTAGGCAGATCTGCTGCACAAGACCTTTTTAAAGTGTTGAAGAGCAAAGATGTCAGTTTGAGGACTTAGGTGTTCCTGTCTCCAGTCATGGCATTTTCAATAGTCTCATAAGCATGTGAAAGTTAGACAGTGAATAAGGAAGACCATAGAAGAGTTCATGCATTTGAATTATGGTGTTGGAGAAGAATATTAACGTATCATGTACTGCCAGAATAACAAACAAATCTGTGTTGGAAGAAGTAAAATTTGACTGTTCCTTAGAAGGTAGAATGGCCAGACTTCATCTTTTGTAATTCAGGTATACTATCAGAAGAAATGAATCCCTGGAGAAAGGCATTATGCTTGGTAAGATGGAGGGTCAGGAAAAAGAGGAAGACACCCAATAGGATGGATTGGCACAGTGGCAACAGCAGTGGGCTCAAGCATAACGATGATTGTGAGGATGGCACACGGTCAGGCACTGTTTTGTTCTATTGGTCATAGGGTTACTATGGTTTGAAATCAATTCAATGGCCCCTTACAACAACAAATTCAAGTCTTCCTCTTGCTTCTTTGTGTTATTTTCAGTTTTTTCTTCTCCTAGATGATAGGTCCTGCTTGTTCGGTTGTTGTTTTTAAGTTAGCCTATATATACATGTCATTGCTACTGTTTGTTACTGTAATTAATATCTTTTTTTCTACAACATCTTGTAATTTGTTGCTTCTATAAAATAAGGTTCATCCTTTGGGTATTAGTTATGTATTGTTTCAAATATATTATTCAGTGTTGTCTTTGGAGTTTCTCATATTGAAGGACAAAAGGTACATTCAATTGACCAACAGAAAAAAATCTATCATAGACTTGGAAAATAAGATCTGGGTAGAGAATGAAAAAAACAGATGTAGACAAGGGAAGAAGAAAGAACTTACCATGAAAAACAAGAAACTTAGAAGAAAAAGTGTAAGGGTAAAAGGGATTGGAGATACTAGCTGCCGTGGAAATTTGAATGATGGGGAAATAAAAAGATAGATAATCTGAAGGCAAATTTGGTGTGTGATATACAATGCAAACTTCCCCCTTCATCTGTCTGTGAAACTTCCTCCTTTATATGAGGGTGAGTCAGAAATGATCTGCACTATGTCTGGCTGTAAAATTTATTTTAATCTCCTTTTAGGAAAGACAAATACATAATTTTTCAACATAATCTCCTTGCTTTTCAATACACTTTGTCCATATGTCAACATGCTTTTGTATCCCTTATTTAAAAGCTTTTTAGGCTAAGTTGTGAAACACAAATACACCGTTGTCTTCACTTCTTCATCAGAGGTAAAGAAGTCCTCAAAAAGGCTGCTTTCAGGGGACCAAACTGGAGAAAGTC
Source organism: Chrysochloris asiatica (assembly GCF_000296735.1). Taxonomy (NCBI): domain Eukaryota; kingdom Metazoa; phylum Chordata; class Mammalia; order Afrosoricida; family Chrysochloridae; genus Chrysochloris; species Chrysochloris asiatica. Next base: position 9,236,037 of record NW_006408570.1, on the reverse strand, counting down.
AGATGTAGCAAGATCAGGACTATAGGGAGGATGCTTTAACACCTCAAAATGAAGTTTTCAAAAACTTTAACACCTCAGAGTTTCAACAGTGTGGGCAGAAGACTGTGAATGTACATTGTCATGCAAGATCACAAGGCCCTTGAATAGCATTTGTCTGCATTTAATCTGAAGTTTAGGCTTTAGCTCTTCAGTGAGCATCTCACTGTAATGAGCACTGTGGATTGTTGAACCTTTTTCTAGACAGTGTTCCAATACTGGCCCTTGAGACTCCCAGAAAACTGTAAGCATCAATTTTCTAGCTAGTGATTGACTTTTGAACTTTTCCTTGGTTGGCGATTGAGTATGTTTCTATTCAATATTGAGCCATTTATTCTCAGGCTCTTGGTGACGAATCCATGTCTTGTCATCAGTAACAACGTCTCTAAAGAAACTTTTACCTTCCTTCAAGTATCGGTCCAAATTTTGTTTGAAGTTGTCCAAACACTTCTGTTTATGCTTTTCCATGAGTTATTAATGTACCCATATCACACAAACTTTTCAAAACCCAGGTCTGTCCTAGATTATTTCATAGGCAGAGCCAAAGCTGATTTTCAAACGATTTGCCATAGAATCCACTGTCACTTGTCTATTCTACAGAATCATTTCACATGCACGCTCAATGTTGTCATCAGCCATAGATGTGGATGGGCATTTTAACATAACCAGAGTGCAGATCTTTTTTTTTTTTTTTTTTTTACTATAAAAATCATGGATTTTATTATACCTTTAAAAATCTTCGCCCAGTACATTTCTGGAAGCCTTGTCCACACATAGCTATTGTAACAAGATGAGAAAATAAGGTCTCCCCATGTGTGTGCTACCACCACAGAAAGAGATGAGTTTTTCAAATCCAATCCTAAAGGAAAATGTTGCATGATTTTTAATGTACACTGCATGATTAAGTTGTTTTGCACCTTAGCCATAACTTAAACCCTAGTCAGAGTGCAGATCATTTTTTATTTACCCTCGTATGTGCTGTGATTTTATTGTTGTCATTAAGTGCTATAGAATCAGTAATGACTCACAGTGACCCTGTATATGGTTTCAGAGGAGTGACTTGTAGATTTGAACCGCCAACTTTGTGGTTCAAACTGACATTGTGGTTGGGTGCTTATCCTACAGCGTCACATGAAAATTCCGTGTGTGTGTGTGTGTGTGTGTGTGTGTGTGTGTGTATATATATATATTTTTTTTTTTGGACAGGATTTCATAATCGAGTCTTTCTTTATGGAGGATGCAACGATCTAAAATTTCCTAGTTGTTTCTAAGTGAGAGGCCCTGTCACATTTGGTAAGGAAATACTTATGTATGCTTGAGGTGGGGGGATAGCAGTTGTCTGCATTTAATCTGAAGTTTAGGCTTTACCTCTTCAGTGAGCATCTGAGCTAAAGAGCTAAAGTCTCAACTTCAGATTAAGTGCAGACGACTTACCGTGGCTTGTGTATACATGCACACACACATTGTTTCCTTATACATGTTTTTTGTTGTTATTGCTAGGTGCCATCAAGTTGTTACTGACTCATAGCAGCCCTGTGCATAACAAAATGAAATACTGCCTGGCTCTGCACTACCCTCACAATTGTTGCTACAACTGAACCCACTGCTGCTGCCTCTGATCCAATCCATCTTGTTAGGGGTCTTCCTTTTTTTCTCTGACCCTCCATTTTCCCAAACATGATATCCTTCTCCAATGGCTGGCCTCTCCTAATAATATGTCTGAAGTATGAGAGACAAAATCTTACAGTCCTGATTTTCAAAGAGTATTCTGGCTATACTTCTTCCAACACAGATTGGTTTGTTCTTCTGGCAGTCCATGGTACCTTTAATATTCTTCTCCAACACCATAGCTTAAATACATCAGTTCTTTTACAGTCTTCCTTATTCACTGTCCATCTTTCACATGTATATGAGGTTACTGAAAATGCAATAGCTTGAATTATGCCGACCTCAGTCCTCAAACTGACATCTTTGCTCTTAACAACAACAACAAGAGAGGTAAGGGTTGATGAGAGAAGAAGGCACAAGAAACTAACAGGTGGCTGGGATCAGAGAAGATACTTTTAAAAACATGGAAGCCTAATGATATTAAATTTTGTTTTTCAGTTATGATGTGCTGAACGTTGCTCTCAAATACCCTTACATATAACATCTTCCTTTTACAATAACCTGCTTTATTGTCAAGTACACTTTGTGGAAAGTGAAAATCCCAAATCCTCCTGCCATAGAGTAGATTCTGACCTTATAGGACAGAGTAGAATGACTCCTTAGGGTTTCTGAGATTGTTAATCTTTACAGGAAGAGACCACTTCACCTGTGTCCTGCAAATTGGCTGGTGAGTTTGAACCACCGACTTTGTGGTCATCAACCCCATGCTTAGTAGTGCCACCAAGGAGGCACTTGTTAAAAGCAAATATATCACTTTGATGACTTAGGTGTTTCTGTCCCAAGCCACAGTCTTTTCAACTCAATATGCATGCAAAAGCTAGACAATGAAAAGGAATGAAGACGAGTTGATGTATTAAAATTGGGGCAAAGAATAATGAATATACTGTGGACTGCCAGAAGTATGAACAAATCAGTCTTAGAAGAAATACAGCTGGAATTCTCCTTAGAATCCAAAATGGCAAGACTTCAACTCACTTGCTTGGGATACGCCTTCAGGAAGGACCATTTGTTAGAAAAGGACATCGTGTTCTGTCAAGTAAAGGGTCAGTGAAAATGAGGAAAACCTTCAGTGAGATGGATTTGAGACAAGAGCCAAAATGGACCCAAACATACCAACAGTCATGAAGATGGCACAAGACCAGGTAACATTTTGTTCTGTAATACATAAGATCACAATTAATCAGACAGCAATGACAATAATCACATTTGGAGGAATGCTTACAAAGACATAATGCGATGCTATAAATGAGGCAGGATATCATAGAGGTGAGAAACAGGGTCGTAAGCAAGATCCCAATAGAAGTAGACACTCTGGACCAGAGATGACAGGAGACTATTGTTTTTGCTTAGTGACACTGAGTCAGTTCTGACTCACAGCAATCCTGTTTCCAAGAAGCAGGTGGTGAGTTTGAAGCACTGACCAGTGTTAATCCGACAGCGCCACACCAGAACTCTTTATCAGGGGAGTAACTGACTTGTCATGAAGTCCAAACACTTACACAAATTGCAGCAAGAAAGATTTAGACTACATTATTTGTAGAAGTATTTCTCCCCTCCTTTCCCAGGTCTTAAAAGTCCACAGTTTTCTGAAACTGTGTTTTAATTCTTGCTATCTTTTTCTCTTGGTTTAACTTAAGTATTTATAACTCAATGAGCACTCAATATTAATTGATGATAATGATGAAGCTGATTTTGGTTGTGGCAGCTGTAATGGAAATGGGGCTAGCACACCTAATTAAAGAAGAGTATTGTTGGATTACAGATAAGAAAGAAACACTTTCAGAGTAAGGATTCCTACGTGGCATCTGAAAGTACCCTCTCAAGAGATAAACATATACAAAAGAGATAGAAAACCTCACCCTGGTCTCTTATCTCCAACCTGCCCATCAGAACTGAGGAAAGGCTTCCCCTTAATTTACAAGTCAACTTAAAGTAACTACTTTCTAGTAGCCAGATCCAGCTGAAATGCTCATGTTTCTGTTTATCTCATAATGAAGCTCTACATTCTAATGTATGCATCTCTCCTGTTCAAATCCAAACTTCCATAACAGAAGTCTATTTGATGTCTAATTTACACTTTAATTGAATTGCAGATATTTGGGGTTTTTACTCCAGTTAGGTTTCCACTGGAAATAACACATATTTTCTTCCTTTAAAAATGACCCATGAGGCTGGAAAGTGGATCTCAGCCCATAGGAAAGGGACTACAGGAAGAGAGGAAGGAGACTTTTGAACCTAAGTTTGAACTTCTTATTGAAGAAAACCAAAATAGACCCCTTCAGAGAGGTTCTCAGTTAGTTACTGGCTTCTAAGAGAGATCACTCAGTCATATTGGAAAATCCTCACTGTGGTTGATGAGCTGACATCTTCATGATACCGTGGAAAATCTGGTGACAGCCCTAGATCAGAGTCTTCACAGTTTGACTTCTCAAGGAACTCATCTTGGAAAGCCAGACTGTAACTCTGAGAATTGGCATGTGACTTTCAGAACGTTTTCATGGTCAGAAGACACCGACCTTATCAGGGATCTGAAAAGGCTCTGTAAGGTCTGCTATGTGTTACTGAGGCTGGACATTCACACCAATGAATACATTTTGGACAAGCTGGTGTTGGAGCAGTTCATGCTCAGAATGCCAGTAAGTCTCCAGATCGTAGTCACAGAAAGTGGAATGGAGAATTGCAAAGACCTGGAGGAGGCAATGAGAAATAACAGGAGACCCAATCCATTGGGACATAAACTTCTGCCAGAGACTATTTCTGTAAAAAGTGAACTGGAGAGTCTGAGATCTGAGAAAAACCTGGAAGAAAATCTAATGCAAGACAGAAACAAATCAACATTATGTAATTCCTAGGAGCCTCTGCTTCTGAAGGGTTCTGATTCTGTGGGGGCCAATGATGGAAAGAATCCTGAAGAAGGGACTTCTATTAAAAATGTAGACACTGACACACCACCCACTTTTGTTTTGGATACAGGTGTTTTTACTCCAGTTAGGAACAGGGAAGAGTCTCAAGAGAATAGGAGATGTTCCAAAAGAAAACTAAACAGCAATGCCCAAGAAGGGCATCATGAAAGAGTTGCACATTTTGACAAAATAAAATTCATGGCACAACTTGGGTTACAACCAGTTGATTCATCAAAGACTGTGGGGCCAACTGACCATGATTCACTGAGGCCTAAGAGACCAGCAAGAAAGAAACCAGACAACTCCTCCAAAGCCCGAGAAGGGTCTCATGATAGAGTTGTGCATTTGGACAAAATAAAAATCAAGGTACCACCTGGATTACAGCCAGTAGATTTACCAAGGACTGAAGGGCCAACTGATCATGATTGACTGATGCATTTGGGATCAACTAAGCATGAGTCACCAAGTGCCATAGGATCAACTGACCATACTATTGCCCAAGATCAAGATACTACTGCCCAAGATCAAGTTCATCCTATCAATGTAAATTTTGCAAGAAAATATTTAATTATAAATATCATTTGGATATACACCAGAGGACACACACAGAAGAGAGGCCCTTTAAGTGCAGCTCCTCTGGAAAAGGCTTCATGCAGCCCTCAGATGTCCGTGTTCACCAGTGAATCCACACGGGAGAAGCCATTCAACTCTTATATATGCCACAGATCCCACCACACATGGCCACAAAAGGGTCCACAGAAATGAGAGACATTTCCAGTGAACAGTATGTGGGATATGTTTCAGCCATAAGGGGAACCTCAATGTTCATCAATGAATCCACAAAGGAGTAAAACCTTACATCTGTCCCCAGTGTGGACATACCTTTCCTCAGCTTGGAACTTTCCAATGCCACAGAAAAATGCATTTGAAAATGAACTCTTAATGATATTGTATTGGAGACCTGATGGCTGAGTGGTTAAACTCTTGGCTGCTAACCAAAAGGTTGGCAGTTCAACCCAACCCAGAAACTCCAATGAAGAAAATCCTGACAATGTGTAAAGATCACACCCTAGAAAACCCTATGGTTTTGACACATGGATTTGCTATTAGTTAAAACTGACTTGATAGTACCCAGAAATAACAGCGATGATTCTATAACCATGTTCAAATCACTTCTGCCCAAAAGGAAGTTAGTGATTTGTCACCTACATTCAAAAGGATTTTGACATTACAAGGCTCTTGACATGCAGTTGGAGGTTTATAATTTTTTTTTTTTTTTAACCTGGATCTTTGGATAATTGTTTATTTCCTCTACTGACTTTTGTTACCTGTTATGTTGTTTTTTAAGATTTGCTTCCCTCTGGACTTCTGGGTTCATACTGTTATTCTTCCAATGGCTCAGAGCATCATTAACTTTCTGACTTTGCAATAAAATGAAGAATTGATGTGTTTTAGTTATGGTGTTGGAGGAGAATATTGAAAGTGCCGTGGGCTGCCAAAAGAACCAACAGATCTGTGTTGGAAGAAGTGCAGCCAGAGTGCTCCTTGGAGGCCAGGATGGCCAAACTTCATCTCTCATACTTCAGACATATTGTCAGGAGGGACCAGTTGCTGGAGAAGGATATCATGTTTGGTAAGGGGGAGGGTCAGAGAAAAAGAGGAAGACCCCCAGTGAGATGGATTGGCAAAGTTGCAGCATCAATGGGCTCAAGCGTGGCGACAACAGTGAGATTGACCCAGGATCTGGCAGTGTTTCGTTCTGCTGTGTATAAGATCGCTATGAGTTGGTACCGACTCGATGGCACCTAACAACAACAACAACAAAAAAGAAAAAATAATGACCCATTATATGACTGAAAAAGAATCATGGAGGAGGGAAAACCGGTACGTTCCTAAGTGTCCCAGAATCCCAGTGTTTCTTATTCAGTCCTGGTGGTTTGGGGCTAAGTAGCCTATCTTGCAATGTTATAAAATTAGTGCTGTGGATTAAAACCCAGGGTTATGATTATTAGCATTTACACATTTACCTCTAATGTGTTGTCAAATAGAAATAAAGTCCATGACTAATTCCCTCACATGTTTGGCTTAGAATTTTAATAGTTAATGGCATGAAATAAAGGGTATTGCCAAGTTATGGCATGGAAAGGGGCATGTGGCTGTATGTTAACTGGCTATAAGGAGAATGTGGTCAAACAGAATTTTCTTTCCCCCCCCCTTAAATCAGTGTTATTGTGCTGTATGGAAGCCAAGTCACAGCTAGCCAACCAGTCAAATGATATTAAAAACTCAGAGCACATCTAATTTGCCCTGTTTCAAGAGTGAACCTGTTTTGAACGTCAGATTTTATTTTGAAATTTTCTGTGCCTGTAAACCTTTTACTGTAATTAGAAGGGTAATTTATAACATGGGAGACACAGGCAAGGTTGAGTGTGGCTGGCTCCTGGTGTCTTACACAAAGCTAGCTTGAGGTCGATTGCAAAATATAGTCTGTTTTGTGAGTTGTTGGCCAGTTCTACTCTGTCAAGGCCAAGGGAGTATAGGGCATGGATTTGCTCTCTGCTAGCTGAGTCCGCTCAAAAGGATGTTTTGTTTAGTCAAGTTCTTCTGAAAAAAGAAATTACATCAACAGTAATTCAATTGCTTAAAACAAACACCAAACTAGGAAACTTTAATGGGTATGAATGTTCACCCACAGATTTCTGTCAGAAGTTAGGACAGGTTATGCGGAAAGTAGGAAGCTAAGGAAGGTTTCAGGAGAAGATGAAAGGTGGATTTAGTTTGTAGTGACAGTTACTTGACTCATAATTCCATTTGTGATTATAAATGCCCAAGCTAATCACCAAACCTTCAGAGATGTTCAGCATACAGGGAATTAAGTTGAGACTTAGTTAGAAAGTTTTAGAATTGGAAATGAGAAATTAAATGTATTGTTTAAGAACTTGGTTTCTAGAGTTAGAAAGATTTGTCGTCATGGCACAAATATACCACTTACTAGTTCTATAACAACTAGAAGGGAAGAACAGGTTCAGCCTTCTTCAAGCTGAAAGAATCAAAGAAAAATTTCAAGCCTCAATGTGCAATATTGAAGAATTCTATGGGCAGAATATTGAATGATGCAGAAGGCATCAAAAGAAGATGGAAAGAATATATCCAGTCAATTTCCCAAAAAACAACAGGTTGATGATCAGTCATTTCAAGAGGAAGCACATGATCAAGAATTGTTATTATTGAAGGAAGAATACCAAGCTACACTGAAGGCACTGGCCAAAAATAAGGCTCCAGGAATTAGTGAAATATCAATTGAAATGTCTCAACAAACTGATGTTGTAGCTGTTGTTATTATTGTTGTTGTGTGCTATCAAGTCGGTTGTAACTCACTGTCACCCTGTGTAGGGCTTCTGAGTAGTGACTGGTGAGTTTAAACCAGTTTAACTTTGCAGTTCAAACCAACCTTGAGGTGCTTATCCCAAGGGGCCACACCAGGACTCTGCAGCCCTGAAGATGCTCACTCATCTATGCCAAGAAATTTGGAAGCCATCTACCTTTCCAAACAATTGGAAGGAATCCATATTTGTGCCTGTTTGAAAAACAAATGACCTAATGGAATGTCAAAATCATGAAAGCAGATATTACCAGAAAGATGTTTACTTGTGCTTTATAGGCTGTGCAAAGGTATTATATTGTGTAGATCATAAACAAGCTATGAACATTGCATAGACTTGGTATTTCAAAACATTTACATTTTCTCATTAACAAGCTGTACATAGACCAAGAGGTAGTTGTTCAAACTGCACAAGGGAAAACTGAATGGTCTAAAATCAGGAAAATGTGTGTCCGGGTTGTATCTTTAACCATATTTATTTAATCTGTATGTTGAATAAATTCAATCAGATAAACTTGATTATATGATGAATGTGGCATCAGGATTGGAGGCTCATTAACAACCTGTAAATTGCTGGAACTGAAGAGGACTTACAATACTCACTGATGAAGATCAAAGACTTCAGCCTTCCATATGGATTGCACCTCAATATAAATAAAACCAAAATTTACACAACTGGATCAATAAATAACAGCATCGTAAAAGGAGAAGAGATGGGGCCAGGCGGTGCTCGTGAGTAGGGGCTCCGGGATTGGGAAGGGGAAGCTCGAGAGTTGAGCCTCCCAAGTGGGAATTCACAGTCACACGGCCCTCGTAAAGCTTAGTGCGCCAGAGGCTTAGACCCGTTTCATTGAGAAATCACTGTGCAAGGAATTACAGGCTTTTTGAAAGGGCGCCGC
>NW_006408570.1:9195916-9198680 GCF_000296735.1 Chrysochloris asiatica | reverse complement strand
TTGGTTGATGATGCATGGAGAGGATTGGAACCATGGCAATGATCCGTTATATGATAGAAAGAATGTAAAACTAATGTTCTCCCATGTAAACTATCAAATAATTTACAATAAAGCATTAAAAAAAAAAAACCCAAAAAATATATACTTAAAAGCATCAAAGACCTAATAAGATATTATCAGGTAAAATCTGGGAGAGAATGGAAATCCAGATGTGTATGGTACTTTTAATAGCATCAAATCTATTGGGGCAAAAGTGCAGACCCTCTAAAGACTGGGGCCTAGGGGCCTAGCAAATCTTTTCCACTTTGGGATGACATCTTGAAGATAAACTAAAATAAAGCAGCTCTTTTACAGACTGAGCCCTAGTTTTGTTTATCTAGGTAGCCAGACGCTGGATGTGCACTAAACTGATTCTGCTTTCCTAGGTCTCTCAAGTGTGTTACAAGAACAATAGAAAATTGTCATGGGAGCACTGTTGTTATTGAGTTGATTCTAAACCAAATTATTTCTATCTATTTTTTTTAACATAAAGCCAAGACAAATTAAAAGATTATAAGACAATACCAAATAAGGAAACAAAAAATATAAAAAGCCCAAAGAAAGTACCCAACTAGAATAATCAAACTTAAAACAAGTGTATACATTATGTAAAAGTAATTGAATGCCAACTTATACGATTTATTAGGCAAGAAAAGGACTCTTTCTTTAATGATATAGTATATGTCTAAAAGGCCAAAATAAAAATTGTAAAGATTACAAAACAGGTTATAAACAATTTAAGAGGCAATTATTCTACTTCATTTTTCTCATAATTCATAGTAATTTTATTTATTGTATCCACAATATTATTGGTCCCTGATGGACTTGAAATTTAACACTCTGCAGACAGCTTGATACACATTGGTATATAAAAAATTTCTGCACTATACCAACTGATAAGCAGATATTTTGAAGTACACAATAACAGAAGTAGACCACAAACTGGAAGGTGGAAGGTTGTTTGTTTTTTAAGTGTTGTCGAATTGTTTATGATTCATAGCAATGCTATAGAGGATTTCCAAGGAACAACTGGTGGGTTTGAACCTCCAACCTTGCAGTTAGCAGTCCAGTGCTTATGCTACAGTGCCATATCACCAACTGGAATAAATAGCAAAAATTAATGCATCAGAAAGGATTGATACCACATATAGTTGTTGTTAAGTGTTAGTTACAACTCATAGCAAACATGTATAGGGTTTCTGAGAAACACTTAGTCTATTTGAGCCTATAACCTGTGGTTAGCAGCCCAGTGCTTATCCTAGCACCACACCAGGGCTTTCCAAGTATACTAAGTATACATCAATAATAAAGGCAACTTGAAAATGTCTATATGTCTGGAAATTAAAAAAAAAAAAATTAAAATCCATGGTCTGAAATAAAATAATATTGAAAAAATTTAAATATATTTCTACCTGAGTGATCTGAAAAATAATAAATATCATACTTGTGGAATGTAACTAAAGAGTATTTATAGGAAATTTTGCATCATTTGATGCCTATAGTAAATACATATAAGGGCTGAAATTAATGATCTAAGATTTCAACCTGAAGACATCTCAAGAGTTATAAAATTAAACTAAAAGTGTATCTGAAGAAGGAAATAATATTTATATTAAAACTGTGAAATAATCAAGGAAAATAAAGCAGATAAAGTCATACATTTATTCTTTAAAGGGAGTAATAGAAATGAACAAATATCAAGTAAGACTGATGAAGATGAAAAGAGAAAAGACAACAATGTCAGGAATGAAAAGTAAGTCAATCCAAAAGATACTGAAGACATTAAAAATTAATGAATCACTATTATCAACAGGTTTATGTCAAAAATATGGCAATCTATATGAAATAAACACATTTTTGAAAAAAACACAATGTGCTAAAGGTGACACAGGAAGAAACAGAAAATCTTATTAATCCTATCACTATTAAACGAATTGAACCCATGAATTAAATTTACTACTAAGTAAGTGCCATACCCAAAGGCTTCATAGCACTAGTAACTACTATATAACATGTATGGGAAAATGTCTTCAATTTTGTCCAGTCCCTCATAAAAGAGAAAAAAATGAGTCTACTCTCCAACATATTTATAGAGTTGCAATAGCTTTCAAAACCCAATAAGGACACTTAAGAAGGATATAAAACATCTTATGCAATAGTGAATTAAGTTTTAGCAAAAACATTCCAACAATACATTAAAAGGAAAACATCATTGCATATTTTGCCCCCTCACACTCCTCAGGAATGCAATACCAAACAAAGTAATTTAATGTAATCAATCACAATAAAAAAGTTCTATCTTCAAAGCGATTAAGATGCAACTGATACAATTCAATATATATTAATAATAAAAATCTTTACTAAACTAGAAATAAAAATATTTTTTCTCTGCTATCTACGAAACTACAGAAATGTACAGGTAAAATGTTGACTACTTTCCCTTGAAATTGGTAACAAAAAGATGCATTTATTACTTTTTCTATGCAACATTGTACTGGGGATTCTATAGTTAATTGGATTAATGGATAAATAAATAATTTTAATAGCTATATTTCCAAGTAAACATATTTGCTTATGACTTTGAAGGAAATGTTATATATATTACTGAAGAAAGGTTTGCTTTTCTTCCTGAAAGAAATTCTATTTTGATCTCAAGACAACATTTCAGTTGGTTTATATTCTAGATGGACATTGGCCTTGCTTCCAAAAATATATTGTTGTTGTT
>NW_006408570.1:9193764-9194791 GCF_000296735.1 Chrysochloris asiatica | reverse complement strand
AGATAGGCTTAAAAGCAAATGAAGAAAATCTTGGATATGTAGTAGCCAGAGATCAGTAAGCATGTAACCAATAGCCTCATTGTTCAGGATGTCTATTGGCTTTCATGAGATGTTAGTGAATAAAGAACTGTTAATACTAGTTGACTTGTTGTTGTTAAGTACCGTGGAGTCGGTTCCAACTCACAGTGACCCTGCACAGGGTTTCTGAGGCTGTAAATCTTTACGGGAGCAGAACTCCTCATATTTCTCCCAGGGAACCGCTGGTAGTTTCAAATTGCTGACCTTGAGGTTGACTAGTTGACTAGACAGTACTTAATAACATTAATATGACAAGGTGAGCCTATTTAGACTTGGAGGCAGGTGAGAAAGGTCATGGTTCTAATCCTCACCTACAAGATACTCCCAGAAATAATGAAAGGTTCCAACCTTAAGATATCCACAAAGTGTTATACGGTTTTTTTTTTTAGTGCATATTCATTGTAATCAGAAATAATCATTAAGTTCCACTGGTTATGGCAGTAATGAGAGCATACCCACTGATTTACTAGTAACCTTAAAGAGTCTTTCACCTGCTTTCCGTAATATTATTTTTAAGTTCATCCAATGAGACACCTTAGTATGAGCTTTAAACTTTTATTTAGCTAATTGTTGTTGTTAAGTGTTGTCAAGTTAGTGCAGACTCATAGTAACCCTGTATTTCCAAGGAGACGCTAGTGGGATTTGAACCATGGACCTTCTGGTTAGCAGTTCGGTGCTTATCCTACAGCACCACACCAAGATTCTATTTAGCTATGGTCAACCTTTATAAAACTAACCTTCATTTCCTGGAAGAGAACTTTGTTTCTTTTGGAAGGCAGAAGGATGACCTGCACATATTAGAATCTGTCCACCTAGAACTTTATATTTACACACAGGAAAAAAGAAGAAGACAAATTTCCTCATAATCCTTTTGGTGCTCTTTGATTCCTTCTTTCTCTGTATTTTTGTTTGCACTGAGAAGATGAAGAATATAAAATATTTATTTAAT
>NW_006408570.1:9192736-9193317 GCF_000296735.1 Chrysochloris asiatica | reverse complement strand
ATCTTTCTCCCGCGGAGCGGCTGGTAGTTTCGAACCACTGACCTTAAGGTTCGCAGCCCGATTCGTAACCACTACGCTACCAGAGCTCCTTAGTTTGTAGTAAGAACGTTATAAGGTGAAGTTTTAACTTTTACGGAGGAGGGAATAAGTTTTATTAGTAGTAACTTAAGAACACATGCATTTCAGCAATTAGTGCTCTTTTGGAAGCTAGCATCCTGCCTTGGTATCTTTCTGATACCTCAATTTGATTTTATTTATCAGTGTTTGAATAGTTTTAATCAAGTTTACATCTAAAATAACCTAATTCACATCACTGAAAAAGAAATCTTCTATTGTGTCATCAATTCGTTATCTTTATAATATATCTTTCTATCTACTGCATTCTTGGTGTATTCTCTAAGATCATTTATTGGAACAGCTCAACGAATATTCCCTCAGTGACAATTGCATATAATGAATTATATGAAACAGTGTCAGAATTATAAAATTATGGAAGACTTTTTCCTTATCTACTTAGTTTTGTGGGATTTTTTTTTGGTCTAGAATTCTTTGGTCATTTTTCTCTGAAGTCTTTCAAAAGA
>NW_006408570.1:9186435-9186995 GCF_000296735.1 Chrysochloris asiatica | reverse complement strand
GAGCACAGTTAAATGTTCTGGAATACTCATTCTCCATAATGTCCATAGCTTGTCATGACCCACACAATCGAAAGATTTTGCATAGTCAATAAAGCACAGGTAAATATCTTTCTGGTATTCTCTGCTTTCAGCCAAGATCCATCTAACATCAGCAATGATATCCCTCATCCCATATCCTCTTCTGAATCCAGCTTGAACCTCTGGAAGTTCTTTGTTAATGTATGGTTGCAGCTGCTTTTGTGTTATCTTTAGCAAAATTTTACTTATATGTGATATTAATGATATTGTCCAATGATTTCTGCATTCCATTGAGTCACCTCTCTTTGGAATGATCAAAGTATGGATCTGTTCCAGTCAGTGATCTTCCAAATTTTTTGGCACAGATTAATTAGTGTTTCCAGTGCCATATCAGTTTGTTCAAAGATTTAAATTTGTATCCCATTAATTCCTAGTGCCGTTGTAACTTTACAATACCTTCAGTGCACCTTGAACTTCTTCTTTCAGTATTATTGGCTCTTGATCATATGCTACCTCTTGAAATAGTTGAACACTGACTATTT
>NW_006408570.1:9185263-9186335 GCF_000296735.1 Chrysochloris asiatica | reverse complement strand
AAGTAGATCATCAAACTTCTCTTAGTTTATCTTACCTAATATCTCAATTTCCTCATTTGTGACAAGTAATGAAGGAACATGGAAGGAAGTAATGTATATGAAATGTGAAGAATGCCTGGCATATAAGAAGTTTCCATAATTGGTGCTTATTATTATTAAAAATGCTTTATACTACCGTTATAACCAACAGATTTGCTCCATTTCCTTGCTGAAGCTAATCATTGACGTGAAAAACAAAATCACAAGAAGCTGTCCCTCCTTCTCCATGACTCTTCTCTTCAAGAATTTTTACTTAGTCAAACCAACTACATGTTTAAGAGGAAAGAAGGAAACAGTCCAGAGAGATTTGCATCAAAATTTAGTCTTACTAACCACAACCCTGATTTTACCCTGTAATTCTAGACTCACTGGCAAACTCAAACATTTCCATCAACATTACACTACCTTGACAAAGTCAGAGGGAAATTACTATTCCCAAAAAGCTAAGTAAGTTTCCAGTAACCTAGGGAAGGGAAGATGTGTTACATAAAATCATTATCATGGGCTCTAGGAAATAAAACAAAAATGACTAATAATAAAATAGAAGGCATTCTTGTACATATGTGAATGCAAGTACATGTAAACACTGATATACACAGATATGGAGTCTTGGTGTGGCACTGTGGGTTAATGCCTAGACTGCAAAGCCATTTGAACTGCAAGATCGGCGGTTCAAGCTTACCAGCTGCTCCTCAGAAACCCTATACAGGGTCACTATGGGTCAGAACCAACTTGATGGCACTTAACAACAACAACATACACAGATATGGAGTCCTGATGTGGCACTGTGGATTAGTGCGCTGGACTGTGAGATCAGTTTGAACCACAAGGTTGGCAATTGAGGATAACTAGCCTCTCCTCCAAAACCCTATACAGGATTGCTATGAGTTGGAACTGACTCAATGGCACTACACAACAAATAGATAAAGGTAAATATGTTGTTGTTGTTAGGTGCCATCAAGTCAGTACCGACCCACAGCGACCCTATGCACAGCACAACGAAACACTGCCCGATCCTGGGCCAGCCTCACTA
>NW_006408570.1:9174336-9185163 GCF_000296735.1 Chrysochloris asiatica | reverse complement strand
AAGGCTCTGTTCTTTGATATTCATCAGTAAGTGTTTTAAGTCCTCTTCACTTTCTGCAAGCAAGGTTGTATCATCTGCATATCACAGACTGTTCATGAGTCTTCCTCCAATCCTGATGCCACATTTTTCTTCATATAGCTCAGCTTCTCAGATTATTTGCTCAGCATACAGGTTGAATAAGTGTGGTGAAAGAATACAAGCTTGTCACACTCCTTTCTTCATTTTAAAACATTCAGTGTTCCCAAGTTCTGTTCTAATATCTGCCTCTTGGTCCATGTACAGATTGCTCATGAGCACAGTTAAGTGTTCAGGAATACTCATACTTCACAATGTTATCCATAGCTTTTCATGATCCACACAATCTAAAGCCGTTGCATAGTCAATAAAGCACAGGTAAACATCTTTCTGATATTCTCTGCTTTCAGTCAAGATCCATCAGATACCAGCAATGATATCCCTTGTTCCTCATTCTCTTCTGAATCCGGCTTGAACCTCTGGAAGTTCTCTGTGATTGTATGCTTGCTGATGTTTCTGTATTGCTTTTAGTAAAACTTGACTCACACGGGATATCAAAGAGATTGTCTGATGATTTCCGCATTCTATTGGGTCAATTTTCTTTGGAATGGGCACAAATACAGACCTCTTCCAATCAATCAGCCAGACGCCTTCCAAATTTCTTGGCATAGATGAGTGAGTGCCTTCAGTGCCACCTCACTTTCTTGAAAGATTTCAATTTTACTCCATCAATTCCTGGTGACTTGTTCTTTGCCAATTCCTTCAAGGCACCTTAAACTTCTTCCTTTAGTATCATTGGCTCTTGATCATATGCTACCCCTTGACACTGTTGAACATAAACCTTTTGGTTTTCTTTTCATATGGAGACTCTGTGTATACCTTCCATCTTATTTTGATGCTCCTCCATCATTCAATAATTTGCCCCAAGAATGCTTCAATAAAAAAAGCCGAGGCTTGAATTTTTTCTTCAGTTCCCCGAGCTTGAGAAATGCTGAGTTTGTTCTTCCTTTTTGTTTTTCTGGCTCCAGATCTTTGCACATTTGTTGTAATATTTGACTTTATCTTCTCGAGATGATCTTTGAAATTTTCTATTCAGCTCTTGGACTTCCTCATTTCTTCCATTAGCTTTAACATCTCTACGCTGGAGAGCAAGTTTCAGTGTCTCTTCTGACGTCCATTTTGATCTTTTCCTTCTTTCTTGCCTTCTTAATAACTTTTTGCTTTATTCATGTATGATGTTCTTGATGTCATCCCACAACTCTTCTGGTCTTCTGTCTTTAGTGTTTAATGTATCAATTCTGTTCTTCAGATGATGTCTAAATTCAGGTGGGATATATTTTAGGTCATATTTTGGCTCTTGTGGACTTGTTTTCATGTTCTTCAGCTTCAGTTTCAATTTACATATGACTAACTGATGGTGTGTTCCACAGTCTGCCCCGGCCTTGTTTTGACCAATGATATAGAGCTTTTCCAAAGTCTCTTTCCAAAAATGTAGTCAATTATTTCTGTGTACTCCACCTGGTGAGGTTCATGTGTCTAATCATCTCTTATGCTGTCTAAAGAAGGTATTTGAAATGAACAAATCATTGATTTTGCAGAATTCTATCATGTGATCTCCAGCATCATTTCTATCACTGAGACCACAGTTTCCAACCACTGAGACTTCCTCTTTGTTCCCAATCTTTGCAATCCAATCACCATTAATGAACAATACATCTTGATTGCATGTTTGATCAATTTCAGATTGAAAAATTTGGTAGAATTCTTCTGTTTCATCCGCACTGGCTTTAGTGGTTGGGGAATAAATTTGAATAATAGTCGTATTACCAGATCTTTCCTGTAGGCGCATGGATATTATCCTATCACAGACAGTTTTGTTCCTCATGACTGACCTTGATATACTCTTTTTGACAATGAATGTACCACCATTGCTCTTCAATGTGTCATTCCCAGCATAGTAAACCATGTGGTTGTCAGATTCAAAATGGCCAATACCAGTCTATCTCAGCTCACTAGTGTCTAAGATACTGATGTTTATTCATTCTATTTCATTCTTGACACTTTCAAGTTTTCCTAGATTCATACTTCATACATTCCATGTTGCGATTATTAATGGATATTTAAAGTTGTTTCTCTTCATTTTGAGTTGTGCCCCATCAGCAAATGAAGGTCCTGCAGGCTTTACTCTATTCACGTAATCATGGTCAACTCTACTCTAAGGAGGCAGCTCTTGCCCAGTCACATTTTGAGTGCCTTCCAGCCTGAGGGACTCATTTTCCAGCACTATATCTGACAGTGTTTCTCCACTATTCACAAGGTTTTCAGTGACTAAGTATTCGAAAGTAGTTTGTCACTCCTTCTCCTAGTCTGTCTTTGTGTGGAAGCTCATCTGAAACCTGTCCACCATAGGTGACCATGCTGGTATTTAAAATACCTGTGATATAGCTTCAAAAATCACAGTAACTCACAAGCCACCACAGTATAACAAACTGACAGATGATACTTCAAAAGATACTAAGCTCTAAATGTTGCAAGGTTTACATGAATATCAAATACCAATTTAAACGATTTCTTTCCACATCAGCTATCAATGCAGTACCATGAACAATGATTCAAATGTTATGTTTGCATTCTTACACCTAATCATGTGTTGTTTCAAAATTGTAATATAGTGCTTACTAGTTATTTTAGTACTGTAAAGACAACGAGATGGGTTGGCACAGTGGCAGCATCAAAATTCTCAAACGTAGCAACAGTTATAAGGTTGGCCCAGGATTGGGCAATGTTTCATTATTTTGTACATAGGGTTGCTATGAGTTGGTGCCGACTTGATGGCACCTAACAACAGTAACAGCAACAACAGTAAAAAATGTCTGCGTTGTATATTGTTGCTGGTGCTGTTGTTAAGTACTGTCGAGTCAGTTCAGGCTCTTAGCCACGCTATATAGGGTGTCCGAGGAGTGGCTGGTGACAGCTAGATCTGTCAGTCTTGAAGTTCAAACTGACCTTGCAGTCCAACGCATTAACCCACAGTGCTGTGCTCTTCTAAAAACTATCTATATGGGATCAAATTGACAAGAGCAATGAAAAGATTAGATAGGAACCTTAAGAGGAAGTGAATTTATGTTAATGGGGTCGAAAAACACAGAAAAGGATGGTGAGAATGGTTTTACAACTTGAAGAATGAATCACTGTCACTGAAATATACTTGAAGAAACTATTAAACTAGTATATTTTTACTGTAATATTCCTAACAACAACAAAATTAATAGCATTAATTTTCACAAGCATTAATAGCTTATATTTTATCTGTCAAAGTAAATTTTCACTATTTTTAGATATCAATAAAGACTTTAATACATCAGAATGTTACCCTAACTTAGATTTCATAGAGCAAAATTAAAGACTTGTGAAATGGAAATATTCATATTCGTATAAAATACAGTTTTCACTTTTCCTACTAATTGATTGTAGTGTAGTGGTTACAAATCTTTCTGCAAACCACAAGGTCAGCAGTTCAAGACTACCAGCTGTTTTGCAGGAGAAAGATGAGGCTTTCTGCTCCTGTAAAGATTTACAGCCTCAGAAACCCTGTACAGGGTTGCTATGAGTTGAAACTGACTTCACAGCACATAACCACCACCACAACCACCACTAACTGATTTGCTTATGTAGCATGAATGTATTGAATATCTGCAATCTTTTTCAAGGTAACAAAGATAACTAGAACAAAATAAAACACAAACCTTGATAAAGTAAATACAGAAACAAATTCAGTAACTGGTCCTGAAAATAAAAATTCTAAATGGATACAACAGATAATGGGTTTTTTCTCATTTTATTTCAGTTAGACTGATTTAGTTCACCAAAATAACCATGTGTGAATTCACATGCAGAAATATGTGCACACATGCATATACACATATGCATATTAATTTAGAGTTCAACAAGAGAACAAGGATATATAAATAGGAGTAAAAAATAAATTGGTCATTGGAACTCTAAATGTCATGTGAAAGAGTGAGAAGGAGTGATGTATTTATTCATTTTTTTATTAACAAAGGTTTTATGATGCTTTTGTTTAAAGCTATTTCAATGATATTTTTTGAAAAATCAGATGAAAATAAATACCAATAATTCAATGTGACTGAAGAAATCATATATTGACACTGCTGAATGGCTTTAAGAGCTGATGATTTTTTGTAGACACCTCAAAGGTGTCTACGTGTGCAGAAACCTCTTGCATCACCATAATGAGTGCTTTCTGGGCCAGAGATAGTCCACTGAGAATCAATTATGACTACTGTTGCCCTTCCAAAGTTTAATGAAGGGCATGTGCATCAAAAGACCACAAAGAAGCAAAGACTCTGAATGAAGCCCTACTGCCAGATTTCCATAGAATGCAGTTGGAATATTTGATTATTTTTTTTTTAAAGTCATTGTGGTTCATTTAGATGCTAAGATTACAGTTTATGAAGAAGTTTTAAGTGGTCTTTGATACATCCAATTGAGAAAGGTCAGGCAAATAATAAGGCCAAATCTGAGTGACCATATATTTCCTAGTAACATGATAACATTTTCAACCATATTTATCCAAGACTGCTCTGCACAGAGCTTCTCTTGCAATTTTAAAGTTGAAGAAAATGGCGAGTTGCCTTTCAAAATTATTTTGGATAACAGATTTATGAGCACATTCTTATTTAAGAGCAAGATTATAGAGTTATGGGACTTTAATTTCAAATTGTACATTTCAATGAACGAATGCAAGATTTAAATTCCCTAATAAATTTTATTTTCATATTATGAAGATATCCCATCCTTCTAGCTTATGTTTAGGCTTTAGAAAAATTAATACAATAGACTTCATGGGTTCAGGGATTGCTTTACATACAGAAAAATAGCAATCTCTTTCTCTGTGTATGTTTCTGTCTCTATCTCTGTTTATCTTTGTATCTATTTATAGCTTGAGCTCTATAGATCTCTATCTAGCACATGACGCACACATACATGACAATATGCATCTGCATGTGCGTATGCATATATGTGTATATACATGCATAGTGATCTTGGTTCACTGCATCAATTATGAAGCTAGATAAAGTATGAAAAGGAATTCATAATGTTCAGACATTCATTTATACAAATTCCTCATTCTGTAAACATGGCGTCAGCTTTCAGACATAAATAAGATGAACTGTTCATATGATCTCTCCAGATGTTCTGTGTCTTGACACTGCATATCACAATTGGGCCAGTGATCTCTGAGTCCTGGGAAATAGGAACTCTGTACCTCAACTTGAAAGTAGAGAAGTTTCTCTGTCTGTGTAGTGTAAGCAGGTGGACTTCAAGTTAGCATTTTCCATACAGAGTAGAATTTTCATCACGTGGTAGCTTCAAGGTACAAAAATCTACCTCAGCTATTATTTCAATGAATTTCAAAAAGGGATCTTAAAGAGATGGGTCGATTTCTGACGTTATCATTCCATCTCTTGGATTAATGCTGATTATGATTTTTCTTGATGGGTTTCATAGACAAATTCATATATATGGAGTCCTGGTGTGGCACTGTAGGATAAGCACTAGACTGCTAACCAAAAGGTGTGTGGTTCAAGACCTGAAGCAAGTCCTCAGAAACCCTATGCAGTGTCACTATGAGTCAGAACTGACTCCACTGTACTTAAATGCCAACAACATACATATGTAGTTGTTCGGTGCTGTTGAGTGGGCGGGCTGTAACTCACAGGGACTCTAAGCACAACAGAACAAAAACTCTGCCTGGGCCTGCACACGCACCATCCTCACTCTTGTTGTTCACTTGAGCCCATTGCTGCCACCACTGTACCAGTCCATCTCATTGGGAATTTTCCTCTTTTTCACTGACCCTCTACTTTACCATGCATAATATCCTTCTCCTGGAGTCCTGATGCAGCACTGTATGATAAACACTCGACTGCAAGCTCAATTTGAGCCTCAAGGTCAGTGGTTCAAACTTACCAGTTGCTCATTGGAAATCCTATACAGGGTCCCTATGGGTCAGAATTGACTCGCTGGCAATTAACAACAACAACAACAACAATGTCCTTCTCCAGAAATTGGTTCATCTTGATAATATATCCAAAGTATAAGAGACAAAGTCTTGCCATCAAGCTTCTAAGGATTCTAGCGGTGCTTCATCCAATACAGATTTGTTTGTTCTTCTGGCAGTCCACAGTACTTCCAACATTCTTCTACAACACCATAACTCAATGTATCAATTCTTCAACAATCTTCCATATTCACTGTCCAATTTCCACATGTATATGAGACTTTTGAAAATACCATGGCGTGTGTTAGGCACACATTAGTCCTCAAACTGATATCTTTGCTCCTGAACACTTTAAAAATGTCTTGTGCAGCAGATTTGCCCAATGCAATACATCGTTTGATTTCTTCACTGCTACTTTTCTGAGTGTTGACTGTAGAGTCAAGCAAAACGAAGTCGTTGACAGCTTCAACCTTTTATCTATCTATCATGGTGTTATTTATTGGTCCAGTTGTCAGTATTTTTGTTGTTAGGTGTCATCAGTGGATTCTGACTCCTAATAACCCTGTATAAGGTTTCTGAGAATCAGCTGGTAGGTTTGAATTGCCCGCCTGAGGTTTGCAGTGCAGTATTGATTCCGCAGTGTCACACTAGGACTTCTGCAGGGGTGAGGAACATTTTTTCCTTTTGAATATATAATATATTCATCATCTTTCACAGCAGCACAAAATTATCAACTTAAAAAAATTAGCCTGCTATATTTGGTCAAACAATTGACTCGTCCCTAAGGGTGGCTATAAGGTGCTCTGGTAGTATAGTGGTTAAAGTCGGGATGCTAACCTCCAGATCAGCAGTTTGAAATTACCAAGTGTTCTGCAAAAGAAAGATGAGGATTTCTGCTTCTCTAAAGATTTACAGCCTTGGAAACTCTATACAGGGTTGCTATGAGTTGGAACCGACTCCAAGGCACATAACCACCACCATCAAGGGTCACTATGAGTTGGAACTAACTCAACAGCACTTACCAACAACAACAATGAATGTGATAGCTAGAACTTGGGTTGCCTTGGTAGAGCCAGGCCAAATGATTTCCTTGGCCTTATATGGCCTGTGGGCCTGACATTTCCTACCCCTGCCCTAGAGATAGGAATAATTGTTGTGAAGTGCCATGATTTGGTTCCAACTCATAGCAGCCCTTTATAAGGTTTTTGAGGAGTGAGCAGTCCCGTGCTTATCATACAGTGCTACACTAGGACTAGACCTCATTAAAATCAACCTTGCAGGATTTTAAAAAATAAAGAGCCAAATATATTAATTACTTATGAAACAAGATGATCCATTGGTTTTCTGATTTATTGAGGATTTAACTTCATTTGTTGTTGTTGTTAAGTGCCGTTGAGTCGATTCCAACCCATAACAACCCTGTATAGGGTTTTCAAGGAGACGCTGGTGAGCTTGAACCACCAATCTTGCAGTTCAAATGACTTTGCAGTCTGACGCATTAGCCCACAGCGCTACACCAGGGCTCATAACTTCATAGAAGGGATGACATATTTTCTTAGGAAAGGGTTTACCTCCTACAGTTCTTAGGATAGAAGATAGCAGGGATTGAATAGTTTCCTTCAAAAGATATGTTGTTGTTGTTGTTAAGTGTTGTCCAGTCAATTCTGACTCACAGTGACCCTTCATAGCGTTTTTGAGGAGCAACTGGTGTGTTTGACCTGCCGACCTTGTGGTTCATGCTTTATTCTACAGAACCACACCAGGACTCCCAAAAGATAGTTGTTGTTGTTGTTAAGTACAGGCAAGTCGGTTCCAACTCAAAGGGTTTCTGAGGAGCCAGTTGTGAGTTTGAACCCCCGCCATTGCATTTCAGTGCTTATTTAGTAATAAATGGCTTTATTTAGTAATAGGGTCTTTGTAAATATAATTAGGCTAAGGTGAGGTCACACTGGATTAGGGTGTCTTCTAATCCAATATGACTATAATCCTTATAAGAGGAGACTAATAGACATATACACCCACAAGAAGAAGGCTATGTGAAGACAGGAAGAAATTAGAATAATGTGTCCATGATCAAAAAATGCCAAGGATAAGCAGCAATATCAGAAGCTAAGAGAAAGAAATGAAACAGCGTACGGTCCTGTCAACACCTTGAGGACTTTTAAACTTCAGAATTATTAGAGAATAAATGTTTTGTTTTAAGTGACCTAGTTTGTGGAAATTGATATGGTAGTCCTAGAAGACTAATAGCATGTGTAGATTCCAAGGAAATTACCAGATACACAAAGATGACTATAAATTAGCTCTTCATAAAATGGTTAAGAATTTAATGTTGTGGTCATAGTGGGATAGCTAATCTTCTAAAGGATCCAAAAAGGTGATGTGTTTAGTGTACAAAGGGTAAAAGATGGAAGGAAAAAGCAGCTGGTGGTCCATTTGGTAGAAGAAGAACTGTCAGCATTCTTTCCCCCAAGTGATGCAAAGAAATCTCTAGGGAAGCTAGTAAAGTTGCATATTCTTAGACCTCATTCCAGTCATACTGGATCAAAATCTTTAGGCATGAAGCTTCTTAGTCTGTATTTTAAACATCCTTCACAGGTGGTTACAATACATGTAAAAGCTTGAGAACTACTGGAACAGGAAAAACAGTTATGGTAGGTGGGAATTTGAAAAAAAATAATAAAAGGTACACTGGCACAATGTGAATATATCCATTGTAGTTGTGAGGTACCGTTGAGTCGGTTCTGACTTATAGTGACACTGTGTAGGGTTTCTAAGGAACTTCTGGTGGGTTTGAACCGCCAACCTCATGGTTTGCAGATCAATGCTTATCCTATATCACCACACCAGGAGTCCAATATATCCATTGGACAACTCACATTATGAAACACTAGATGGGGAAGGGTTCCTTCTAAAATCTCTCTGAATTTTACTTAGCTAATTTATGTGGACCCAAGCAATCAGCTCTTGAGGTTGATAACTGTCATCTAAACTACAGTAAAAATATTTTGGTTCATGTGTTGTTGAAAACAATTTTTTCTCTGATATGAATTTAGTGTTCTGCTTTAGGAAGAATAGTCAAGTGAGGATAATCTAATTTTTCTTTGCTGATTGAAGATCTTGCACTTTCTCCAGACCATAATTGTGATCATCATTTCACATTTGTCAGTGATCATAAAAGTAGGTGTAAATACAATAGGAAATTGGGCTAAATGTGTATTGATGTCTATAGCACGCATGGACAGAAATGATCTAGGAAAGGAAGGCATAAGTACTGAAAGTGTTGAGCAAATTGGGGTCTGCCCTTCTGCAACTATGGAGGGATTGCCATGAAGAGTGCCTTAGATAATTTGCTAAAGTTAAAAAAAGAAAAGAAAAGAAAAGAAAAAGAAACTAATTAAGTTGTGGAATTAGTTTTAAAAAAAAGAAAGTTTAAGAGTACAGGTGTCATGGTAAAACATCAGTTTATGAAGTCTGGTTCATTCCAAACTAATATAAAAGGATTCTCTTCAGACTTCAGCTTGTTCCTAACAAGTGTCTAATACCTGTGTGTCACCATACCAAATAGTAACTGTCTGAATATGACCCAAAATGAGCCACATAAAATGTGTCTCAATGTTTGTATGCATGTGCATTATCCATTTTCTTGATGTAGGCATCTTTTGCTTGAAAACAGGTAACATCCTCACTAACTGAAAATTAGAGTCCTGATGTGGTGCTGTGGGTTACTGCGCTAGATTGCGAAGTTAGTTTGAATAACAAGGCTGGCAGTTCAAGTTCACCAGCTGCTCCTTGGAAACCCTATACAGGATTGCTATGGGTCAGAACCGACTTGATGGCACTTAACAACAATTGAAGATTATTGTTAGGTGCTGTTGAGTTGGTACCAACTCAACAGTGACTTTCTGCACAACAGAAAAAATACTGCCTAATACCATGCCAATCTCGCAATTTTTGCTATCCCTAAGCTCATTTGCTGCCACCACTGTGCCAATCAATCTCATTGGTAGTCTTACTCCTTTTTCTCCAGCCCTCCACTTTACCAAACATGATATCCTTATTCAGGGACTGGACCCTCCTGATAATATATTCAAAGTATGAGAGCCGAAATCTGGCCATCCTGGCTTTTAATAAGCATTCTGGTTGTACTTCTTCTTTCAACACAGACTTTTTTTTTCTTTCAGCAGTCCATAGTACTTTTAATATTCTCCTCCAACACCATAACTCAAATGCATCAATTCTTCTACAGTCTTCCTTAGCCACTGTCTAACTTTCACATGCATAAAAGTGTATTGAAAATACCCTGGCTTGGGTCAGGCGCACCTTACTTCTCAAACTGATATCTTTGTTCTTGAACACTTTAAAGAGGTTTCTTGCAGCAGATTTGCCTAATGCAGTATGTTGTTGGATTTCTTGACTGCTGCTTCCATGAGTGTTGATGATGGTTGATCTGAGTAAAATGAAGTCTTTGACAACTTCTATCTTTTCTCCATTTAAATGAAGTTGTTTCATTGGCTACCCAAAATGGGGGGAGGGATACAAAGGTAAGAAGCGACTGGCTTACAAGCTTTCAAGAGGGAACCTAGATCCAAAGGGTGAGGACGAAGGTAGAGTCTCCAATGAATAGTATCCAGCCTGTCTAAGAGGGCTGATGAAATGAAATGCAGTTGGGTCTCTTGTGATGCAATAGTGAATAACTGTTATCAGGACTAATTGTGAGGGTTGGAAATGTAAAGGTGGACATTTTACAGTAAGGAGGGGAGTGATTAATTTTCAGTCTGGGAGCC
>NW_006408570.1:9164954-9172826 GCF_000296735.1 Chrysochloris asiatica | reverse complement strand
TTTTTTTTTTTTTTTGGATTGTGGGGGTGGGGACTTGCCTTTTTGGAATTTACAGTCTCGGCTTTTAAGGAAGGTTTTTACATTTGTCTGTGGACTTCCATCTTCTTTTGATGCTTTCTAAATCATTCAATATTTTGCCCATAGAATCCTTCAATATTTCAAATTAAGCCTTGAATTTTTCCTTCAGTTCCCTCAGCTTGAAAAATGCTGAGTTTGTTCTCCCCTTTTGGTTTTCTAACTCCAGGTCTTTGCATATTTCATTATATTTGACTTTGTCTTATCGAGCTGACCTTTGAAATCTTCTTTTCACCTATTTCACCTAATTTCTTCTTCCATTTGCTTTAGCATTTCTACACTGACGAGCATGTTTCAGAGTCTCTTCTGACATCCATTTTGGTGTTTCCTTCTTTCTTGTCTTCTTAACAATCTTTTGCTTTCTTCCAGTATGATGATCTTGATGTCTTTCCACAACTCTTCCAGTTTTGGTTATTAGTGTCTAATGCATCAAATCTGTTGCTCATATGATCTCTAAATTCAGTTGGGATTGAAGATTATAGTCAGTTAAATCAGGGTCAGATTATGTAACCTTTTCTTTTTTGGTCACATTTTGTTGAATATTCTTTCAAATCTATACTTTGCTGTTGTTAAATATGTTTGCATAGGCTCCTTTTCATAGCAACATTGTATAGGGTTTCTGAGGCTGTGCATCTTTGCAGGAGCAGAAAGCCTCATCTTTCTCCCTCAGAACACCTGGTAGGTTCAAATTGCCAACCTTGTGGTTTATTCTAGTGTTTGTTGTACAGAGACACTGTGCTCCCCCTGTATACTCTAGGATGAGATAGGTATTGTTTTACTACACTAAAAAAAAAAGCAAATTAAAGTTGAATAAAGGATAATAGCAGAATAAGACAACATCACTGAATGATAAATATACCCACACCAATTAGTGACAACAAATGTTTTCACTTATCAAAAAAAATCCAAAGTACAGTATATTTTGTTTTTCCTTATGATGAAAAAAAGAATAATAATCTTGATCTTAAATTTAAAAAAAATGTTTGGGATCTTAAAAGCTCATGATTGGCCATCTAATGTGCACCTATTTGTCTCCTCCTTTATGGAAGAAATAAGAGTGATGGAAATTGAATCACTTGGACTTCATAAAACCAATGGATAAACGGACCAGGTGCACATCAGTCCGCATGCTCCTGAGACCAGAAGAACTAGATGGTGTCTGGCTGCCACTACCAACTGCTCCGAAAGGGATCATATTAGAAAGTCCTGGATAGAGCGGGAGAAAATGTAGAGCCAACTCAAAATTATACAAGATCAGGCTTATTGGTCAGATAGAGACTATGTTTCTTGGTCATCCTTCATGTCTGAACCTTAACTCACCCCCATTTTTTGCTAACAGCAAGTAGGCACATTGGGGATACAACAATACTAGTGAAGTATATTTACCATAGAATGTTGAATCCTGTGAGATCAAAGGACAAAATTCAGGAGGGTGGGGGGAAAAGGAGAATGGAAACAAACACAGGGAGGAAGTGGGATAAGTGATATTACATTGAGGGAAGGGATTGCAGTCATTGAGATGAAACGAAATACATGATTTACTGAATGTAAAATTGATGATCTGCTCTGTAAACCTTCACCCAACTTGAAAAATATTTAAAGAAGTCAGAAAAGACAGACGAGTAGAAGACTGCAATGACAATAATAATAAACACTCTCAGCCTACTGTCTGGAAAACTACCATTGTAAACAAAGGCAAATATTTTTTCAGAGTCTTTATGCACATAAGCACACATATTTGCACAGTTGTTTTTTTCTATTATTTACAAAATTGGGATTATACATTACTGTGAACAATAAGAAATTTCTATTCAACTGTTAAACCACAAAAACAGCTATTTTATCTGATTCAATGTACGCTATGGCTGTCAAGTACCATCAAGTCAGTTCTCATAGCAATCCTATATAGAGTTTCTAAAGAGCAGCGAGTGAGTTTGAACTGCTGACCTTGTGGTTTAAATGAATTTTTGTTCAACTGTTTATCCTATAGCACTTTCCATCTGCTTATTTTTACTTTAGAAGTTTATCACCAATATCTTTCTATGGTAACTTATTTTAAAGTTTGTCAGGGGTGACCAGTCACTGGAGAAGAATAACATGTTTACTAAAATGGAGGGTCAGAAAAAAAAGGAAGAGCCCTAGCGAGACGGATTGTCACAGTGGCAGAAACAATGGGCTCAAGTGTAGCAATGATTGGGAGGCCGGCCCAGGACCTGGCAGTGTTTTGTTCTTTTGTGCACAGACTCACTATGAGTCAGAACTGACTTGAAGGCACCTGACACCAATACTGTTCCATTATGAAAATATGGAAATTTATTCACTAATTCCATTTTTTCTTATTAAAAATAGTGCTTATTGGGAGTTCTGCTATAGGATAAACCTTATCACAAGGTCAGCAGTTCAAGCCCACCAGTCACTCCTTGGGAAAAAGATGAGACTTTCTGCTTTCTTAATTTACAACCTTGAAAACCCTATACGTGTTCTGACTTATAGTGAGGGTTTCAATGTGGGTAGGTAATTTTGACCCACTGATCTTGCAGTTCAAACCAGTCTTATGTTCCAGTGCTTATCCTACAGTGCCACGCCAGGACTCCAGCAATGTTGCTGTTATTGTTAAGTGTTGTTGAGTTGATTCTAACTCATAGTGACCTTGTACATAGGGTTTGCCAGGAGCTGGTGGGTTTAAATGTCAACCTTGAGATTCACAGTCCTGTGCTGATCCTACAGCATGGTACCAGGAGTCCTAGCCTACCTCTCCCAGCCAAGGATTTCATTTCTTAAGTAGAATTGGTCTTACTTAATGATAATTTAAAATTTTTTATGATGCTAGTTACAATTTTATTTTGTACAACTTATGCAACAACATTATATGTAGCAAAATTATTTGGAAAAATAACTTTTAAATGGCTAAATTTTCATCTGCTTTTATGTATGGGGAAGGAGTCGGGGGCTGGATACGCTATAGGTCCTAAATGTATTAATATTATCGATCTCTTTACTCTGCTAGATTAAAAATATTAATACTGTGATGTTTAGACTCTGAACAAGGTCTGCACTTGCCATATAAAAACCTTCTCTCATTTTCAAGTAAAGCCCTGAAGTGGAAAACAAAACAAAAAAACAAAATAGGTGTTGAGTGAGAAGGTCTTAAATAAATTCCTGGCTTTTCTTCATTGGACCTTGTAGAAACTGTCTATAATTGCCTTGTCCTTTGCCAGGATCCATGTTTCAACTGTCCATCAAAAACATCAATCTTAATGAGTCTTTCCTCACCTGTCCTTGACTGTTTAGTCAGAAAACAAAGATAGCAAAACTTGCAACATCAATTTGCGTCATAATCCTGAGTCAGGACTCATGTTGAAGGACTATGAGATTATAAAGTATTATTGTAATCGGTGTGTTGAAAATTACAATTGAGTAACTTCAGCCTGAGCTCATTCTATGGTTCAAGCAGGCTGGGGCAATGGTTATGGGACTGATCAGAATTTCAAGTAAATATCAAAGAATGCAGTGCCTGTCCAGAAGTTTCCAAGGTTAGTTTGGATCTGACTTTATAATGCCACTAGTGAATCAAAACTGTGGCTTCCCTCCACTGGCTACTCTCTTGGATGTTTTTGTTGTTGTTGTTGTTGTTTGCTTTTTAAATCAAAGGCTGTCAGTGTAAGTAATCAATATGCCATCAAATTAAGGACCAAACTCAGAAGTGTGGGAGGGCTCAGTAGAAAATAACTTTCAGTTCTATTAATCTAGCCATTTTTTTTCTGTCACTAGAAACCATTTACGGTGAACATGAAGAGAAGCTTTGAATGGAAAATACAGTGCTAAATTGTGATAAAAAGACAAATTATTTGAGGGTAGAGAGTTGGGAGAATTGTCTAGAATGGAATGAAAAAGAATGGAAGAAAAACTGTTTCCAGGAAACCAACTTCCTTTCTTCCCATCATGTGTTGGTCGTCTTCCATATGAGATGAATTGATTATGTCCTTCCAACTCCACAGTGTATCTTGGAGAAGCTCAGTTTTGTTAGTAGCTTTCTTAGTGACCAGTTCCTGTGGGATATGTTGAGAGGGGAATT
This sequence comes from Chrysochloris asiatica, assembly GCF_000296735.1. NCBI lineage: Eukaryota > Metazoa > Chordata > Mammalia > Afrosoricida > Chrysochloridae > Chrysochloris > Chrysochloris asiatica. Next base: position 9,168,676 of record NW_006408570.1, on the reverse strand, counting down.
GGAGCATTCTAGTATCTGGTCAACATTCACCAAGCTCATGGCCATGCTCATTTTGGGAATCAGAATTATAAACTAAAGGGGCCATGCGGCTCCTTCAGAACACAGATGTGTCCACAGTTTCACTAAATCTCCCATCCTAGATGAAATGATAAGGCAGTCATTCACTAGTTTCTCCAACATTCCAAACATTTTCCTTTACTCCAGGCTTTCAAACCGTTTCCTTTGACTACCACACCCATATCCTCATAATCTAGCTCTGTCTCATCATTCAACTCAAACATCGTCTTCTCACAGTATTCTATTGCAACCAACCTATCCAATGCTACACGGCTTCTCCCTAAACTCTCTCTCAATGGCACACTCTACTTTCTTTATGGTCCTCACTAGTACTAGAAAGGGTGTTGTTTTTGTATATGTTTACTCTCTGTCCTTCCCCACTGGAATATAAATTCTAGGGTTATGGGGATACTGGCTTAGTCATCTTTATATCAGTATTGTTGCATGATAGGCACCCAATAAATATTGATTGAATCAATATCAATACACATAGGCCCTCTTATCTGTTTTTCTGACCAGTGTTAGGTTCATCCTTTACTTCAAGTTGACTTCATTTCAGTATGTTACCACTTCAGTGACTTTTGTATAAAACAAGGTAAAACAGGCTATGTGAAGTAAGCAAGCTTTTTTCCTTGGACATTCCAGAAACAGGAGCTAGCAAAATGAAAGCACATGTCCTAGCTTCAAAAGCATTTCCTGAATATAGATCATGAGAAGGGGCTTGTCATGGGAGTCAAAGCAAGCGTCCTACCGGATATGTAAATAACGCTAACTACATGTTAGTTAGAAGCAGGACATGTGATTGAAATGTCAAAGCAGTATGTTGAGGGGGACCCAACAGAGTTGTGTAATTCTTTCTAGAAATCTTTAGAGCTCTAAAGCAATCCAAAAGGTCATAATTCTATCTTGATTTCACATGTTTGGAAACGAAATGTGTAGATAAAAGTAGCATTCACACAAAACCACAAAGAATCTGTGTGTCTAGAGTCTGAATAATGTTTTGTTAAATTTTGAGTAGTTCAGTGTCAAGACAGAGAAGTGCAATAAGATTAATAGCTGAGAATGTAGGATGGGGGAGACCATCAAACTAGAGCATGAATCTGGATCATGTGTAGCCAGAGGTAACAGAGCCAGGAGATTTATGAGAGTGTCCAATTTCTTGAGCATGACATTCCTCTCAGAAGTTTCTTAGGCTAGTGCTCATTTCTCATTTTTGCAATTATTAAAAAGAAAAAAAAATCATATGAGGTTTGTTTTAATTGTCACTCAAACAATTAAATATCCTAATTTCAAATTAGTTTGGATTCTGAAACTTTTTCACAGAAAACTCATTCTAACATCAGTAGATGAAAGTCACCAAGCCTGATTAATGAAAGCAAATCCAGGGCAAGGGCAGAGAGAATGTTGTTCTGCAATTTGGTCACAAAAGGATCTTTCACTCTTCTGGCCACACATTATTTACTTTGGCGATATTTACAAAAAGATGATATATGACAAGATTTAGCAAACTGGAACAAAACTCACAAGGCATTCACATGAATGTGCTTGACAATATGGAATCTCTGTGACAATATGGATTATGCCTCAAGGCAAAGTCATATATTTCCTCAATGCAACCTAAGAGTCAAGTATAAAAACTTTTACTCTAGGCACAATATTTTTTTCAGATTATCGCACCTCTTAGTTCACTCTTTGCTGACGCTTGTTATCAGCAAGTATTATTATTTACATTAGCAAGTATAAATGTGTAGAAAAAACACCTAGCAGAATGTGAACACACTCTCATGTGTGTACGTGTGGGTTTGTGTGTATACAGACATTTATAAATATATACACAGTATGTGGTGACTGTGTAGGCTAAGCACTGGACTGTGAACCACAAGGTTGGCAGCTTGATATCACAGCTACTCCATGAGAAAAAGATGAGGCTTTCGGCTTCTGAAAAAATTTATAACCTCAGAAAACCTATACAGGGTTGCTGTAAGTCACAACCGACTCAACACAGCATACATAAAGTCGCAAAGTAGAAAATTTTCATTACACCAGGTCTTGAACACCATGCAAATTAACAACTTTTTGATCTTTAAATTAAGTTAAAAAATTGGTTCTCATACTGAATCCAGACAGTTGCTTTTTTCTTTGAAAATAAAGCCATTTTGTCCCACAGTGTTTAAATTTGTGCTTCTTCTAATCTGTTTTTAAAGTCATTAAAATTCTTGTATTTTTTGGTGTGTGTTGTTTTAGGAATTGACCTAATTTTCAAGTCATGGAGATAGGTTTATATTTATAATTTGCTTGAAAACAGAAACATGTCTTTTCTAGAATATATATTATTTTCATGGGTTTTTTTTTTCCATGTGTACATTTTAGAAACACACAGAATGTTCTTTAAGTATAGTAATGCTGCTTACCATTTTAATAGCTTTTCTGTTTTATTTTTTAAAAAACCTAAAATAATAAATCATTACTGTTCATTACCATTATCTATTACATATAGTTTAAACATGTTGTTCTCATTTTAAATGTAAAGTTATTTTTCACTGTGACATTTTATTCTCACTCATGCCAATCAATTCTCATAGGGGGAGAAAAAGTGAGGTTTAATCATGCCCTGTCTCATTTGTAATAATAATAAAAAAATAGCCATACATTTTTAAAACATAAAAATTTTTTTAAATCCTTAATTTTCTAACTAACTAAAAACTTCACAAAGGCATTTAAATAACTCCCAGTTTTCTTGTTATGCCATGAAGTCATTCCAGGCTGAATGGAAATGTTATTTTTGTGATGGAATGTGCAATTCAAAATTTCAACAGTACTCTTGTCAGCAATCTTAAATTTTGCCCTGTATATAAAAAATAATACACAAATATCAACAAATCATGTAAATCTAGGTGTAATGCTTTTCTTCTCTCGTGCCTATTGTTGTTAAGTATGGAGGAGTGGATTCTGATTCATAGCAACCTTGTCTAAGGTTTCCAAGAAGCAGCTGGTGAGTTTGATCTACTGACGTTGCTGTTCAAACCAACCTAGTGATCCAATACAGCACCACACCAAGACATACATATATACCAATTTGAATATTATTTGAGGGGAAAAAATTAGTAGTTATCTAATATAATCTGTACCAGGGAATATGCATGAAGTTATTTACTACCTCACTTTATCTCACAACAGCCCTATGACGTTTTTATTATGCTTTTAAAAGTTGATATAAAACTGAAGGCTCAGAAAAGTTATATACTTTCCCTGAAGTAATTCAACCAGAAAGTGACAACTCTAGAGTTCAAATCTCTACTTGAAATGTTGTTAAAAGACATAGCTTTATAGTCACCCTATAAGGTGGTTACCACAGATACTCTTTACAAAATCTGGAATAATTATAAATTAAATTTTTCTGATAAAAAATGCTTATCACTGAATTATTTTAGCATTTTATTCTTTACTATGAGTCACTTTGAGTCAAAATTGACTCAAGGGCACCAGGGTTTGTTTTTCTGTTTGCTTTTTTTTTTTAAGTAAGGTTTGAAACTCCATGGGAAATGAAATTATGCTATGGTGAAATTAAAGCAATAAAAAGTTGAATCAGAAAGAACACGCAAGGAATAAAGGCTGCCTCATACCAGTAGTTGGAAAATTTGGACTTGGTGATAAAAATGATGCTG
>NW_006408570.1:9148005-9161481 GCF_000296735.1 Chrysochloris asiatica | reverse complement strand
GTCTTCCTTTTTTTCTCTGACCTTCCACATTACCAAACATGATATCCTTCTCCAGTGACTGGTCCATCGAAGTCTGGCTATCTTGGCCTCCAAGGATCAATCTGGTTGCACTTCTTCCAAAATGGATCTATTGGTTCTTCTGGCAGCCCATAGCACTGTCAATATTTTCCTCCAACACGATAACTCAAAAGCATCAATTCTTCTATGGTCTTCCTTATTCACTGTCCAGCTTTCACATCCATATGATGTTACTGAAAATAGCATGGCTTGGGTCAGGCGCACCTTAGTCCTCAAGCTGACATCTTTGCTCTTCAACACTTTAAAAAGGTCTTGTGCAGCAGATTTGTCTAATGCAATACGTCCTTTGATTTCTTGACTGCAGGCTTCCGTGAGTGTTGATAGTTGATCCAGGAAGAATGAAGTCCTTGACAATCTTTTCTCCATTGATAAGAATGTTGTTCATTGGTCAGTGGTGAGGATTTTTGTTATAGAGAGATACTACTCTATGACACTGTTAACCTACATCTGTGCTGTTGTTTTTGTTGTTATGTGCTGTGGAGTCAGTTCTGACTCATAGTGACCCATACAGGGTTTCCGAGGCTGTAAATCTTTACGGGAGCAGAAAGCCTCACCTTTCTCCCATGGAACAGCTGGTGGTTTCGAACAGCTGACCATGAGATTAGCAGCCCTATTTGTAGCCACTATGCTATCAGAGCTCCTTAACCTACATCTTTAGGAGAGGATTAAAGTATTGTTCTTGCTGGCATTTCAATATTATTACATTAGGTAAGAAAAGATGCCAGAAATTGGGGTGGAAATGCCCCTAGGTATTAATGTGCTGATTCAGTCAAAAGTGCCCCGGGAGACCGGGGCCGGGGTCCCCAGGGACACAATACTCTTCTGGTCTAGTGGGCCTCATCACCATGTGACCTTTACAGAGGTGGCCCGAATGAGTTATCACCATAAAGCTCTTGGAATGAAAAGCACCACACCAGTACTTATTGTGCTTTGCATTTTTTATGACCCAAATCTTTTATGAGAGAAGAGCCGCTCCTAAACATATTAGAAGAGTGGTTTATAAATAGAAAGTAGCTACACTTGCAGTTCATTGGTTTTCTGAAAAGCTTTAATTGCGACAGGAATGTTTTAGTAGCAGAAATGTTAATTGAAGCATTCACAAAATAACAGAAAAATAGCAGACCTAAAAATAACAATGCTACTCACAGAAAGCAGGGGCTTATTTTTAGAAAACTTGAAGAGATGGTTTTTGCTTCCTTCCTACAGGAAGACTAATAAACATAAAACCTGCTCTCAGAATAGGCTACCATCACACAAGGCATTGCCAAACCAGTCATCACAATTGGTGTCTCTAACTTAATGTTGAGCATCCCAATGCTTCAGTCACTTTATGTTTCTTCCTGCTTAAGAGCGGACCAGAGGTCTACATACAGCTGTTTTTATCAGCTATAAAGGATAATGTTGCTGTATTAACTCCATATATTTGATAGAGCCAGCGAGACTTCCACAGCATAATGGCTTAATTTTTCATTTTAATAATAACTACCTGCCAGTTGAAATTAATAGGAGCAAAAACAAACATTCCTGTTGTATAACAGGATCTCTGACAGATGTACAGCAGAGAAAAGAGGCCCAGGCAGGAAGTCCTGACTGCTTCCTCCACCCTCTAAAATTCACCCCCAGGAAGAAAAAGCATGAAACATCAGAGAGAAGGTTGGACGGTCAAGGAGCTCTCAGGAAAGTGATCCTGCTCTCCCATGTTAAATTCACATTAGGTCAAAGACCTAATTGAAGACCGACACACTTGTTTTCAATCTTTATGTGGTTGTTTCTCAATCTCAATATTTCTAGCTCTCTGGAAAAATCTAGTCCATTTTTCCCCCTCTTTTTCTTTTCTCCCTTGCCCTTCCACCATTTATATGCATGAAAAGTGAATAATTCGATTATTCACTTGTTTGTATAGATTTTTTGGTTGACAACTTGAAAGTGTTTCTGTTAAAATGCCAGGACAAATCTTGATGCATTTAAGTGAAAATAAGGTCATGCAAGTTTGTGCCAACAAACTACTCAGGCTTTATGTAGTTATTGATTTATCTACCAAATGAGAATGAATATCAGCAAATTGTTTTTCTGTCTCTACAAAGGAGATCACTTTCCGGATGGAAACTTTAGTGAATTCAAGTGAAAACTTACTATATTTGGAAGGTAGTAAATTTATCTTCATCAAAAAAGTCAACATTTTTCATCTACTTTTATTCTTTCTGTATATATTCTTTTGAGCAAATGATTATGATCCTTCAGCCAAAAATAAAAGGAAAACTCAACGTATTTTTAACTCTTTTCTCCTTTAAAAACCTGTTCATGATTTTAAAATTATTTTATAATTCAATATTTTTCAAGACTTATAAAGAAAAAAATTATTTTAATTGAGAGTGGGACAAAACCTACATATATAATTTTTAGAAATATTTTTAGAATCATTCCACAGTTTGATACTACAGTTTATTATGCTGAATAAACACTTACATACTCCTGGTGTGGGGCTTACTGTAGAATTGGGACTGGACTGGGAACCATAAGGACAGCAGTTGAAATACACCAGCTGCTTCTTGGAAGCCCCATACAGGATCTTTGTGAGTCAGAACCGACTTCACAGCACTTAACAGCAACAGCATACTGTTATGTGTTAACTATTTACCACCTTAGGAATTTGTTTTATTTTTGAACTATATGTTCAGTTGAATTGACCATTCAATTACTAAGACTCTCACATATCAATATATATCACCATCACTCCTTATACTCGTGCAATAACTAATTATCCATGTTTGATCTACTTTACCAATGTCTTTAAAATATTTCAAATGTACACTTAAATATTTAACTCTAAAAAATTGATATTTAGAGATACTGAATTTTTGGACATGTGTGCCAGACAGATGAAACAAAACTTAAAATCACTTTAACTTGTTCAAGACTTATTAGCATAAACTCATGCTGTGAATGTAATTCAATTTTATTTTCTGAATTTAATAAATACTGGTTTTGCCCACTTGAGATTGAAACCTGTATTACTTCTCCCATCTGTGAGGGTTTTGTTTTGTTTTATTTTTAAAAGAATCAGGTAACAATTCTCCAAATAAGAAAGGGAAGCATTAAATGTACATTTGTTTATTGTACTGTTATTTTCTATTTATCTCTCATTAGCTCTTATTATTCCTGTGGCTGCAGATACAAATTTTTATCAAACAATATAGATTTAAACTTACGCTCTTGGCAGTAAAAACAACAAGCAAATGATTTATTTACCTCTAAATCTAGTTACATAAAACATGACGTTCGTGTTAATTTTATACAAGTCTGAGATTTTCACATTTATTTTTGTTCTGGGTTTTGTGTGTGTGTGTGTGTGAGAGAGAGAGAGAGACAGGAATGGTAGAATGAAACTTTTAAAAATGATGATATTTGAATTTTCCCAAGAACTTCTTCTTGGAAGAATTGTACTGACAGTACACATGCTAATGTATAATCCATTTTCACGGATTGGGCCAGGAAATCTGCATTTAATTCCAAAATGAAATATTTATATTTTGAGAAGGATAATCATGCAAAAATTTAACATGAAACTTCTTTCAAAAGGATGGATTATGTGCCAGGGGAGAACAGTATCAGAAGGGTCAATTGAACAAAAGCAAGAAAATGTACTTTTTCCATCAAATGCTACATTGAAAAGAACAGTCTACCCAGAACATATTATTCATCCAACTCAAGTTAAGTCTCCATGCACCAAAAAAGCATAAAATGTCAACAAAAGTACAAATAAACCTACACAGAAACTGTGCCTTCAGTATTGCTTAGAAAATGAGAATGCTATAAACTTTACTTTGCCTTTAATTATAGAAATAAACACCAAATTCCAATACATCTTCCTCTACCTCTGCAAGCCGGTGGGTACAGGAAATAGAGAAGAAGGCATTCTTTGGTGACTCCCTGGGAAAAAGTAGTTGTGAGCAGGAGTCTTAGATGAAGCACAAACTCACCCCCAATAAGAGAATAAGCAATACTAAGTGACAAAATGCTGACAACAGGTTTGACATGAGTGGCTCACTGAACCATCTACAAAGAAGAAACTTAGCTTGTATGTGAGCAGGAGGAGAGAAATATTGCTTCTGAGAAGTACGGACATAAATATAGAAAGACTGGTCACTATTGTAGATGTGGCATTGAAGAAAAACAATGAAATCAGAGAAAATTAAAGATCCTGATGAAAAGACAGAGAATCTAAAATACTGCAATCTCTCTGCTTTCCCTCAACCAACAATTGTTGTTGTTAGGTGTCTTCCAGTTACTTCCTACTCATGTACAACAGGACAAACTGATCAATTCCTGCACCATCCACACAATCATTCCTAAATGTGAGCCCATTGCTGAAGTCATGTTTTTCTTGGTTTCATTGGCTCTCTACTTTACCAAGCAAGATTTCCTTCTCCTTGATAACATGTCCAAAGTGTATGAGACTAAAGTATCATAGTACTTTTCAAGTGAGTCTGATACTCTTACATCATATTTACTCTAAAGCATTAGATAAAACAGAAATTTTGGAGGCAAAATAACTATTAATATAATATCAGCAACACATTACTATTTTTCCTATATACTTTATTTTATATTAATAAACAACTTCTAAATGATTTTAAACTATGCATTATCCCTCTGTTTCTATTCAAACTACTGCCTCTTGGTCTGTGTATAGATTCCAAATAAGTACAATGAAATTTTCTGGAAATCCCATTCTTTTAAATATTATCCATAGCTTATTATGATCCACGTAATCAAATGGATTTGTATAGACAATAAAGCGCAGGTAAATTTCTCCTGGTATTCTTTGCTTTCAGTCAAGATCCATCTGATGTCACCAGTGTTAACCCTGGTTCCAGGTCCTCTTCTGAATACAGTTTGACTTTCTGGAAGTTCCCTGTCTCTGATCAATTGCTACTGTTTTTTAATTATCTTCAGCAAAATTTTTCTTGCCTGTGATATTAATGATATTGTTATATGATTTCCACATTCTGTTGAGTTACCTTTCTTTGAAATTGGCATAATATAGATCTTTCTCAATCATGTGGCCAGGTAGCTGTTATCCAAATTTTTTGAAATAGATAAGTTTGGGCTTCCAGAGCTGCATCAGTTTGTTGAAACATTTTAATTGGTATTCCATCAATTCCTGAAGACTTGTTTTTTGCCATTATCTTAAGAGCAGCTTGTACTTCTTCCTTCGATAGCATCAATTCTTGGTCTTATGCTACCTCTTGAAATAGTTGAACATCAACCAATTCTTTTGGTACAGTCACTCTGTGTATTGCTTACATCTTCATTTGATTCTTCCTGCATCATTCAATATTTTAGCCCTATTGTTATTGTTAAATGCCATCAAGTCCATTCAGACTCATAGCGATCCTGTATAGGGTTTCTGAGGAGTGGCTGGTGAACCTGAACTGCTAACCTTGCTGTTTTAACTGACTTTACAGTCCCGCACATTAACCCACAGCACCACACTAGGACTTTATTTTAGCCCTATAACCCTTCAATATTTCTTCAGTTCTTCAACTTGAGAAATGCTAAGCATGTTCTTCACTTTTTGTTTTCTAATTCCAGGTCTTTGCACATTTCTTTGTGCAAATTCTTCATATTTTGTCTTCTTGAGGTCATAATTTTTACTCTCATGAACTTGTTTTAATTTTTTCTGCTTCATCTTGAATATGCATATGAGGAATTGATGTTGCTTCAAACTTGACCCTTGGCCTTGTTTTGACCAATAATATCGAGTTTCTGCATCATCTCTTCCCACAGATGTAGTCAACTGGATTCTTCTCTGTTCCATCTGGTGAGGGCCACGTATATAGCCACTTTTTACGTTGTTGGAAAAGAGTATTTGCAATGTAGAAATCATTCTTTTTACAAGATTCTATCATACTCTCTCCAGCATCATTAACATCACTAAGTCCATATTTTCCAACTATGGTCAAATTCCTCATTCCCATCACCAGAAATTATCAGTGCATCTTGTTTGCATGTTTCATTAATTTCATAATGAAGAAGTTGGTAGAATTCTTCAATTTCATCATATTGACTTGTAATTTGCATAAACTTGAATTGCAGTGGTATTAACTGGTCTTCCTCATAGTTATATGGATATTTTCCTATCAGACAGCATTGTACTTTAAGATAGATTTTGACATGCTCTTTTTGATAATAATGTGACACCATTTCTCTTCAATTTGTTATCTCCAGCATAGTAAGCCATATTACTATTAGATTTTAAATGCTCAATATCTGTTTTTTTTTTTCAGCTCATCAATGCCTAGGCTATCGATATTTGTATGTTATAATATATTTCTGATGACTTCCAATTTTCTTAGATTTATATTTCATACATTCCATATTCTGATTACTAATGGATATTTGCAACTCTTTCCATTTTGTGCTAGGGCTAATCAGAAAATTAAAATTCCCAAAGCTTTGTTCCATCCATGTAGTTAAGGTCTACTTTACTTTGAGGAGATAGCTCTTCCCCAGTGGTATTTCGAGTGTCTTCCAAGCTGAGGGTCTCATATTCTGACACTATATAAGACAATTTTCTGCTGCTCTTCAAAAAGTTTTCAGTTACTAATCCTTCAGTCCTGGTGTGGTGCTATAGGTGAAGCACTGAACCAAAAAGTCAGTAGTTCAAACTCACCAGCTGCTCCTTGGAAACCCTAACCAGGGTCACTATAAGTCGGAACCGACTCGATGGCACATAAAACAACAACCCTTTCAAATGATATGCCTTTCTTTCTTCTTAGTCTGTTCTAGTCTGAAGCTCTGCTGAAACCTGTCCACCATGGGTAACCGTGCTGAGATTCAAAATACAAGTGATATAGCTTCCAGAATCACAGGAACACACAAGTCACCAGTGTACAATAAACTGATAAATGAGGCATGCCAGTGGCATAGTGTTCAGTTACTGTGTTAAGAGAATGAATACTTAGAGATCATTTATTCATAGAAATTGAATATCAAAAATAATCAATTATAATTTTTTAGTAAATTTGTTAGTAAAGTTCGGCTAAGGATATTTTAAGATAATAGATTCTAAGTCCTCATGACCAAAGACAGGACTTTACATAAACATCCCCATCTAAGCTCATTTGTTGTTGTTGTTGTTGTTGTTATGTGCCGTGGAGCTCATAAGGCCTACAAATTCATTGTTGCTGTTTTTGTAAAGTGCCATCAAGTATGTTCCAACTCAAAGCAAGCCTATATAGGGTCTCTTAGGAGTGGCTGCCGGGTTTGAACTGCCACCTTGCGGTTCAAATTGATCTTGCGGTCCACTGCTTGTCCTACCAGTAAGCCACTAATTCCTTAGGGTGCCTTAAAATAAGAGATTTAGATGAGAACTTTAGAGTTAATTAAATATCTCAAATTCTAAGAATAATTAATATTCTTATTACAAATGATAACCAATCTCACATACAAACTCTCTGAGATAATAAGCGAATTATGAGGAATATACTAGTAAGGTGTCTAGCAACTAAGCCCAAATGCTAGTTGATGGAATCAAGAAGAAAAACAGATTAGTTTGTGTTGAAATGATATAATCCTTCAGGGAGAAGTTGAATGAAAAGGGATTTCCCCTTGTGAATAATGTGTTGTATTCTAAAGCTGCTAATAGGTCATTCTTTTATATGGCATTTGACTGACAAGCTTTGGGAAATCCCAAATGATTTCAATTAAAGTGGCCATTATGGAAATCAATAATTATGGTAGTATTTGAGAAGTAATTCTTTTGCAGTATGAAATAAATGAAAAATAATATAATATCATCAAAACCTTAGGGACATAAAGAGTGACAAGAAATGTACAATGGTATTAATAAATCTCCATTGTTATTGTTCATTGCCATTGAGTCAGCATGAATTTATAGCGACACCACATAGTGAAAGTTTGCCCCGTCCTGTATCATCCTCATGATGGCTGATGTGCTTGAATCCATAGGTGTAGTGGGCACTTCCAAACTAAAGGGTTGATCTTTCAGCTCAGTATTTGACAATAGGATGCTGTGAACTATAGGGTTATTATTGGTTGATTTTTGGAAGAAAACCACCATACCTTGTGTTCTAGTCTGTTTTAGCCTGGAAACTCTGCTATATCCTGATCCCACAGGTGACCCTGCTAGCATTTGGAATATCAGTGGTATAGCTTCCAGCATTGTAGAAACATACAAGCCACAGCAGTACAACAAACTAACAGACTGGTCACAGAATAAGTTACATATGGAAGATATATTTCAAAATGGTATAAGAAGGGCTTTCTAAAAGTTCATGAAAAAATTCCATTCTCGATTGATTCCATTTTTACATGACCTTTTTGAAGCCCAACTGCATATGATATGGCCTAATCAAAAGTTTCCTTAATTCCTGGAGCATGTGTGAATGTATGGGATGAATGCTAAGCAGTTAAGAGACAGAAGCAATGTCACTGGACAAAATCCACTATGCATGTTGTTGTTAAGTGTCGTTGATTTGATTCCAACTCACAGTGACTCTGTGGAGGGTTTCAACTGCTAACCTTTTGATTCACAGTACAGTGCTTATCCTACAACACTACCATTAAATAATAATCCTGTGGAATCAGAAAGTAATATAGAGTCCTTTCTGAGGAGCTTGTGAAAAGAACTCAGACTTCCATCTTCTTATACACGCATACATCCTTTCATTTACCTCAACATCTTATTTGAACTAGATTTCAGAACTTCTTTGATATAGGTTTAGTATTGTTGTTGTTCAGTGCCATTGAGTCTGTACTGACTCACAGTGATCCTGTGTGCACAACAGAATGAAACACTGTCCAGTCCTTTGCCAACCTGGCAATCGTTGCTATATTTGAGTCCATTGCTGCTACCTCTGTGCCAATCCATCTTGTTGGAGGTCATTCTCTCTTTCTCAGACCATCCACTTTACCAAACACGATATACTTCAGGAACTGGTCCCTCCTGAAAATATGTGCAAAGTATGAGAGATGAAGCCTGGCCATCGTGGGCTCCTGGGAGCATTCTGGCTGTACTTCTTCCAACACAGATCGGTTTGTTCTTTTGGCAGTCCATGGTACTTCTAATATTCTCCTTCAACAGCAAAACTCAAATGTATCAATTCTTCTACAGTCTTCCTTAGTCATTGTCGAATTTTTACATGCATATGAGGTTACTGAAAATTCCATGGCTTGTAGTTGTTATTATTGTTAAGTGCTGTCGAGTCGATTCCAACCCATAGCGACCCTTACAGGGTTTCCAAGGAGCAGCTGGTGACCCTGAACCACCGACCTTGCAGTTCAAATGCCTTTGCAGTCTGACGCGTTGGCCCACAGCACCATACCAGGACTGTAGTAGGCACACCTTAATCCTCAAACTGACATCTTTGCTCTTCAACATTTTAGAGTTCATGTGTAGCAGAATGACCTAATGCAGTATGTCATTTGATTTCTTGACTGCCACTCCCATGAGTTTTGTGGTGGTGGTTATTTTCCATGGAGTCAGTCCCGACTCATAACGACCCTGTACAGGGTTTTCGAGACTGCAAATCTTGACGGGAGCAGAAAGCCTCATCTTTCTCCTGTGGAAAAGCTGGTAGTTTTGAACTGCTGACCTTGCGGTTCACAGTCCGATTCATAACCACTGTGCTACCAGAGCTAACTTCTAATTTGCCTTCTACTTAGCTTTTTCATAAAATATACTTGTTTAGTGCTGGCAGCAGATTATTGATAGTATCCCTAAGATTATTACTGGATTTTATGGACTAAGCATACTACTGTATTTCCTTTTTTAAAAACTTTCTAAATCTGACTACTATATTTCTTTCTGCCTCTTACTTAATGTAATATTTTGTTGTTATTTGCCCGCCAGTTAATTCCAACTCAAGGTGAACCCATATGCTCAAAGTAGAACTGCTCCACTGGGTTTTCAAGAAACAGATCATTAAGCCTGTCTTCTGAGGCGCCTTTGTGAGTTTGAGTCACAAACCTTTCAGCTAGTAGCCAAGCATTTAAACATTTGCACCACTCAGAATATAGTATTATCCTACCAAAATCTAGCTTGCTAAAATGTTTTTGATTTGTTTACAAAGTATTGCTCCTTTGTGACAAAATGGTGAAAACAACAAACACATGCATCTTTGACTCAGGAGAATAAGTCCTTCATAGTCACTGGCCCCTGTCAATAAGCACTTTACTGACCTACAATTTTTATGAGAATTATCCAAAACTTCTAAGCCTTCTCATTCAATTAATTGGTACTGGAGGTCACTTGCCTTGTCATTAACCAGATGAGACCCAGGTTCTGTTTAAAACTTGAATCATAAGGAGAGCTTTTACACTTTTATGATTTTATTATCTTTTTATGACAAAAGTAATTCAAAGACATTGAAAGACATATGTAGTAGAAATAAAAAGTAAAATATTAATATTAGTATCGCTTAATAAAAAAATGTATTTTCATGCTTTTCACTATGCATTTAATGATAAAACAAAGTGCAGAACTATCAACCTAAACCAAGACTTGATCTACAAAGTTTTTGGTTCATTATGAACACTCTATAAAGACATTATCATTCTTTTCAAGACTAAATGATCTCTAGACCTTGGCGACAAAAAAACCTCTGGACCCAGTTACATTGCACAGCCTCTTTGAAATATAGTATTGCATGAAGTTGGTGATCCAGGGCTCAAAGAATACACCTGCCATGGATAACTTAATACCCACAAGCTTAATGCCTGAAAGGGAATCATAGCACAGGTAATATTGGTATCTTGTGATGACATAATCTCATGCTCTTCTAATGGATTTTAAATAAAATATATATTTTTTAAATTCTTGGATATAGGAAATATTATAACCCTTAACCATGGGTTATTACCTAGTCATAAGCATATTCATTCAGGGCAGATGCACCAATATTTTTGAAGCATAGGTGGTTTGAGGAATCTGTTGCTATTTAGTGCTTTCAAGTTGGTTCTGATTCATAAAAACCCTATGCACAACAGGAAAAAAAAAAACCACCTGTACTACGCCATCTTCACAATTGTTATTCTGTTTGAGCCAATTGTTGCTGCCAATGCGTTGTTGGGGGTCTTCTTTTTCACTGACCCTTCACTTTACCACTCATGATGTTCTCTTCTCTAGGGAATGGTTCCTCTGGATAATATGTCCAAAGTATACAATACAAAGTTTTGTCATTCTCACTTCTAAAAAGAATTATGGCTGTATTTCTTCGAACACAAATTTGTTTTTTCTTGTGGCAGTCCGTGGCACTTTTAATATTTTCCTCCAACACCTTAGCTCAAATGCATCAATTCTTCTACAGTCTTCCTAATTCATTGTCCAACTTTCACATGCATATGAAGTGATTGAAAATACCAATGCTTGTGTCAAGTGCACCTTAGTCCTCAAAATGACTTCAAAGAGGTCGTGTGCAGTAGATCTGCATAGTGCAGTAAGTCCTTTGATTATTTAACTGCTGCTTCCCTCAGTATTGATTGCAGATTCAAGCAAAGTGAAGTATTTGACCACCCAAATCTTGTCACTATTTTTTATGATGTTATTTATTCGTCCAGTGGTGAGGATTTTTGTTATCTTTACATTGATGTGCATCCTACACCAAAGGCTGTGGTCTTTGATGTTCATCACTAAGTGCTTTAACCACCACTCATCTGTCAGTTTGTTGTACTGTGGTGGCTTGCATATTGCTACAATGCTGGGAGCTTTTTATAAATACCATCAAGTTCACACATGGGAGATAGGTTTCAGCTGAGCTTCCAGACAAAGACAGATTAGGAAGAAGAAGAGACAAACTACTTCCAAATATTTAGTCACGGAAAACCCTATGAATAGCAGAGGAACACTGTCAGCACCAGAATATTGAATACTGAAGCATAATGAAGAGCATCAGAACATTGTCAGATATAGTGACTGGAGATGAGCCCCTCAGGTTGGAAGACACTCAAACTATGACTGTGTAAGAGCTGCCTCCTCAAAGTAGAGTTGACCATGATGACACGAATGGAGTAAAGCCTTCAGAATAGTCATTTGCTGATGGGGCACAATTCAAAATGAAGAGAAACAGTTGTCAACATCCATTAAAATCGGAACATGAATGTACGAAATATGAATCTAGAAAAATTGGAAATTGTCAAAAATGAAGTGGAGTGCATAAACATTGATATCCAAGGCACTGATGAGCTTAAATGGACTGGCATGAGCCATCAACAGAAGAATGGATAAACAAACTGTGTTACATACACACAATGGACTATTATGCTACCCTGAAGAATAACAAGGAAGCTGCAAGCCATTGCATAACATGGATGAACCTTGAGGACATTATGTTGAGTGAAAGTAGTCACAAAAGGAGAAATACTGCATAGGACCACTACTATAAAAGACTAAGAAAAAGAGCCCATACTAAAGTGGGGTGGGGAGATTCTTTGCTGGTTGCTGGGATTTGGGGGTGGGGACGGAAAGGTAGAGCACAGGGCAGGGAATAGACACAAGATAGTTTGGGTACTGGGGAGGGGGCAATATACAAAAATGGAGAGGGGAATGGAAGAACAAAGCGGATAGGAGAACAATTAGACAGGTTTGCACGGGATAAGCGGGACAGAGGTAAATAATGCTGTATGCACAACCTTGGAACAACAGGACTCTGGGATACAGGGAATGAGACATGGTTGGAATGGGGAAAAGGTGGGAAATAATGTTAAGATGCTTGGCTGTCTTTTGAATCTTGGTTTTCCTTGCATTACATTCTAAAATAGATACTGGAAGGGGAGAGAAAGGAATAGCCAGAAGCATCACCATAGAAAGCTTGGAAGTCCATCTTCTGCCTATGACTGATTGGAATATCTCAAATGGGGCTACAACGTGCCCAGTGAATGAGGCTAACTGCGGACCCTCTGTATTACGTAAGACTATAGGTGGAATTCTGAACAGTATCCACAATCTTCAGAGGTGGGAAATCTCCTCTTAAAAGGATGGGCAGACCAGCCGGGATCAGCTAGAAGTACAGAAGATACTTCTTAAAATAAAGACCGACAGGAAAAATACAAAACACAATAGGCAGGGCAACTGATTATTACAAGAACAAACAAGTTGCTCGCCCAGGAGACATCAAGGCAAGGGGTCGGATACCCTCAGAGTACACCCCCTTTAAAGACTAAGACTCAATGAGAATACACGCTCTGATTGGTGATCACATTCATTACCGATAAAGGGAAGTGAAGGAAAAACAGTAATAAAGCTGCAAGCTAAGCCCTACAACGTTCAATAGACTCCTGTGAACCGTGGTTCACTCCTGTGAACCAGCAGTGTGGCAAGACCTGGGGGCACTTGAACCCAGAGTTAGTGACATAGCCACAGAGGACTAGAGTGGA
>NW_006408570.1:9143933-9146440 GCF_000296735.1 Chrysochloris asiatica | reverse complement strand
TGTACAGGGTCGCTATGGGTCGGAACCGACTCGACGGCACTTAACAACAACCCTAAATTCGCTCAGGTATCCCCTCTAGTCACCAGAATGGAAGTGCGCTGACGGTGAGAGAACAACGAACAATGAACAGTTAAACAAAACAAAACAAAAAAAGAATGTCCATACCTGTATCTCCCAGTTTCTGTCAGGCGTTCGTGGCTGTTCTGATCCTTCCCCCACTTGCTCTCTCCCAAGATGGCGGCTCCTGGAATAGCTGAGCATCTTGAATTAGAAAGCAATGTCTTTCTTGATTCTGCTACAAATTCCCCTAGCTGTAAGCCTTCCAATCTTCTAAATATTCCTTTATATGTAGTTCAGGGTCCTAGCACCATCCCCTGAGCCTGCTTGGCCCGGTATTCTGTATTGTTGGGGACGGAGCTCCTCACTCTATGTCTACCTGATCCACCATCTTGATTGTACAGACCTGGAGGGTTCTACTACGCGTGCTCACAGACCTCCTTGAAATTTAAAGTGACAGTTTCCCCTTAAAACCAAATGGCCAGCACTCGTCTATCAGTTTGCTGTAGTGTGGTGGCTTGTGAGTTGCTGTGATTCTGAGGATAATGAAACCGGTATTTTAAATGATGAGTAGGGTCACCCATGGTGGACAGGTTTCAGATGAGCTTCCAGACAAAGACTAGGAAGAAAGAGTGACGAACTACTTCCAAATCTTTAGTCACTGAAAACCTTATGAATAACAGAGAAATACTGTCAAGATAAAGTGCCAGAAAATGAACCCCTCAGGTTGAAAGGCACTCAAAATGCGACTAGGGAAGAGATGCCTCCTCAAAGTAGAGATGACCATGATGACGCGAATGGAGTAAAGCTTGTGGGAGAAAAGCCCGCAGGACCTTGATTTGCTGATGGGGCACAAATCAAAATGAAGAGAAACAGCTGTAAACATATATTGAAAATTGGAACTTGGAATGTACAAAGTACATCTCGGAAAATTGGAAGTTGTCAAAAATGAAATGGAACGTATCAACATGATATCTTAGGCATTAGTGAGCTGAAATGGACTGGTATTGGCCATTTTGAATCTGTAACTACTTGGTTTACTATGTCGGGAATGATAAATTGAAAAGGAATGGTGTTGCACTCATCGTGAAAAAGAACATATCCAGATCAGTCATGAGGTACAACACTATCTGTGATAGGATAATATCCATGAGCCTTCAAGAAAGACCAGTTAATACCACTATTATTCAAATTTATGCACCAACCACTAAAGCCAGTGAGGATGAAATAGAAGAATTCTATCAACTTCTTCAATCTGAAATTGATCAAACATGCAATCAAGATATACTGCTTATTACTGGTGATTGGAATGCAAAGATTGGGAGCAAAGAGGAAGGACCAGTAGTTGGACAATACACAATGGTGATAGAAATGATGCTGGAGAACGCATGATAGGATTCTGCAAAACCAATGATTTGTTCATTTCAAATACCTTCTTTACACAGCAAAAGAGACACATGGACCTCGCCAGATGGAATACATCGAAATCAAATTGACTACATCTGTGGAAAGAGAAGATGGAGAAGCTCCTTATCATTAGTGAAAACAAGGCCAGGGGCAGACTATCGAACAGACCATCAATTAGTCATATGTAAATTCAAACTGAAGCTGAAGAAATTGAAGACAAGTCTATGAGAGCCAACATATGAGCTTGAATATATCCCACCTGAATTTAGAGATCATCTGAAGAACAGATTTGATACATTAAACACTGAAGACCAAAGACCAGAAAAGTTGTGGGATGACATCAAGAACATCATACAGGAAGAAAGCAAAAAAATCATTAAGGAAAAGCTCAAAATAGATGTCAGAAGAGACACTGAAACTTGCTCTCCAGCATAGAGATGCTAAAGCAAATGGAAGAAATGAGGAGATCCAAGAACTGAACAGAAAATTTCAAAGATCAGCTTGAGAAGATAAAGCCAAATATAACAATAAAATGTGCCAAGATCTGGAATCAGAAAACCAAAAAGAACATGCTCAGCATTTCTCAAGCTGGGGGAACTGAAGAAAAATTCAAGCTTCGACTTTCGGTATTGAAAGATTCTCTGGGCAAATTGTTGAATGATGCAGAAAGCATCAAGAGAAGATGGAAGGAATACACAGAGTCACTGTACCAAAAGAAAATGGTTCATGTTCAACCATTTCAAGAAGTAGCATAGGATCAAGAGCCAGTGATACTCAGGGAGGAAGTCCAAGGTACATTGAAGGAATTGGCAAAGAACAAGGTGCCAGGAATCGACGGAATAAAAATCGAAATCTTTCAAGAAAGTGTGGCGACACAGGAGGCACTCACTCATCTATGCCAAGAAATTTGGAAGACAACTATCTGGCCGACTGATTGGAAGAGATCCATATTCTTGCCTATTCCAAAGAGAGGTGACCCAATGGAATGCGGAAATCATCTGACAATCTCTTTGATATCTCATGCAAGTAAAGTTTTGCTAAAG
>NW_006408570.1:9130546-9142736 GCF_000296735.1 Chrysochloris asiatica | reverse complement strand
GCCCTAAATTAAACCAACTAGATGGCACTTAACAACAACAACTCTCAACTGATTATACATTCAGATGTATTTTTCTTACATATAGCTAGGTTTGAAGTCCTGGTGTGGCACTATGGGATAAAGCACTGGAACACAAGGTCACTGTGAACCACAAAGTCGGTTGTTCAAACTCACCAGCCACTCCTTGGAAACCCTACATAGGATTGCTATGAG
The DNA here is from genome assembly GCF_000296735.1 of Chrysochloris asiatica. Taxonomy (NCBI): domain Eukaryota; kingdom Metazoa; phylum Chordata; class Mammalia; order Afrosoricida; family Chrysochloridae; genus Chrysochloris; species Chrysochloris asiatica. The sequence goes on along the minus strand of NW_006408570.1, from coordinate 9,142,523 downwards.
TCAGAAGTAACTTGATAGCACCTAACAACAGCAATAGCACAGCTGGCTTTAATATAAATGTAATGCTTTGTTGCTATGTGCCATCAAGTTGATTTTGACTTTTAGTGACCTCATATAACAAAGTAGAATTACCCCATAGGATTTTCCCGCTGAGTGCAGATCACCAGGTCTTGAACAGCCAACCCTCCTGTTAGTAACTAAGCACTAATTTGTGTGCCAGAACTCCTTAAAGGAAAAGTACTAGGTATAATTCATTGTGATTAATTCCCCTAACCATGCAAAAGACATAAAATCAAAGCTAATATGTACAAAACCTACAAATGGTCCATTTTTTGTAATAATAGACATATACAAGGCACATAATCACTCTTCTGATTAATTTACTTGCATTGCTCAAAGTGTATATTACTCCTTCCAAAGCTGTATGATGTGGAGAAGTAAAGAATGTGTTTCTCAGTCTTTGTGTTTAGAATCACTTTTTAAAATGTAGGAAATCTTTGCTATGAGAAAGACATTTTATCATCTTTGGGGTTTTATACAACTTCTTTTCTTACAAAGAACACATCCATCCTTATTTTAAAAAACCACATAGAAGTTGTAAACACACAGAAGTCATAAATGCATGCAAGAATCATTAAATGGTTTCCTCACTGCTTGGTTTTAAAACATTTCATTCTAACTGCCTGAGGAATCATTCTTTTTCTTAATGTCACAGATTCCAATAGTGGTCGTATTTGCTTTCTTGAGTTACTGAATAAAGCTTAAGTACTAAATAACTTCAGTTCCCAAAGACTGTGCACAAACCCCATCCCCCAACTCACCCCTTTCTAAAAAAAATTAATATGTTTGAGTTCACACTCACAGATTTACACTTTGGGGGAAAAAAATCAAAGTAAAACAGTTGAAATTATGATACTTCATATGAATTCTAACTAGGTGATTCTGTATTCATTCAGATATGGATTTTTTTTTTTTTTTCTTTTTGAGGCAGGGAAGGGGAAAGGAAGCTTTTGGTGTACAATTGTTAGCAGATCTTTGGAAGAATGTAGGCTAAATTTTGTTCAATATTCCAGGCCATGTATACCTCAGACAGAGTAGTTAAGTGTCATTTTAGTAGATCCAGATTCTTAGTCCTACCTATTTTGGGGCTATTATTTAAAATTGCACTCATAAGGACAAGACCACCTACACTGGAAAAGTTCTTGATTTCTAAAAATTACATGCAAATGTCATCTTGTGACTCTCTTTCCATAATTTAGACTTACACCATTTATTTAACAAATGTTTTATGAGGATCTACAAGGAGCTCTGGTAGCGTAGTGGTTACGAATCGGGCTGCGAACCGCAAGGTCAGCAGTTCGAAACTACCAGCTGCTCCGCGGGAGAAAGATGAGGCAATCTGCTCCTGTAAAGCTTTATAGCCTCGGAAACCCTGTTCAGGGTCGCTATGGGTCAAAACCGACTCAATGGCACTTAACAACAACAACAACAACAATATGCCTTGCACTGTGTGAAACACTAGAGGTATCAAGATAAGCAAGACACTGACTCTTCAAGGACCTTGCAGTCTATTAGTAAACAATGCAGTAAAAAGTTGCAGTTACACTGCAAACCAAAACAAATAAATAAACAAAGGTAACTGAAGATATAGAGAACCGTAGGGCTTTAACTGGTGTGGCACTGTAGAATAAGTACTGGACCCCAAGGTCAGTTTGAAAACCATGGTTGGTGGTTCACACCCATCAGCCGCTCCTCAGAAACCACATAGGGGTTGCTGCAAGTCAGAATTGTCTCAACGGCACTTAACAACAACAACAACATGCTACATATAGGAGTCTTGATGTGGCAATGCGGGTTAATGTGCTGGATCAGTTTGAAATGCAAGGTCGATCGTTCAAGCTCACCAGCTGCCCCTCAGAGACCCTTTACAGGGTTGCTATGGGTCGGAACCAACTCTACAGCACTTAACAGCAGGAATATAAAAGAGATAGGGTGAGCATTATAAGAAGAAAATTTGGAATTGTTTCCTCTTGGAAACACATATTTGAACCATAAGGCGGTGGTAGTGGTGGTGGTGGTTATGTGCCGTGGAGTCGGTCCGACTCATAGCGACCCTGTACAGCGTTTCGGAGGCTGTAGATCTTTACTGGAGCAGAAAGCCTCATCTTTCTCCCAGGAACACCTGGTAGTTTCAAACAGCTGACCTTGCTATAGCGGTTAAAAAAAGATAACTCTTCACAGCAGACTTTCTGCGTTCCGGTGTGGTGTTGTAGGATAAGCACTGGACTGCTAATCCCAAAGTCGGTTGTTCAAACCCACCAGTCGCTACTCAGAAACCCTACACAGGGTTACTTATGAGTCAGAACCAACTCGATGACCCTTAACATCAGTAGTAATATTTAATAGCAATGTCAATTGAATAAATTGCTTATTCTCAACTTCTAAGACTCAATTTCCTAAAGTGTCAATGGTGTTTTTTTCTTATAGTCACTGTGTGGATGACATTGCAAAAAAGTATTCCAGAGAGTATCTGGGAGACAGTCCATTCTCATTAAATGTTGTTGTTAAGTGCTGCCGAGTCAGTTCCGACCCATAGCAACCCTGTATAGGATTTCCAAGGAGCAGCTGGTGAGCTTGAATTGCCAACCTTGCAGTTCAAATGGCTTTGCAGTCTGACACATTAACCCACAGAGCCATACCAGGACTCCCATTGAATGTAGGCTATGGCAACTTTTCAATGGTGATTTGTTCACCAGGCAAACAGGATGAACAAATGTTCCATGGTTCTCCTTTAGACTAAAAAGAAAGTGAATCTCTTCCCAAAATATTTTCCCACTAATTCCTCTGCTTAAATCAAAGCAATAATCCATTTTAATAGAAGCAAATATTTCCAAAAGATCCCTTCTTTGCACTGTCTGTTGACAAAGGGCTTGAGTCAGTGCTAAGAGAAGACTGGTGCTGGGAGGGGATATGACTGTCAGCTTATTGACACTGACTTATGGACTATTAGCAATAAAACTGCATTATTGTTATTGTTAAGTGCTGTCTAGTTGGTTCCAACCCATAACGACCCTGTGTATGGATTCCGAGCAGTGCCTGGTGGGCTTGAACCACCCATTTTGAGGCTCAAACTGACCTCACAGTCCAGGATATGATCCTGCAGTACCACACCAGGACTCCATATAACTGCACAAGGGAAGTTAAAATCATGGTTTTGAAACAAAGCTAGAAACAAACACGTCAAGATAATTTGAGTTTGTACTGTGTATTAAACATGGTAGAAATGTTTATCAGAAGAAAAACATAGACTTAAAAAAAAAAAAAAAAGTACCATGGCATTATCATTTTAAAATACTTTTTTAAAACATCTGTATCTTTTAATTCTGAAATTTCCCTTTAGTAATCAACTTTAAGCAAACAACCCAAGTTGCAGAAATGTACAAAGATTGTCCTCACAGTCTCATTTATAATGGGAAAAGAGTATTATTGGAATAGTAAAGTCAATTGTAGTTAATTTCTTTAAAGGAATTTGGTTCAACCTCTAAAACAGGTTGTTACTAAGGGTTTTTTAATGACATAAGAAAAGGCTGACATTATAATTGTAAATGAAAAAGGTAGGAGACTATGTCAACTATAAAAAGTCCATAAAAGAAAGACTAGAAGTAAGTAAGTTAAAAAATGTTAACAATAATCCCTTCTAAATGGTGGACCTAAAAGTTACCTTTATTCTTTGTGCATCATTTTTTACACTTGGACATCTTTATCCTTTGTACATTACTTTGGAACTGAGGAAATGAACAATTAAAAGACAAAAAAAAAAAAAAAAAAAGCATCGTAGTTCTTTATCATTCTTTGGTGGAGAAGTATTCAAAGAAAGAATTTTAAGTGAGGGTTTCTCTTTGGCCATTCATCTTTATCCATCAAGCTGTCATTTGGGACCTTCTACATCCTTTCTTTCCTCTGAGTCATGTAAAACCATTTGCTTTTCTGACAATGCATCTACTGTGCAGTTCCATCTTTTTTACATTTACTCATATCCTCATATTCTAGCCTGGGAGGCTCTGAAAAATCTGTCCCCTGAGCATAGAAGGCTTTTTCCAGCTGAGATTTGTGGTACGAACCAATCACCAGTTAAAGTCTTTATTGAGAAAATAACGCCCCTTTTTTTCGTAGTTGTGACTAAACTCTTGCTCAATCCAACCACCCCAAATTACTCATGTATTTTCTTTTTCTTCTTTTTGTCATGGTTAATAAAGACATCTTTACTATTACCATATTTGAATGTTATGCATAGATGCTGAAATTCAGCCTTAGGGCTTCAGGAAACTCCATGTGTCAGCTTTCTGTTTCTATTCTATATACAGCTTATATTTGTATAGACTAGAGAGCATGTGCTGTCAAACTGCTTGTGTCCTGAAGACTGATCACTGCACTGTTTGGTTTCTTTTGATGCCTTTGAGTTATGGTGTTGGAGGAGAATATTGAAAGTGCCATGAGCTGCCAGAAGAACCAATAGATCTGTTTTGGAAGAAGTGCAGCCAGAGTGCTCCTTAGAGGCCAAGATAGCCAAACTTCGGACATATTGTCAGGAGGGACCAGTCGCTGGAGAAGGATATCATGTTTGGTAAGGTGGAGGGTCAGAGATAAAGAGGAAGATCCCCAGCGAGATGGATTGGCCAAGTGGCAGCATCGATGGACTCAAGAGTGGTGACAGTATTGAGGCTGGCCCAGGATCGCGAAGCGTTTTGTTCTGCTGTGCATAAGGTCGCTATGGGTCAATACCGACTCAATGGCATCTAACAACAACAACAACAACAACATATTTTATGCTCTGTACAGGGTCACTATGGGACGAAACCGACTCGACGGCACTTACCAACAACAACAAACCTACACTGATGACTATGGTACCCATTACATAATGTGAACTAGGCAAAGCAATGAAACATGAAATCCAAAATATTCATAACCTTCAAGGTGTTTATAATCTAGAGATGTGTCTGATAGTTCTGTGGGATAAGCATTGGAATGCAAGCTGCATGGTCAGTGGTTCAAATCCACCAGATACCCTTCTAGAGAAAGACGAAGCTATCCGCTCCCACAATGATTTACGTAGGGTCTTTATGAGCTGGAAACTACTCCATGACAGTGGGTGGAGTCAGTCACATGTGACCATTAAGCACTTAAAGAATTGAGATGTGCTGTAAGATAAACATTGGACTGCTAGCCAGAAGGTCATTAGTTCAAACCCACCAGCCATTTAGCTAGAGAATGAGGAGGATTTCTGCTTCTATAAAGATTTACAGTTACGTAAATCGTATACAGGACCACTGAGCCGGAACCATCTCAGTGGCATTTAACCACCACTGTCACCAAAGCTAATATAAATACCCAACTCTGAATATTTTAGTTAAAAAAAAAAGAAAAGAAAATGAACTATCATATCAATTACCTGTTGAAATGATAGTATTTTGGATTTATTAGATTGAATAAAATATATTATTAAAATTAAATTCATACTTCTATTTATTTTTCACTTTTAACCTGCCTCTAGAAATGCTTAAGCTTCATTCCTTACTTGAATTTGGCATCACATTATATAGCTATGTTGTTGTTGTTGTTAAGTGCCAACGAGTCGGTTCCGACCCATAGCGACCCTGTACAGGGTTTCCAAGGATGTAACTCTTTACGGGAGTAGAAAGCCTCATCTTTCTCCCGCGGAGCAGCTGGTAGTTTCGAACCACTGACCTTAAGGTTCGCAGCCCGATTCGTAACCTCTACGCTACCAGAGCTATAGCTATAGAAAGATTAAAATATATGAAAATTAAATGGCTATAAAAATACTGGTAATAATTTGTTGCTGTTGTTAAGTGCTGTCCATCAATTACAACTCATAGAGTCTTCAAGACTTTCAAAATCTTAACAGGAGCAGAAAGTCTCACTGTTATTCTGCCGAATGGCTGGTGGTCTCAAATCACCAACCTTGTAGCTCGAAATCCAGTACTTCTGCTATGGAGCCACCTTAGTAACAATGCTAAAAACGAAATCTGAGAGATGTTAAAACATCTATAGAAAATAGTTATAAATCAGTGAGAAAGATAGCAAATGCTAGCTATCAGATTCAGAGGGAAAAGACTTGACCCTGACGAGGTAAACACAAGCCTTTGAAAATGTATCCAGAAATTCACCATGGTCCTTCAACTTAATGGACAAATCCACTTTGGTGATCATTTGATCTTGGTTTCTCTTATTCTGTTTTAGTCTAATTCCTAACTTTTTAAACATTAATTCAATGTCTTGGACTTCTATTCTACACTATGATGCTGTCTGTCTGACTCACTTCTAAATTGAAGTGCATATATAAAAAAAAAAAATTGAATCACTTCAATGATTTTAAATCACTGTTCAATGTGCAAAGCAATTTAAAATTACTGGAGTGCTTCCAATTTTTATTAGTCCTTGAATTTGGAAGTGATCTAGGCTTTTCTGGGCATGTGCAATGCACTGTGACTTAAAATTATTAGGCTCTCACAAGCTCCCTCCACCTACCCCTTTATTTTTAAGATGCTGATTTCACTTTGCAATGGAAACCAACAGGAGGGGTATGGCATGAAAATGGCATGGATAACAAAACATGGAGAAAATAGCTTCCATTTAATAATGAGAACTATACTTTGTAATTAGATAGTGTCCTACCTCAGGATAGCTAAGTGCTTCATAAACATTAGCTCATTCATCATGAAGACATCTTATGAGGGGTATATTTCCAGTGTGGGAGGCTGGTGGTAGATGGGTAGAGCCATTTAGATTGGCTTCAAACATTGAACTGGGTAATTTGAATGATGTGAGAACTACGCTTGGGACATCTATTTTTGGTACTGTCTTCTTCCTTCCTTCCTTCCTTCCTTCCTTCCTTCCTTCCTTCCTTCCTTCCCTCCCTCCCTCCCTCCCTTCCTTCCTTTATTTTTGCAAGGAGAAGTGGGTAATGCTATACTGTCTTATCCATTTGCAAATGTCATAAAAATATTGACTTAGCAATACAGAATCCACTAGATAAATTGTTTAACCCAAATAAACTCCAGGGGCAAACATAAAGTGATTGGTTTCTTAATTTAGTTAGTTAAACTTTGGGAGAAAATTCATATACTTTCCTAAGCACTCCTACCAAGTTCCTTCCTATTCAGCATATACTGAATCCACCAGTCCTAAAGCATTTACCTGTTGATGATTTCTATGAGAAGTTTCAAATCACACGCATTTCCTTTTTCTCTGAATACATTTGTTTGTTAATGTGCCATCTAGTCAGTTTTGACTCATAGCAAAATGCTGTCCCATCCTACCTCACCCTCACCATTGCTGCTATGCTTGAGTGCATTGCTGTTGCCATGATGTCAGTCCATCTCATTGGTGGTCGTCCTCTTTTTCGCTTACCCTCCACTTTACCAAGCACCTCATAATAGAAGTTGTAATAAATACAGGGGGAAAAACTCCATTATCTTTTCTTTCAACATTTTCCACAAACGTTTAAGATCTAGTAAAGATCCAAATCCACTGTTATTAACATTGAGTTGATTCTGACTCATTTAAGTGTACCCTAGGGTTTCCAATTAGACAGCCTCATCTTTATCCCACAGACTTATGGGTGGCTTTGAACCGCTGACCTTGAGGATAGCAGACCAATGCTAAACCCACTGCACCACCAGGGTTCCTTAGTAAAGACGCAAGCATTTAGGAAAGACTTTATTTTAGACTGAATTAGTTCAGAAGTGTGAGTGAAATATTCTAGTTTTAATTGTATACTCAGAGCAGTTGCCTGCCGGGTTCTTCTTCATTATGCAGCGAAGATTACTGAGACTAACTGGGAGCTAAGCATTGTGATAGACTTTGGAAACAATGACAATGAATCTAGTGATGAATGGTGAATAATGGTGAATCTACTAATGAAATGAAGACTGTGATCAAACAGATTTACTTGAAAGGAATGGTTTCAAGTGGGCTTGCTGTGTACTCTTCCACACTGGAAGAGGAGCTTTATAGAATCCACATCCCTAGATATAAGGAATATTTGCAATAAAGCTCTGTTGTTATTAAGCGCTGTCAAGTAAATTAGCAACTCTGGGTAGGGTTTTTGCCAACCTTGCAGTTCAGTGCATTAACCCACAGTGCCACACCAGGACTCCTAAACTCTGGTCAGTATAAATACAAAAGCTCACTCACGTAAGAGACTCTAGTCCACCGGTAAAATATTTTATGTAATATGACTTACTCCTAAAGATATGCCCTATGTTTCCCTACCAGTTATAAGCAAACAAATAACAATAATAAAAATGAATAAGGGACAGAGTTGGTGGGAAGAAATGCTAAGGGCTGGGATAAATAAAGAAGTCCAACGAAGTGACTACCATAAGATAGCAGTATAATTGTCTATATATGGCTTAAGTAACAAGAAAAACATGCCAAAAATAAGTAAATAAATAAACAAACACCATATACGTATATTGTTGTTGTTGTTGTTAAGTGCTGTGGAGTCAGTTCCAACACAGAGAGTACCAAGGTTTTTTAAAGAGTTCCATGTTCATAGCATTCCAAGGTTGTTTAAAAATCTTTGTGGAAGCAGAAAGTCTCATCTTTCTCCCATGGAGCGACTGGTGGGCTCGAACCATCAGCCTTGTGGTTCATAGTCCAGTGCTTATCCTATGGAGCCATCTAGCTCAATAGATATATATTAAGGATTCATTTCAACTCAGGCAAATAATCTCAGCCCTTTCTTCCAATTTATGGTGCCAAATCCAGGACCTACCTCTCCTACCCAATTTAATAACATCTTGTCAAAAGTGGCCTTGAAGCAAAGCCTAACATGAAATAAGTGTTTGCTATTGTTGTTTCATATTGTTTGTAACCCTGTACTAAATATAATGAACCACAGACAGAAATAGAATTTACAGTAATGCTGAGGATTAAAGGGAATGAATCTCTTGTTTAGAAAATTAGCTAATCAATATGCCAAGCTTATTTTTAAGAATGCTTTAATTTTTTAAAATATAGAATGTCCACTCCAGCTTCCTGTATTTGACTCTGATAATAAAACTTTCAGTATGACTAATGCAGTTTAGCTAAACAAATTAGAACCCTGCATTGTTGATGCTGAGGAGAGAGTTCCCATTAGTTGCTGTGATGTTCTCTGCCTGGTCAGCGAGTAATGATGGTAAGCCAGGACAGGCAAGCAAGGCTTATGTTTTGTGATGGAGAGACAGGAAACATTAGACAGGGACTGCAGGAAAGGGTCATGGCTTCTCCTATTGGAGACCATAACCTACCCTGGGAAGATAGAAGATGTGTCTCTCCTCTCACTTGTTATTAGCAGGCAGAAGGTGCATGTCAAAGAGAACCAGGGTAGAACTGAGCACCAGTGTGAGAGATTGAGAACTCTCTTTATTGACCTTATCAGTTTTACCCTGACCCTTGAAGGCCTTAGTCCACAAATCTGTGAGATGTGTTACGAATTGAATCGTGTCACCCCAAAATATGTGTTGAAATTCTAAAGTCCTATGTCTGTAGCAGGAAGGCACCCTCATAATGCAATGATTAAATGCTGCTAAACAGAAGGTTGGTAGTTTGAATCCAGCCAAGGACACACAGGGGACACCACCTGGCAATCAGCTCTCATTAAGAGAGCATAGGAAACACTCTGGGGCAGTTTTTCTCTGTCTCATGGGGTCAGTCTAAATCAGAATTGACTCAGGGGACCATAGCTAGGAAAACAACAACACACCTGTGGAATGGTATGTGCAAATAGTTAAGCATGTTACTAGTAACTAACAGTTTGGCAGTACAAATACATCCAGAAACATCTCAGAAAATGGGCCTGAGGATCTCCTTACAGAAATTCACAGTCTTGAAAACTCTGTGGAGCAGTTCAACTCTGCATACAGGAGGCCACACAGAGTTAGAATCATATCAAAATAGCAATATACCTGAGGATGCCACCCTGTTTAGAAATAGTACTTTCTTTGTTATGTTAATCATATCATAGGTGATCAGGGTGGGTTCTAAATCTAATCACCTTTGAGATATAGAAAGAGTAGATTCGACAGTTGTTGTTGTTTAGCGCCGTCAAGTCAATTCCGACCCATAGTGACCCTGTCTAGGGTTTCCCAGGAGCAGCTGGTGAGCTTGAACCACTGATCTTGCAGTTCAAACAGCTTTGCAGTCTGACACATTTGCCCACAGCACCACACCAGGACTCCAGATTAGACAGAATCAGAGGGAAATGGTAAGGCAGATGTGGGTAGAGACAAATGCATCTGCAAACATTGTTAGCAGCTACCAGAAGCTGATGTTAAATAAAGAAAGACCTTCCTATAGAGCCACACCTTGAATTCAAACTTAGAGCCTCCTGAATTATGAGACAATCCATTTCTGTTCTTTAAAGCCACCCTTGTGGTGTTGTTTATATGGAAGCCTAAGGAAAGTAAGAGAAGGTTATAGATTTTCCTGGAAGTTGCCCAATGTCAGAGAGGCTGGGTTTCAGTAGCTGTGACTGACCTTGAAACAAGGGCTGAGTTTTAGTTATGATTTTGCCAGTAACTAGCTCTGTGACCCTGGTCAAATACATTTCCTCCCCAGATTCTATAAGACATTTTCTCTTCTGCCAGTTCCAGTCTTACTGTTTTATGGGTCTCTGGGTTACCAACTGCAATAGATCATGTTTGGGGAAAGGGAAATCTCAGAAGGGGGAAAATCAGGTCAAGTTCTTCTCATCTTCACATCAAAAGGACAGGTTGAAAGCATGAGCAGAGATGATGTAGTTGCTTCATCAGTGTTTGAGACCTAGAATGGTGCATGTGCCAAACATCACCCCATGGCACCAAGAATATGGTCTGTATTTAATAAATGCTCATTGTTGCGCCATCCTTTAAAACACTATGATGACTAGTCTCTCAGTATCCCCAGAATAATCTATCTGTTTTACACAAGAAAAGAAAGTCCTACTTTTATAATGTAAGGGATCTTTTCCCCCTGCGGCCTTCTAGAAAAATAGTGACTAAAGGTAAAGAAAATCAAAAGCATAATCAAAAGGGAAAACTCGAGAAACCTAGGACTATACCCAAGGAAAAAGTGTTTGCTAATTATTGTTTCATAGCAGAAAAAACAATTAATTACAGAGAATTGTTCTCTTTGGAACCTCAAAAATATTGTTTTTGTCTATTTGACACAGTGTTTTGGTATGAAATAGCTATGTTTCATAGTGACTTATATTTTGATTAAGAAAATGCTAGTGTCTCTTCTATGATTTATTCTAATCGTTAAAAAGTCAGTTGCATTGAGTCAGTTTCGACTCACGAGGAATTTATGTGTGTCAGAGTAGAACTGTTCTCTATAGAACACACTTGAATAATTATTTTCTGAGGTAAGTCACCAGGCTTTTCTTCTTATACACCTCTGTGTGAATTCAAACCTCCAGCCCTTCACTTAGCAGCATGTCAATTGTTTGTAGCACGTAGGGACTTAACAAGTTTATTTATAGCTGAGTCTTGTTTCTGGTTCCTGATATATTTATTTTGTAACCTTTTCTGATTTTTCTATTCAGAATAGGTACTTGCCCCCTGGGCCATACAGTATGAGCCATTTAGCTGTGATCCCATGTCCTTTCTCAAAACAAACCCTGCACCCCTCCCATGCTCACAGATGTGGGCAGAGCCTACTGGCATCTCCCTATCACTCTTGGGATAGGAAACAAAAGTAATCTGAAACTTTGAGTGCCTTCACTGGATGAAGCTAGGTCAAAGGTCATCAGCCTAAGGAACCACATTTTGGACAAGAAAGGTAACTTAGCTCAAGGTATAGTTTCTGTCAGCGTTTCTGTATATTATCCTAGGGTTAAAGTCTATGCTAAGACTTCATGGAGCATAAGACTACTGAAATAGAATTTGATCACCAAAATGAAGAATTAGCAATTTTCAGAAAGGGTGTCATT
>NW_006408570.1:9114434-9129911 GCF_000296735.1 Chrysochloris asiatica | reverse complement strand
TACTCCCGTAAAGATTTACACCTTCGGAAACCCTGTACAGGGTCGCTATGGGTCGGACCCGACTCGATGGCACTTAACAACAACAACAACAACATATCTTATGAAATAGGAGTAAGATCTTATTTTTACCATTGTTCAAATAGACCACTAAATTCTAGTTTAGTTTAGATGATCATCTCTTTTGGGTGACACCTGGCATTGTTTATGTACTTAATACGTTATATAGTATTCATTTTTTAAATGGTAATGATAATCACATCCACTTAAGTTCCTCCTTCTTGCCTTTATTTAGAGGGATATAGATTTCTCTTTTGTAATTCTGATGCTATAAAGGGTGGTAATATTACACACTCTAATAAGGAATGAAAAAAAATACAGTTTCTGTAAGTGAACACTGACTGATCTTCAGAAGTTATGTCTGAGAGTGGATAGCAACTATAATGCTCATTCTATTTGTATTTTAAAAGACTATATCACGGACTGATTTAGTCCCACTTATGTAATGTAAATACATTTTAAAAAATTTAATCCAAGCCTCAAGTTACAATACTGAGGGGTTCTATAGGCAAATTTTTGAACAATGTAGAAAGCATCAAAATAACATGGAAGGAATACTCAGAATCAGTGTACCAAACAAAGCTGGTCAATGAATGATTACCCATTCCAAGATGCAGCATTTGCTCAAACACTGATGGTATTGAAGGAAGACATCCAAGGTGCACTGAAGGCATTGGCAAATCACAGGGCTCCAGGAATGGATGGAATACCAGTACAGCTATTTCAACAAGCCGATGCAGAACTAGAGTCATTCTCCCACCTATGCCCCAAATTTTGGAGGACAGTTATCTCAATACACTATTGGAAGAGAATCATATTTTTGCCCATTCCAAAGAGAGGTGATCCAATAGAATCAGGAAATTGTCAAACAATATTATTAATATCACATGTGAGTAAAATTTTACTGAAAAGATTTTTTTTAATAGTGGCACCAGTAAATAAGCAGGGAACTATCCGGAATTCAAGCCAGATTCAGAAAAGGATATGCAACAAGGAATGTCACATGAATTATGGCTGAAAACAGAGAATACCAAAAAGATGTTTACCTGGATTTTATTGACTATGAAAAAGTACTTAACTGTTTAAGCTATAATACAATGGATAACATTTCAAAAAATGAGAATTTCAGAACATTTAATTATACTCATGTGGACCTTGTGCACAGACCAAGAGACAGTCATTGGAACAGAATAATGGAATAGAGAATGGTTTAAAATCAAGGAAGTTATGTATTGAACATATTGTTCATACTTGTTCAATCTGTATCTCAGAGTAAATAACCTGAGAAATTGAAGTATATGAAGAAGAAAGTGGCCTCAGGATTGGAGGAAGACTCATTAACAACCTGTAACATCTAGATGACATAACCTTGCTTATTGAAACTGAAGAAGACTTGAAACACTTGCTGATGAAGATCAAATAATATAACCTATTGTATGAATTACATTTCAAAGAAAACAAAAATCCTCAAAAGTGAACACAACAAATACCATGAGTGGAGAAAAAAGAAAAAATTGAAGTTGTCAAGGATTACATTTTACTTAGATCTTAAACCAGTACCAATGGAGCAGGAGTCAAAAAATTAAATGACCTATTGCAGTGGGAACATCTGCTACAAAGGACCTCTCTAAAATGCTAAAGAGCGATGACGTCATTTTGAGGACTAGGGTGTGCTTGACCAAGCCAATGGCATTTTCTGTCACTTCATATACATCAGAAAGCTGGATGGTAGATGAAGAGGATGAGAGAAGACTTGATAAATTCCAGTGGCGGTGCTGACAAAGATTATTGCACATAGCATGGATTGCCAGAAGAACAAGATAATCTGTTGGAAGAAGTACAACCAGAATGCTCCTTAGAAGGTGTGACTGTGAGACTTTGTTTCAGGTGCTTTTAACATACCAAAAGGGATCAGCCCCTGGAGACGGATATTATGCTTGGCAAAGTAGTGGTTCAACAAGAGGGAGACATTCAATGAGATGAATTGACACAGTGACTGCAACAATGGATTCAAACACACAAACGATTGAGAGGATGCTGCAGGTACTAGCCGTGTTTTGTTCTGATCTACTTAGGGTTGCTATGCTTTAAAACTGTAAATCATTCATTCGTTTTGATTTATTTCTTTGTCTTTATTCTTTTTTTTATGTAAGGACATATGCATGAAAGCAAACATTTTCTTTATTGTCTTTGAATTATCAAAATCTGCATTACTGATTTCTGGGTACATTATACAACCAAGGTCTACTACAGTTCTCCACTTGTCCTGTTGTCATTGGCAGTCCTGGGAGTCACTAGCAACACATACATGGTTGAAAGGAGGAACTCTTGAAGAAGGACTCTTAATAAAAGAATAGTTTAACAACCCCATGGGAATGTAAAGGAAAAATGTTTTTCTCTGAAACTAAAAAATACATTGTTTGATAGTAGGCATCTTACTAACATTTAACAACTAAAAGAAGAATTGACAAATTTTTGTGTTATCTCATAATTTCACAACTTAAACCATAAAGAAAGTTTTGTTAATATACTTCATGTGTAAAGTTTGAAAATGACTCATAAATCAAACAACTTTTTGAAAATATTATTGTACTAAAATAGTTTTGTAACTATAGCAAGTGTATAAAGATAAAAGAGGCCAAAGAGAATACAATAAAAGCTTAAAATATATAACAACTCTACCCTCTTTATATTAAGCCATGGGAAATGTTTATCCCTATAACTTTATAAACAGAATCAAATAAAATAAGGATTTAGTCACTATGCAAAGAGTTGGTAGGCATAGATACTTAATCTAGAATACTGAGTAACTCAAATTCATCAAATTACACCCATATTTCTATTTTTGCTTGATTTTCATGTACCTACTATTTGATTTACCACTCCTTGGAAACTCTATACAGGATTGGTATGAGTCATAAATGACTCAAGGGCATTTAACAACAACCACTATCTAAATGGAGTCTTGGTGTGGCACTGTAGGAAAAGCACTAGACTGCAAGGTCAGTCTGAACTGCAAGTCGGTGGTTGAAACTCACCAGCTGCTCCTCAGGAACCCTACACAGGATCGCTATGTGTTGGAACCAACTCAACAGCACTTAACAACACCAACTTTCTAAATGAAAGTTCATTCTAAATGAACCATGAGTGTTACCAGAGAAGACACCTTTCACATTTCAATCCAGAGGATCCAGGAAAGAATACTGTGGAGTGCCACTAAATGCAACAGGTCTCTTTTCAAAAACAATTCTTTAAGCAAATATAAATTAAGTAAGGGCTCTGTAGGATAAGCCCTGTATCTCTAATAAACAAGTCAGCAGTTCAAACTTACCAGCCGGTCCTCAGAAACCCTACACAAGGTCGATATGAGTTGAAAGTGACTTGACAGCACTTAACAACAAATCTCTGAATAATTGCTAAGACTTCTTTTTGGAACCATGCAATGGTATAGAACTAGGAAAGTTCATTTAAAAATCACATAAACCCAGTGTTTTTCAATGTTAATATGAAATTTCAGTGATTCTTGTATCATATAACTGCTATAAGCAATTATTATAGTACTTTTATGTACTATCAATAAAAATGTATTATAATTAATTATAGCTAACAATTGAGCTACAGAGCTAAAAATGCCAATCTGTTGTTTACATTTCAAACCAGAAACATAGTTTGTGTGGATCATGTGACATGGTGTTTGCTGTTCCGAGAGCAGGGTGAACAAACCTGTCTTGGAAGAAGTACAGCCATAATACTCCCTAGAAAGAACAGTGAGACTTCGTCTCATATACTTTGGACATATTATCAGGAGGAAGATGTCCCTGGAGAAGAACATCATGCTTGGTAAAATGGAAGGTCAGAGAAAAAGAGGCAGACTCACTACACAACGAAGTGACTCAATGGCTGCAGCAATGGGTTCAAACAGAGCAACGACTGTGAGGCTGGCCCAGGTCTGGGCAGTGTTTCGTTCTGTTGTAGATACGGTCAGTCTGAATCAGAACCAACTCTATGGCACTGACTACCACAACCAACCATTTTATAGAAGAGAGAAGATCTTCTTCCCTCTCTGCTCTCTCTCTCTCCTTCAGGCTGTCTCAAGAATTTGTACAGCATGATGCTAACTAACCAATATGATAAAACAGAATGCTGTAGAGCTTTTGGGTTGAATTCATGTAGAAAGTAGCTCAGATAAAAGAACTCACTTTGGACCCTTTGCCAGCATCCCCGCTCACTTCTTTCATAAATGGCATATAAACACTAATGGAAATGTAAAACCTCAGATATGGGCAGCAGCACTTCCAGGAATCAGCTTAATTAAGACACACAGTACCAAGATGGGTTAATATTCTTTGAAAGTAAAAGCTTTCATGCCAAGAGCAAGATCATTCTGTGTGCTTGGTCAGCACTGTAGTTAAGAAAATTGCATTCAGCGTGCTTGTTTGGTAATGCTATTATCACCCCCTACCACACACACTTTTCCTTTTCTTTCAACAAGAGTAAACTACTTAGAGATATCCTCATTTATTCCTCTTCCTTTTCACTAACCCTT
This sequence comes from Chrysochloris asiatica, assembly GCF_000296735.1. Classification (NCBI taxonomy): domain Eukaryota; kingdom Metazoa; phylum Chordata; class Mammalia; order Afrosoricida; family Chrysochloridae; genus Chrysochloris; species Chrysochloris asiatica. The sequence goes on along the minus strand of NW_006408570.1, from coordinate 9,125,308 downwards.
GATCCCATCAAGGTCATGCTAGTCTAGCATTTAAATGACTAAATGAGTTACTTTATCATCTGGTTCACCCTGAAGTCCTTTACATATTTTTCTTGACCTCTAATCTACAGACTATCATTTTGACAGCTATCATTAAATGCTGTGTGCCCAGTAAGCACGCACTGACTAAGATGGATGGTGAAAGAGCTGTGGAGTTGAAAGAAATGGACATCTAGTTTCATCTTTCCCCTGATTAAATCAAAATCATAGAAAGTATCTTGTGGCAATGTCGGAACATATGAACTGAGATTTTAATGGGATCCCCATTTGGAAAGAGAAAAATCATTCAACTGTAAAACAAATAGACCACATAAACTGATCATCTTGAACTCTAAATTTGACAAATTATGACTATTCAACTATGATATTAGATGAATCAATATGTGTTTAAAATTAAAATACTCCATTAATGCTCTATTGAAGTAAATTTGGTAAATTTAACAAAGAGAATCCCAATGTCAAGAGACAGAAGCTAAAATGACATAGTTAACAACAAAGTACAGGATCCTATTTGAAAGGCCATGTTAGTGTGTTGTGATTATTTCTATGGAACACCATGGTTTGCGGCTGCTCTGTAATTGTGAGCCACACAGTGAAATTGCGTCTCTCTTTGGAGCCACACAGTGAAATTGGAGCCACACAGTGAAATTGCGTCTCTCTACCAGGAAACAACTATAACTGAAGAGAGTGACTTAACTGAACTTGGTGACTTAATTTACACTATAGGAAAGGCATCCAATGAGCATAGCATGATAGTATCCCAGAACCCAGTAAGCTTCAAATACGATAAAGAAGTTGGCCAGTATGTTAAATCCTGATAAGGTTAAAGTACATATCAACTGCAGAGTCTAGAGTGGAAAGACTGAAATTGATGAGGAAGGATGTGTGATATTGATAAGAAACTGTAGTTAAAATTGGGATATTAAATATTACTCAGAAATGTTGTCATGCTATAAAACAAATTGATCTTGGGATTGGGAGACAGGAAGGATGAAAATAAAACACCATATACCATATTCAGTGAATGAGATCTCCTGAACAGAAAAACTCTGGGACTAACCACTAAATGTTTTTCTTTTTCTTATCTTTTAAAGACTCCAGCAATGTAATGTTTTTCAACTCCTCACTCTCACTTCCCAGGCAATCCAAATAAAGACCTGAAATGAAACTGTATTTTGGAGGGTTGTAGAATCATTGTCCATGAAGGTCTGTTCAAACTTATAGATAAGAATTCATTCAGAATTCTCATGGTTAGATTTCCTAAAACCTTAGAAAATAGATAAAATAAGCTTTTGAGATAACATGTAGTGTAACCAGTCTGTATTACTAAAACATAGTTCTTGGAAAACACATTAAAATATGAAATTTTTAAGTTAATTTGAAGTTTAAATCTATTTACTGATTTTAGGGAGAAAATTGTTAAGCATAAAAGTTCTAAGATTTCTCCCATCACACCTCCCATTTTGAAATTTCTCTATAACAATTTTTCAGATGAAGAGAGACTTTATCTTAAAGCAGGTCATTCATGTTTCTCTTCATGATAAAAATCTCTTTAAATCAGCAAAACTACTAATACAGATCCTTCATATTCTGAATTCCAGATAGCTATTGTGTTGTTGTTAAGTGTAGTTCAGTTGGTTTTGATTCATAGAAACCTTGTGTAGGGTTTCCAAATAGCAGCTGATGGGTTTGAATTACTGACCTTGAGGTTAGTAATCCATTGCTTTTCCTATAGTACCACACCAGGATTCCATATCTATTTTATTGTGTTGTTGTTGTATAGTGCCTTGGAATCAGTTTAAACTCGTAGTGACCCTGTGCAGTATTTATGAGGCTTTACATCTGCCAGAACAGAAAACCTCAACTTTTTTCATGGAACAGTTAGTGGATTCGAACCACTGACCTTGTGGTTCACAGTACAGTAGTTATCCTACAAAGCCCATTCTATTGTAACATACAGAGGGAACAACAACAACAAAAATCTCCTCATAGAAATTGTCTTTCAGGAGAATGTTATTGTTGTTGTTGTTAAGTGCCGTGGAGTCGGTTCCGACTCATAGCGACCTAGAGAGCTAAAATTTTGTTGTCTAGTCCTCTTGGTTAAGTTTAAATATAAGACCAGTTTATCTGCCACAGGCTACTAACTTGAGTTAAGGTCAAGCAAAAGTATACAAATTCAACTTGGTGGTACATATAACTTTGAACAATAGGTTGCTGATTGGCTCTTCTAACCTTAACAACTAAGACTTCTACTACTCACTGGTTTTGGTCTAAAAATTCACTCGAACAAGTGATACTTGTTGGACACTTTGGCATCCTTAGGGGAGCACAGTGGCTCTATAGGCTAAGCACAGGGCTGTGAACCACAAGGTTAGTGGTCCAAGCCCACCAGCCTCTCCACAGGAGAAAAATGGGCTTCCTGCTCCTGCAGAAGATTAAAAAGCCTAGGAAGCCCTAATAAAGGGTGACTATGAGTTGAAACCGACAAAGCACTTAGCACCACCAACAATGAGGTATACGAAGAAGCACAGTAGTTAAAGTGCTTGACGGCTAACTCAAAGATTATCAGTACAAACCTGCCAGCAAATGCCCAAAAGCAAGATATAGCTGTCTTGTTTCGTTAAAGATTTGCTGTATGGGGCTGTTCCACCTTATTCATAGGGTCGTTATAACTCCAAATCAAATCAATGTTGTTTTTGTTGTTAGATGCTGTAGAGTCCGTACCAACTCTAAGTGACCCAATGCACAACAAAACTAAACACTGACCAGTCCGCAACACCCTCACAATCGTTGCTATGCTTGAGCCCACTGCTGGCATTGTGCCAGTCCATCTCATGGGGGGGGGGGGGGGGAGCGGTCATTTTCCTATTTTTCACTGACCCTCTTCTTTACCAAACATGATGTCCTTCTTCAGGGACTGGTCTCTCCTGGTAATATATTCAAAGTATGAGAGATGAAATCTGGCCATCCTGGCTTCCAAGGAGCATTCTGGTTGTACTCCTTCCTATACAGAATTGTTTGTGGCACTGTAGGGTAAGCACTGGACTACTAACCAAAACATTCAACCTGATAAGCTGTTCATCAGAAACCTTATACAAGGTCACTATGAGTCAGAACCGACTCAGGGCACTTAAAAATAACATTGCTATAGACTTAAGATAGAAAATAAGCTCGTTAGAAAAGACTATGGACAAAAAGGAATCCAGGCAAATACATCTTCTAGAAACTACAAGAGACTCTTCTGTAGGCTAACAAGGAAAAGTAAATTAATAATGCAAATGTTAGAATAAACTTTTCAGCTTATGAAGGTCTTAGAAACAATATAGTAAGATCTGAATAGAGCACAAACACTTACATAGAAATAACCTTTTAAGAAGAACTTTCAAACAAAGTATATTAAGAATGAAACAAATGTTTCACTCTTTTCTCTCTCATAATTTTGCAGCTTTTGCCAAAAGACTTAAAACAGAATCTAAGAGAAACATCTAAACAAACTGAAGCTATTTTGCTAAAAACAACAACAACAAAATAATGGTGATAAGGATGTGATATTTAAAAAGCCAAGCTAACCAACTCATATTTAAATCCTGCTGAGGGCAAAAGTTGTTGTTGCTGTGGTTGTTAGGTGCTGTCAAGTCTGTTCTGACTCACAGAGACCCCATGCACAACAGAATAAAGCACTGCCAAGTGCTGGACTATCCTCACAATTGTTATGCCTGTGCCTACTGCTGCTACCACTGTGTCAATTCATCTCATTGTGAGTTTTCCTCTTTGTTACTAATACTCCAATTTACCGTGTATCATGTCCTTCTCCAGAGACTGGTCCCTCCCAATAACATGTCCAAAGTGTATTGGCTTCTAGGAAACATTATGGACGGCCGTACTTCTTTCAACACAGATTTGTTTGTGCTTCTGACAGTCCATAAGTACTTTCAATATTCTTTTCTAAAGCACCATAATTCAAACGCATCAATTCTTCTAATGTCTTCAATATTCACTGTCTTTCACATGCATAGGAAGGTATTGAAAATACCATGGTTTGGGTCAGGCACATCTTAGTCCTCAAACTGTATTTTGGCTCTTGAACAATTTAAAGGGGCCTTGTGTAAGTCCTCAAACTGTATTTTGGCTCTTGAACAATTTAAAGGGGCCTTGTGTAGTAGATTTGCCTAATGCAATATGTCATTTGACTTCTTGCCTGGATCCTTCATGAGTGTTGATTGTGGATTCAAGGAAAATGAAGTCTTTGACAACGTCAATCTTTTCTCCATATATCTTGATGATATTTATTGGTCCAGTTGTAAGGATTTTTGTTTTCTTTACATTGTGGTGCGATCCATATAGAAGACTGTATAGTCTTTGATCTTCATTTGTATTTCAAGTCCTCTTCACTAGCAAGAAAGGTTGTATTATCTTCATATGACAAGTTGTTAATTAGTCTTTCTCCTGCAGCTAACTTATGGCAAACTTAGCTGTAGCATGAGTTTGAAGATTATAAATGTTATAAACAAGTTTTTCTCTAAGAAGTAATAAAAACTTTAGTAGTACTAAGTGATTAAACGTTAAAATTAACAATAAAAAATCAGCTTTCAGAAGCTTATTAGATGTATTTTAATATTGCTTGTGTTCGGTTTGATCAAAATAATGTGCTTCCAATAAAAGAATAAATTCCTTTGTACTCATACTTCACTAAATGTTTCTGAGAATAATTGCAACCCAAACTTTCCATTGATTCCTTCCTCTTCCTTATCATCATTGTCATCACTAAGATAACATTCAGTAAGCATTTCTGTATGTTCTACATTGTGCTACACACCTTACAAGCACTCTCACATTTAATGCTTACAATAGTCTTACAAATTAAGCAAAATTATTATTCCCTGTTATACATGAGAAGACATGCTCATTCTTGAGTTTCTGTCCAGAACTGCTTCCCATGAATGACATCATGGAAACATAAAGGAAATCTTTATCATCAATGAAAACTAGGTACACAAACATGGCACAATTCCAAGAATTTCTTCAAGGTATAGATAGGTTGCACTGAAGCAAACCTTGTTCTGATCCACATATAAAGTAGCTTAGGACAGGGGGAAAGAGATCCAAGTAAAACATTCCCAATATTTCCCAGAATGGTGAGAGCTGGAGGCAAAGGACAAATCCAGCAAGAAGTAGGCATTTTGCTGCTTGTCACAGTAGGTATTCTTGGCCTGGATTTTTTCTCCTCACGGGTGGCCATATAATAGTAGAAAAACACAAGAAACAATAAAGGGGACTTTTTACAAGAGTGGGAAGGCTTTTTAAAAGAAAGGGAAGGAAGCCAAACTTGTGAAATACCAAGATCAAGGTGGAGCCCTAGTGTGGCACCATCAGATAAGCACTGGACTGTGAACCACAACGTAGCAGTTCAAACCTACCAGTTTCTCTCAGCAACCCTATACACAGTCGCTGTGAGACGAAACCCACTCAACAGCAAGCAACAAGATCACAACAAATGGTTTCAGATCTGTACAGATACTAAGGTAACATCAAGAAGAAAGAAAAGAAAGAGAGAGAGAGAGAGAGAAAAGAGAGAGAAAAGGGGGAAAGGAAGGAAAGAAGGAAGGAAGGAAGGAAGGAAGGAAGGAAGGAAGGAAGGAAGGAAGGAAGGAAGGAAGGAAGAAAGAAAGGCACTAATCTAAATGTCCCAAATAGGAGAGTTTAGCAGCCCAATTCATAACCACTACACTACCAGAGCTCCTGAGAGCACCTAATTGTTGTTGTTATGTGCCACGGAGTCAGTTCCGACTCACAGTGACCCTATACAGAGTTTCCTAGGCTGTAAATTTTTACGGGAGCAGAAAGTGTGATCTTTCTCCTGCGGAACAACTGGTAGTTTCGAACTGCTGACCTTGAGGTTTGCAGCCCGATTCATTACAACTACACTACCAGAGCTCCTTACATACAACATAGTAGTATTATTTTTTGTGACACTGCAGGTGATGCTAATTCTTAATATCATTATCTTATGTTTTCCAAATTTTCTACAAACACACATACTTTTTAATTTAAAAAATACCATTGTTTTCAAAGAAACAGAGGGGAAAAATGGATGGCAGTTCACAGTGAAAAGACATCTTAAGACTAGATGAAGGCAAATGCTTCAGAATAAGAGACATTTTACGGTCACTTTAGAAAGAAGTTGATGGCAAGTGTTCAAGAAAAAGAATGAGGCAGTGAGAATAGCAATTTTTTCAAGGGCTCGGCAAACAGCAGAAGAGGCTCAGACCATTGTGCATCTGAGTAAGTCAGTTGTGAGCCCTGTTAAAGTAATACTTGAAAATTGTAAGCATTTACTATAATTGAGCTGAGAATCAGTGGGAAAAGGCAACTAATCTAAAAATCTACCCTTGTTGTTGTTAAGTGCCATCGAGTGGGTTCCAACTCATAGAGACCCAGTATAGTTTCCCAGGAGCAGCTGGTGAGCTCGAACCACCAGCCTTGCAGTTCAAACGGACCTTGAATTCCAGTGCATTAACCCATGGTGCCACATCAAGAATGAGCAGGATAAAATCAACTACTTCAAATGGGGAGCTATTTAAAAGCGTTGATTCCCATGGGCCATCCCAGAACAATTAAATCAGAATCTATGGGATGGTAACCATAGATAAAAACATTGTGTTTTTATCTGGTGGAGAATCAGGTGCAACCAGTATTAAGGACAGCCAGTCTACTCCAAACAATCATTGAATTGAATAGAGGGAGTACATGCAGTCTTACCTTTGACATATTCTTGGTGAACAATTCTCTACTAGAAACTGTTGAATATCTATATTCCAAGTTGAATTCTCTCATGATAAGAAATATTTATCTTCCTTTTTCTATGGACAGCAAACTTAGATCCAGTGTCATCATCAATCATTAGAGTCATACAAAGATTAAGTAAGACACAAGTGCCATTTAGAGGTAATTGCCAGACTGAGATAAAGATAAGTCAATGGAAGGGATGCCTTCAAGTCTTCTCACAGATGTACAGTCTCCTTTGTTCTTCCAAAGGTCCTGTCCATGTGTCTATTTAATTGTGCTTATGTGTCTTTATCTTTTCCTCTTGGTTCTGAGTTCCTTCTCTGTGGATTTCTCATCAGGCATATAGCAGAAGCTCAATAAATGTTTGCATGTTTACTGGGTAAAAAGATAATATGCATATGTATTTTCATTATTTCTATTATATTCCTAACAGTTTTATAATTCTAGAAGTCTATAAAGTCTATGGCAAGTCTCTGGTTCCTTATTTTCCTCTAATCTTTTACAATGCTTGGTAGTAACCAACTTAAAAAATCATTCTAAAAACCTATAAACAATTCTGGAATATGTTATGATAATGTCTTCAAATGAAAATAATTATTTTAGTTACTAATAACAGATATCAGTCCACATAATAGATAATGTTGGTTTTTATATGCTTCAAAACCTCCTTTGAGCATCTAATAAGTAGCAAGTTATTTATGCATGCCAAACTAGACTGGTTTGAAGTAAAAATAATTGTAGTAAACAACTTCAACATGCCCAAGCAGATGGCATATAGATTATGTGGTCTGAGTATCTCTCAATTAAAAAAGAAATTCTGGAGACAACTGACTCAGATACAGACAAATCATATATGATCTGGGGTAACCATGTTCACTTTTCCTTGAAACCATTCATCCTTCAGAATGTCAGTTGAAGTTCAAACATTCTGGTACCCTTCTGGATTAAGCTAACTCAGTGGAATTTTAAAGGTTGAGCTATGGCACAATCCATGTGCCAGGTGTACAATGGATCATTTTACACTAGGGGTCAGGGATCAGAAATTCCAAAGGTGAAGAAGGATGTGCTATCTCAGAAAGCATCTGTAGTTTGTAGTTACAAACTCGTACACTATGTGATGAATCTTTAAGGTCTTTTGTGTTAGAAAGAGCAGGCACTGTAATTTTTATAAGACCCCAGTAGTTGTAATTAATCATTGCAATAAAAAAAAAGTTAATTTTCAAAGATGTCACCAGGACTGCTTGTCTAAATAGCATTTCTTGGCACTAAATAGAAGATATTTGTCATAGAAAGTGCAATAGTGAATTATGTTTTCTATGTTTTGCGAAGTTGTGAGAGTAAAAATGGATGTGAGTACTTTTCATGTATACTGTTTTTTTTTCTTTATTAGTTGGTCTCCTCGCCCCAGGAATCTTGATATAACCAAGTTAAGTGCAGTTAAAATCTTAATTAAAATTTTAAAATCTTAAAACATGAAATCAAAAAACAATATTCAATAATCTTTGTTTTGGCTTCTTCCCCAACAAGCAACTCAAATTACATTAATGCCTTTGCTGATATTGAATAGCAGTAAAATGTTACTAAAGCTTGTATATCAATTAAGAAATATTAAGGAGCTCTGGTAGCGTAGTGGCTACGAATCGGGCTGCGAACCTTAAGGTCAGTGGTTCGAAACTACCAGCCGCTCCGCAGGAGAAAGATGAGGCTTTCTACTCCCGTAAGGATTTACACCCTCGGAAACCCTGTACAGGGTCGCTATGGGTCGGAACCGACTCGACGGCACTTAACAACAACAACAACAACAATGTAGTCATATTTTAGGAATGTTATCACGTGTATCAATCAATGTATATCTGCCTTTCTCTAATAATAGCAAGTGTCAATGATTCGTCTTAAAAATCACTAATTTTTATTTTATGTGTTACTCTTATTTATTGAGAGGTAACCAGGACTCTTCAATCCATAGAACCGTCATATGCATTACGTCGTATTCAGGAAATTGGTGCTATTTTATTATAATATTCCATATTTACTGCAAATGTATTAAAGAATTACTACAAACAGCTTAAATGACCCCCTATATACATTGTATACATGTATATATAAGTTGTATATATAAGGAGCTCTGGTAGCGTAGTGGTTACGAATCAGGCTGCTAACCTCAAGGTCAGCAGTTCAAAACTACCAACTGTTCTGCTCCCATAAAGATTTACAGCCTCGGAAACCCTGTACAGGGTCACTATGAGTCGGAACTGACTCCACGGTAATTAACAACATACAGTTGTATAAAAGCGTTTAGATGTATCTTTGCAACTGAAAATTCGAGTAAAACTTCAACTAATTAAATGAAAGCTTAACATATTTCCTTGACATGCCAACTGAAATTGAGATAGGATGAACAAAAAGGGATAAATTATTGATGTTCATACATTAGTTAAGCCAGTATCCTCCTTATATCTGAATATTACCTTTTGTACCTTCCCAGTACTAAAGTTCCATGGGAGAAAGATGAGGCTTTCTGCTCCAGTAAAGATTTACAGCTCGGAAACCCTGTACAGGGTCACTGTGGGTCGGAACCGACTCGACAGCACTTAACAACAACAACAATACTAAAGTTTAGGAAACTTTTGTTACAATAAAAATGCAATAGACCATAGATGCAAAAAGAAGGCTAATATTTGACATTATTTCATTTTACCTACTAGTAGAGTACTTGAACCACATATCAACACCTGAATGGTTTCATGACCTTCTTTAGACCAACAACATACATGGGTCCCCAGCCTATATGAAGACAATATTCTCAGTTAGCCAGTGTGCCTCAATTTCTTTTCATCACTAACTTGGAAACAAATTCAAAGTTGCCTGCCTTGGTATATCCTGCATTATGAATTTTCCCTCAGAGTTTCATTTTGAAATTTTTCAAAAATAAAGAAGAGTTTAAATAAGTCTGAAGTGAACACCCTTACACCAACATACATAAAAAAATTTAAAGCCATTTTGTGTGTTTATGTAAGCAGTGTTGTTAAAACCGAAAATGCATGTTCACACACACACACACAAACATATATTCCTGCTTTGGGGGTTTAGAACTACATAGACAATAAAAGATTTTGTAATCTAAGAGAGAGCAAAGAGCCAGCCATGTCTTATCAAAATATAACTTAATTATGGGTGTTGTTGTTAAGTGCTGTTGAGTCGTTTCTGATTCATAGTGAGCCTGTAAAAGTTTTCTGAGGAGTGGTTGGTGGTTAGCAGTCCAGTGCTTATAGTATAGCACCACACTATACTATTTGGTGATGATGTTGTTGTTAAGTGCCATCAATTCGGTTTCAACTCACAGTGACTCTGTATAGGGTTTCCAAAGAGTGACTGTTGAGCTTGAACTGCTGACCTTATAGTCCATTGCCACACTAGGACTCCCTATTGGTGGTAGAATGATGCAAATGTTATTTGAAATAGCACTCAATTGAAATGAACAGTCATTTAGATATTGAAGCAAGTGACCACTTTTAGAGATTAGCAAACTGATAAAATGTGGATTAAACAAAACCAATGAACTCAGCTGCAAATTACTGTTTGAATGCAGTGTTTTCCAGTGTGAAATGAATACTACCAATATTGGTGTCTAATTAAAAAGACAGTGTTATAATTGCCTTCTAACTCTTCTGATTTCTCAAGAAGAACACCTTAGCTTAATATCAGTCTATACTACAGGCCTTTCTACCCATCTTAAGTGTTCATTTTTATGACTTATCCTTCAATACAAGTCATATCTGGCTAGAATTAATAATATTGATTTTCTTGTTTTTTAATTACCTTCTATTTATGGTGGTGGAATATGGTTTTTCACTGAAAGTTGTGATATAAAATTTCCTTTACGTAGATTTATGTTATGGGAAAGTGGGCTTATTTTAAGAAAATATAATCAAAGAATAGCACAGGTACAGCACAGACTATTACAGAAATTCTAAAAATAATTGTTATACTGCTGACCAACAGTATGGCGAGACCTGGGTGGGTACTCTTGAGCTCTGGACAGGGACATC
>NW_006408570.1:9104843-9113339 GCF_000296735.1 Chrysochloris asiatica | reverse complement strand
TGTTGTTTAGATGAAACTTAGTTTTCCATTCAACAATTTTGACACATTTGGTTTGGGATATTGGTCGCAATCCTCTCAGTGGAACAGCATTCTTCCTATTTCCTCTCTGTGTTTCCTGTTTCCATTTGTCCATCTTTTTTTGACCCCTCTTGTGTCCTGAATTTTATTTTTTGAGCAATTGCTCCCCTTTTTGCTTCCTATGGTTACTTGTACTGAGGGATCCATTCCTCCTTGATGTTATTAATTCACTTTTTAGGCCAATCTATTGTTTACCTGAAAGTTGATCCCTTGGAGTAGATTCTGCTGCAGATTTGAAGGACCATTTCTCAGGGGTTTCACTAGTTTTTATTAGATCTATTAAGTCTGGTCTTTTCTATGCTTTTTAATTGTGTTCTATATTTATGTTCTCTCCCTCTCTATCCAGGACTTTCTATTGTAATTCAGATCAGAACGTATCGTGGTGGTAGCTGGGCAAGAAATAATATGTTCAGGGTTGTTACCAAGCAGTATTTTAATAAAAGTCAATGAGAAGATATTACAAATGATGAAATCCTTACAATATTATAGTTACCATCCTTCTTTACTTATTAAAAACAGATTGCTTGGTTTCCTTCTCTTCAAACTACAAATGAAAACTCTAAATGGGAGGGACCAAGAGTTATTTTCCTTGAGAGCCCTCATTCTGTTAAAATGGTTATTTTTACTTATTATGAGGGGTGGGGCAAAGTATTTTAATTTCCTCCCTAACTCAATGCCAGTTCTAGCCACTCTTTAGCATTTCAGTTCAGTGATTTAAGCATTCTTTTTTATCCTATAAAATCATAAGCTAACATGAAAAACAAAAGTGGGATTTCTAAGTCATAAAAACAGCAGGTGGATAAATATAGGTTGTGATCACCGAGAATATAAAAGTTAGTACTGTATCATGGGAAGCCTTAAATTATTGGCACTTGACTCCCCTGCAGACTATAGGAGTAAATTTCATCATCTGTCATCATGCCATAACAATCTTTAGAGCAAATGTAGAGTCTAGGAGAGGTGACTAGAATCATCAGATTCTGTAATATGAACCATTTAGAGACACATTTCCTCAATGAATGAGTTGAACAAAAGATTGAATTCAACTATAGGAGTTTTTAATGTTCGTTTTATCCCAGGATTTTTATCGAGTTTAAAGACGTCACATCCCCTCCCTCCCTCCTTTCCTTCTACCCTTTCTTTTGCAATCTTTATGTATTAACTAATCTCACGTGGTAGAATAGCACTAAAGGTAAATAGTGTACACACATGTACACATGATCCATGAGAGGGGAAAAAGAAAAAATTGATTGTTTTGTATAATTTCACCTTTTAAATAATGTTCTGTGGTTTTATTTTATTTGGCTGCATTTATGCAATATATATTTTTAAGTAATTTTCTCTGTGGAATTTCATACCATTTTGAAGACAGTTTCATCTTACACATTTGATTGTAGATCTTAAATCTTTGTAAGGATCACAATGATTGTCCTATAATAACTGAGGCCCACCCTCTTGTGGAGAAGAGTTTTCGAGTTAATGACATGTATCTTTTAGAGACTAACAGCGCACTTTCTTCTTGAATGTATAGTTCACCAGAGTGTAACAAGCCCTAGACTCAAAGTTAAGGTCAGAGTTTTCTAGCTCACACATGGAATTCTACATGTTCAATGTTTCTAACAATTTTAGTATCATATATTGCATTCAAAATTTAATTTTCACTGAATTTCCTTGGTCATGATAGTAACCCTATCACCACAATGTGGATGCTAACAGACCATGGCTAATAGATCAGAATAGGATTGGCACTGGTTTCTGACCACAAAGTCAGCAATTCAAACCCACCTACTGCTCCTCAGAAACCCTATGAGTCAGAACTGACTCGATGGGACTTAACAACAACACAATTATTTTATTCTATGTGGAATCTAGACTTCACCCATGTTATTATGTGTATGTTACTAAAAGGAATGTGAATCTAATACATATGAATTTGAAAACTTAGGCAAAATTTAGAACCCCCAAACTAGATAATTGTTGTATATTCACTATCTGGTTTGTTTTGATAGTAAACAGAGAACTAAACTTTTCTTATGGTTGCAGGAGTACCCATCACAGTCTTGTTGGCCCACATAGCACACTTACCTGGACAAAAAAGAATCTCAAAATTAGAATGAAATGTTTAAATTGATATCATCCAGTAAGAGCCATGTGAAAACAGTCTATAACCACATAAGACATGAGGTCTATTAGATCACTAAACTCTTTCCCTGTTTGGAGATCTTTAATTGGGGACCCCACTTCCAATTCAACCTGATGAAATAAACCTTCTCCTCAAATTCCATGTCTATGAAAGTTTTTGTTTTTAGCAGGTGTTTTTTGTTTTTTTTTTTGTAATGATAGTGTAGTAGAAAAACAAGTCAATCCAGTATCATGTTGTAGCTATTTCCAAATATCCATTTATTCAAAATATCTGATTGACACTTCTGTTTTCTACAGTTGAAACTACCAACATCCTTACCAACACTACCTTAACTCTTGAGATCCAGATCCAATTTCATTTTACTCCCTGGAGAATCTAATGCTACTGGTTATTTATCCTTTCTCTTAATTTCTTGTTCCCCAATACATTATTTCCATTATTATTTAAGAAAAATCAATTCCTTTCATCTTAAAATAATAATAATAATAATACTTCCATTGAAAGTCTCCTTTTGTGGCTTTTTGTTTTGTTTTGTTTTACCTATTTCTCTTCAATTCCCTCTGATAGTCCTGTTGATGTATCTTCTCCTTGACCTACAGTGTTGGGTTTTCTCAAGGAAGGCTCTGTATCTTCCTCTCTTCTGACTTAATATTCTCTCCATTGATCATGTCACTCACAGCCATGCTTTCTTTACTGATGTATATATACCCTGACAGGCTTGAAGGATGTGTTTCTGAAGTTGTGATTTGGTTTCCTAGAAGCAGACCCTGTAACAAGAATTTGACTGCAAGTGGTTTATCTTGGAAATAGTCACAGGAAGCACCAGTAAAGGAGTGGAGAAGTGAGAAAGGGAAGGAAGCCAGTCAAGAGTGTGTTATCAGCTAGTTCCCACTATGAGCAAGTAGACCCCGATTCCATTGGGCGTTCTAGGAGATAATTTAGAGGACCTCCAGAAAGACTAGACCTAGGACTGCTATGCCCTTAGATACCCCTTAAAGTATGGTACTTTAGCAAATATTTTTTCTGTCTGTTTAGATATAATACATGCTACATTGATGCATGCAGTGAATTAGAATGTTCTGTATTTACTGCCTTTCTTTCTATGGAAATATTTTGTGCATATTATTGGTTAAAGTTGAAACTATAATATGTGGAATTGTAAGATAAGCAGTGAACTGCTAACTGCAAGATTAGTGGTTCAAACCCACCAGTTGCACCTCAGAAATCCTATATAGGGTCATGATGAGTCAGAACCAACTCCACAGCCGTTAACAACAACAAACCTATTTCAAGAAAAAAATAAAGAGTAACTATGTATTGGGCTTAAAAAATAGCATGTTATTATTAAAGTAACAGATGCAAAATAAATAAATAAATAAAATAAAGTAACAGGTGCTCCACTGGCTATGAGACAGAGCTCTACCCTTTGAACCTAGAATTGGAACATTATGCCCCCCCTTTGATAGACTACCGAACTGCTTTATTTGTTTGAGAACATGTCCCTGGTTCACAGCCTACACTTGCATCACCTGCTGGCACTGTGGGATAAAACACTGGATCACTAGGTTGGTTTGAACCACAAGGTCAGCAGTTCAAACTCACCAGCTGCTCCTTGGAAACACTATACAGGGTCTCTATGAGTTGAAACTGACTCAACAGCACTTTAACAACAACATCCCTTCTTTTCTTCCAAGGGGTCTTCCTGGAGTACTTTGCCACTTTGCCTCTATTGACTCAATCCCTGAGTGCACATGTGTTCCCCTCCTTGTGTAGCCTATGGTGTGCAGTTCTTATAAATACGAACACAATTAACTGTGGTGGGGTTATGGCATATGGAGGAAATAACAATGATGTGACTGACTGTAGCCATAAAGTAGGGAAGCTGAAAGTGCATGTCTTATCTGGACTAACAAAGGGTCAGAACCTTCATCTTCTGCCTATCCACGAATTCTTCCCTCCAAAAGATCACAGCCACATGTTACTCCAGGGTGTAAGGTTATATGAGTAGACTCTATTTTCAAACTATTTATGTGTGAATCTGAGTATGAACAATTTTCTAGATTAGTCTCCTTTCTCTGAAATATAAATAATTATAGTACCTACTTGATAGTCCTGTTCCATCGATTGGCATCTTCTGTGTAAAGCACCAAATGGGGTGCAGGGCCCATAGCGATCATTAATGAATATAGATTACTATAGTAATATAAATCCAGTGGTTGTTTGCCAGCCGTGATTTTCTCCCCTGACATGTTACTTACTGACACTGATGCCACTGTTCTTATTTCTTCTCTCTAGCAAAAACATGCCTAAAGAGAAGGGCTCAATTCTGCCAGGTCAAACTAGTCCTACTTAGGATTTTCCATATCTCCCTTTCAACTTCACCAGATGTATCCAATTCCAAAAGGTATGGATAGTACATGTCTTCCATCTGATCAGTATCATGAACTATATATATGTTGTTATTGTGACGTGCCGTCAAGTCGGTTCCGACCCATAGTGACCCTGTATAGGGTTTCCGAGGAGCAGCTGGTGAACTTGAACTGTGTACCTTGCAGTTCAAATGGCTTTGCAGTCTGGCACATTAACCCACAGCGCCACACCAGGAGCCACGCCAGTAGCGTAGTGGTTACGAGTCTGGCTGCGAACTTCAAGGTCAGCAGTTCAAAACTACCAGCTGTTCCACGGGAGAAAGATGAAGCATTCTGCTCCTGTAAAGATCCACAGCCTCAGAAACCATACATACGGTCGCTATGAGTTGGAAACAACTCCTCGGCACACAGCCACTACCATATACATACATATTATTTTTGTTGTGCTGCCAAGTCAGTCCTGACCCATAACAACCATTATAGGGTTTCTGAGAAGCAATTGGTGAGACTGAACTGCTAACCTTTCAGCTCCTTGGAAACCCTACAGGTCACTATGGTCAGAACCAACTTCGACGGCACTTAACCACAACAATGTGTGTGTGTATCTGTAGGATAAGCACCAGATTGTGAACCACAAGGTTGGTGGTTCAAATCTACCAGCTGTTCCTCAGAAACACTACACAGGGTTGTTATGAGTCAGAATTAACTCCACAGCATTTAGCAACAACAACAATGTATATATACATATGGTGCTGGTGGTTATGTGCTGTGGAGTCGGTTCCGACCCATAGCAACCCTGTACAGGGTTTCCGAGGCTGTAAATCCTTATGGGAGCAGAAAGCCTCATCTTTCTCCCACGGAACCGCTGGTAGTTTCGAACTGCTGACCTTGCGGTTCGCAGCCCGATTCGTAACCACAACGATACCAGAGCTCCTTGTATACACACACACACACACACACACTCACACACGTTATTGTTGCATGTGCCATCAAGTTGGTTCCGACTCATAGTGACCCTATATAGGGTTTCCAAGGCTGCAAATTTTTACAGGAGCAGAAAGCCTCATCTTGCTCCTGAGGAGTGGCTGGTGGGGTTAAACTGCCAACCTTGTAGTTAGCAATCCAGTTCTTTCCCTACAGTGCCACCAGCACTCTAAATATACTATTATTAGCAATAGATATATATTTCTTTTCTTTTCCAAGGGTGAATTTTAAATTATATTTTGAGGTTTAGGTTTTGTTTTCTTTAAATTAAACTCCATTGTATGTGTATCGGTTTATTTAGTCCACTGATAACTCCTCTCTTCTATTGCTCACCATATCACGCTTTATGGTCATATATGTCCTGGTGTGGAGCTGTGGGTTAATGTGCCATTTGAACTGCAAGGTTGGTGGTTCAAGCTCACCAGCTGCTCCTCAGAAACCCTATATAGGGTCCTATGGGTCATAACTGACTCGATGGCACTTAACAACAACAACAACCATTAGAGGTCACATGGTCCAACTAAGGCCCAAGAGTGTTACAGAATATATGCTTCACATCACACTTACCTGTTGTGAGCTGCTAATCTAGGTGATGGATATATGTCTTTGGACTCATGGGACTCTTTTCCTTCTCTTCTTTAGTTTGGAGGAACAGAGAACATGTTATCTGTTACTGTTGGATTGATTCCGATTCATAGAAACCCTAAGTGTATTTGTTAGAGGAGAACTGAACTCCATAGAGTTTTTCATTGGCTGTAGTCTCAGAGACGTTGATTACCACGCCTTTCTTTCACAGTACTGCTGAAAAGATTCAAACCACCAACCTCGATTAGTAGCTACACACAAACCATTCGGATCGGAGAGAACTCACTACTTTCCTGGAAAACATTTGACTCCTGCTAGAAGAGTCATAAAATTGACAGAACTTTAAATAAAATCAGAATTTTCCTATTTAAAATAGCAAGGAGACATTGCCCCCCTCAAACTGGTTTCTTTAGGTCAGTGATTTTTTTTTGTGTGTGTGTGTGGAGTGAATGATGGACTCTGAAATGGATACTTGCAGCCCTACTTTCTTACTTTCAAAATTGAGTATCAAGTAGGAAACCAGAAATAAGCTTTTCTGCAGTTAAAAATGTTTTCCATGAAAAATATTCAATTTATCTTTAAATGAAACATTATAAAGATGTCAGTATAAATATGAATGTGTACATAAGTGTGTGTATACATACATACATACATACATACATACATTCATACATATATGCGGAGTCCTGGTGCAGCGCTGTGGGCTAATGCACCAGAATGCAAGGTCACTTGAACTGCAAGGTCTGTGGTTCAAGCTCACCAGCTGCTACTTGGAAACCCTATATGGGGTTGCTATGGGTCAGAATCGACTCAACAGCACTTAACAACAACAATAACATATATATAAGCAGCTCTGGTAGTGTAGTGGTTACAAGTTGGGCTGCTAACATCAAGGTCAGCAACTGAAAACTACCATCCATTCCATGGGAGAAAGATAAGGCTTTCTGCTCCCATAAAAATTTATAGCCTCGGAAACCCTATGCAGGGTCACTATGAATCAGAACCGACTCCATGACATACCAACTCCATGACACAAGCAATACACACATATGTGTGTTTCACATCACCTATGTGTATGTGCATTGATTACCATAAGTGGACATTTACCAGGCAATATGTATGCCTCAAACCTCAGCACCTTTAGGGTGGAACTACAGATACTCCTGTTGTGAGTTACAGCTTAGATCATAATTTGCTCAGCTGAGCAGTGGTCTAATGATTTGCAATCAGCAATGCTTTCTCCTGATTCAGCTGGTGTCTCAGCTTCTTCACAGTATTCATTAAGTACCTTTTTATATTTATGTTCCACTCTTAGACTTTATTTTCTAGTACTGTGGTTAGCATGCAGGAAATCACTGTCAGCTAAGTATAATCACCACAAAGAAGAGACTCAGTTCATTACATATTTGTTTATGTTTTATTATTTGAAAATTGCCTGCAACTGAATGATGCATTACAATCCGATTTATTGCGTTTTTGTTAAAGTAGATGCTGTAGAAGGGGCAGCATGAAGGGGTTTCAGGATCAAATCAATGGTTTCAATGGGGAAGGTGATGAGTTCGAGATCAGATTAGCATTGCCTCCCAGCAGCCAGAAAAGAAAGGCAAGATGTTGAAAGAAATTAACCTATCTTAATAGATTTTGAATCAATTAGTGAAAGACAGACAAAAGTCATCAATTATTACTACTAAAGATATGATGAGTGGAATGCATGTCGTAGAAATTAGGCAGATCCTAGCATAACTTTTATATGCAAGTAGCAGCCAACAAGCAATAGCATTTATAAGAAAATCAAATGATTTGAAAGTAGATCTGATATATTTCTCAAATGTATGTGTCTCTTTTCTTATGCCCCTTGGTAGAACAAAGGGCTAATGCACTTGGCAGCTAACTAAAATTTTGGATTCCTGGTGTGTCCCTGCAGGATAATGCACTGGACTGCAAGGTCATTGGTTCAAACCTACCAGCCACTTCTCAGAAATCCTATACAGGGCTGCAATGAGTCAAGGTTGCAACTTGATGGCACTTAACTACAACAACAACAAAAACAACATATATCCTAACGTGGCGCTGAAGGTAGAATGCTGGTTCAAACCCACCAGCCACTCTCAGAAACCCTTCAAGATCACTATGAGTCAGAACTTACTTAACAGCACACAATTGTGTATGTGTGTGTGTAGTTCTGGTAGTGTAGTGCTAACCTCAAGGTAATTGGGCTGCGAACCTCAGGGTCAGCAGTTGGAAACTACCAGCTGTTCCACAGGAGAAAGATGAGGCTTTCTGCTCCCGTAAAGATTTACAGCCTTGGAAACCCTCTACAGGGTCGCTATGAGTTGG
>NW_006408570.1:9099803-9104273 GCF_000296735.1 Chrysochloris asiatica | reverse complement strand
ATCTAATAAATAATAACTATATATATGTATGCTGTTGTTAAGTGCTGTTGAGTTGATTCAAATTCATAAGGACCCTGTATAGGGTTTCCTAGGAGCTGATGGTGAGTTTGAATTGAACTGCCGACCTTACGGTTCAAATTACTTTGTGGTCCAGTGCTTATCCTGCAGCACCAAGTATACAGGGAGTGCAGTGGCTCCATATGATAAGCACTGGACTATGAACCACAAGGTCTAGTGTTCAAGCTCACCAGCCACTCCATTGAGAAAGATAAGACTTTCTGCTCCCACAAGATTTAATGTCTCAGGAACTCTACATATGGTTGTTAGGTGTTGGAACCGACTTAACAGCATGTAACAACATATATATATATATATATGTTGAGAGAGAGAGAGAGAGAGAGAGATCGATTTAAATTTAACCCTTTCATGACAGAATTGCTACATTTTTTTGTTACACCATGTGTTCTTAGTAAAAGGAAAGAATTCTGAAATCAAAGGAAAAATTTTTGAGACAATGTAGATTGTGATACAATTATGTGGGACACATATTCCCCAAGGGCATTCTGGTGATAGGATTTGTAGGATGAGGCCCAATTCATCAGATTCATGCAGTTATATAAGACCCATGGAATATCAATTTCCCAGGAAACCTGAGACTCTAAAAATGTCAGTGGGTGATATATGTCCCATGGTTCATAAAATGGTTAAGTAAATTCTCCTTCTAAAGCAAGCATTCAGTAATAACACAGTAAAAATATTTCACACAATGAGAAATATGAACAACACTTAATTGTGCTTATGTAGAACATATATATAGACTAAGAAGCAGTTGTTTGAACAAGACAAGAGGATACTACATGGTATAAAATGAGGAAAGGTATGCTTCAGGGTTGTAACACTTTCACCAACCTTTTTCAGACTCTATGCTGAACATATCACCACTCTTGTCAGTTTGTCATATTGTGGTGGCTTGTGTGTTACTATGATGCTAGAAGCTATGTCACCAGCATTTTAAATACCAGCAAGACCATGAATGGTAGACAGGTTTCAGCTGAGCTTACAGAGTAAGACAGACTATGACAAGGGAGAGAAAGACTACTTCTGAATATTTAGTCACTGAAAACCTTATGAATAGCACTGGAACACCATGAGATAGCACTAGAATTTGAATATAGAAAACTGATGAAGAGCACCAGAATATTGTCTGATACAGTGCCAATAGACGAGCCTCTCAGGTTGGAAGGCACTCAAAATACAACTGAGAAAGAGCTGCCTCCTCCAAGTAGAGTTGACCGTAATGATGCAAATGAAGTAAGCCTTTGGAACCATCATTTGCCAATGGTGCACAACTCAAAATGAGGAGAAATAGCTGTAAACATTCATTAATGATCAGATCATGGAATGTACAAAGAATGAATTTAGGAAAATTGAAAATTCTCAAGATGAAATTCTCAATATACTAGGCATTAGTGAGCTGAAATGGACTGGTATTAGCCATTTTGAATCTATCACAAGGTTTACTATGCCGAGAATAACAAATTGAAGAGGAATGGTGTCACATTCATCATCAAAAAGGACATTTCAAGATCTGTCTTGAAGAACAAAGCTGTCTGTGATAGGATAATATCCATATACTTACAAGGAAGATCAATTAATACAGCCATTATTCAAATTTATGCACCAACCACTAAAGGCAGTGAAAATGAAATTGAAGAAATTTGCCAACTTTTTCAGTCTGATATTGATCAAACATGCAATCAAGATGTATTGACAAGTACTGGCGACTGAAATGTAAAGATAGGAACAAAGAGGAAAATCAGGCATTGGAAAATACGGTCTTGGTGATACAAACTATGCTGGAGAGAGCATGATAGAATTTTGCAAGACTAATGACATCTTCATTGCAAATACCTTTTTAAAACAACCTAAAAGATGACTATATGCATGGACTTCCCCAGATGGAATACACAAATCAAATTGACTATATCCATGAAAAGAGAAGGTGGAAAAGCTCCATATCATCAGCCAAAACAAGGCCAGGGGCAAACTATGGAACAGACCATCAATTGCTCATATGCAAGTTCAGGGTGAAGCTGAAGAAAATTGAAACAAGTCCACAAGAGACAAAATACGACCTTGGACATATCGCATCGGCATTTAGAGATCATCTCAAGAACAGATTTGATGCATTAGACACTAAAGACCAAAGACCAGAAGAGTTGTGGGATGACATCAAGAACATCATAAAGGAAGAAAGTAAAAGGTCATTAAGAGGACAAGAAAGTAGGAAAAGACCAAAATGGGTGTCAGAAGAGACTCTGAAACTAGTTTTCCAGCATAGAGATGCAAAAGCTAATGGAAGAAATGAGCAATTATGAGAGCTGAACAGAAAAATTAAAGGGTAGCTCGATAAGAAAAAGTTAACTATTCTAGTGAAATGTGCACAGACCTGGAGAATCAAGAGAAGAACACACTCAGCAATGCTCACACTGACAGAATTGAAGAAAAATTCAAGCCTCGACTTGCAATATTATATTTGATGGTAAAAATATGAAATGGTGAAAACATCAAAAGAAGATGGAAGGTATACACAGAAGTTAGATTACATGAAGAAGAACGTGGCATCAGGAGTGGAGGAAGACTCATTAACAACCTGCGATATGCAGATTATGTAACCTTGCTTGTTGAAAGCAAAGAGGACTTAAACTATTTACTGATGTTGTAAAACTGATGGTTACTTTGGAGACTTATCCTAAAGAACATTGTGTTCAATTATAAAATAGTTAGATTTTTATCTATATGCTTTGGGTACCTAAAACTCACTTGGAAAGAGAGTTTTAAATATATGTTTCTGGCACTCACATACTCCTACATTATAGTTCAATAACTTGGGTGAACACTAGGATACCACGTTAATTTTTTTTTTTTAATTTCCTATGTGATTTTTGGATAAAACCACAAAGAGAAGCCTTTGAAGAAATATGAAAAGCAAGGTAGTTACATAATCAAAATTGCATATAGAATAGTTTGGTAATATTGTAGAGAATGCCAAAACAACTATTTGACCAAGTTATTAAAACCACTGATAAATGCAGTAAAATATTTGCCAGAGTGATTAGCCAATTCATTTTAAAAGGTGATTCAATGCTCTCACTTGGAACCACTTAGAAGCTCAAGAGGATTCAAAAAGTTCATGGAAAAAATCCCATTATCTTTTCCATAATTTTTGAATCCTCTTCAGTAATACTTGTACAGCCCAATTACCTAACATTGATAGTTTAGGTAACAGAGATTCTCCTTTGTTAACTGACGTAGAATGAAATATATCTTCCCAAAATATGTGTTGTAAATGCTAACCTCTGGTCCTAGTATTGTCAGATATAGTGCCAGAAGATGAAAAGAGACTCTGAAAATACAACTGAGGAAAGTTGCCTTCTCAAACTAGAGTTGACCTTGACCTTCTCAAACTAAAGATGACACAAATGGAGTAAAGTCCTTGGGACCTTCATTTGCTGATGGGGCACAACTCAAATGAAATGAAACTGTTGTAAAAATCCTCTAATAATCAGAACATGAAATGTATGAAGTATGAATCTCGAAAAATTGGAAACTCAGAATTGAAACGGAAGGCATAAACATCAGTATCCTAGGCATTAGAGAGCTGAAATGGACTTCTATTGGCCATTTTGAATCTGACAATCACATGGTTTACTACACTAAGAATAACAGATTAAGAGGAATGGTGTCATTTTCATCATCAAAAAGAAAATTGCAAGGTCTGTCTTGGACCACAAAGCTGTCTGTGATAGGATAATATCCATATGCCTACAAGGAAGACCAGTTAATACAACTATTATTCAAATTTATGTACCAACATCTAAAGCCAACAATGATGAAATTAAAGAATTCTAATAAAGTCTTCAGTCTAAAACTGATCAAGCATGAAATCATGTATTGATTACTACTGATGACTGCAATACAAAGGTTGGAAACAAGGAAAAAGGATCAGTCATTGGAAAATATGGCCTTGATGATAGAAATTATGCTGAGATTGCACGATAGATTTTTGCAAGACCAGTGACTTTTTCATTGCAAATACCTTTTTAAAACAACATAAAAGATGATTATATACATGAACCTCACCAGATGGACTACACAGAAATCAAATTGACTACATCTGTGGAATCAGAAGTGGAAAAGTTCCATATCCTCAGTTAAAACAAGGACAGGAGCAGACTATGGAACAAACCGTCAGTTGCTCATATGCAAGTTCAGGATGAAGCTGAAGAAAATTACAACACACTTGAATTTAGAGATCATCTCAAGAACAGATATGATGCATTAGACAATAAAGACCAAAGACCAGAAGAGTTGTGGGATGACATCAAGAACATCAGACAGGAAGAAAGCAAAAGGTCATTAGGAAGACAAGAAAGAAGGAAAAGACCAAAACGGGTGTCAGAAGAGACT
>NW_006408570.1:9095223-9099428 GCF_000296735.1 Chrysochloris asiatica | reverse complement strand
TGAAAACACTATATAGGGTCACTAACAGTCGGAACCCATTCAATGACACTTAACAACAATGACATTCCTGTAACACCTGAATAAAAATTTTCAAAATGTGGCTCAAGAAGACAAACTAAAATATTATAGAGAAATGTACAAAGACATGAGTTACAAAACTAAAAGAGAAGAACACACTTAGCATTTCTCAAGCTGAGAGATTCATATTTGTGTCCATTTTTAACAAAGGTGATCCAACAAAATGCAGACATTATCAATCAATATTATTAATGTCACACACAAGTAAAATTTGGTCAACATAATTTTTTAAATGATGGCAGAAGTGTACTGAAAGGGAACTACAGAAATTCAAGCCAGCTTTAGAAGAGCATATGGAACTAGGGTTATCAATGCTGAAGTCAGCAAAATCTTGACTGAAAGCAGAGAACATTAGAAAACTGTTTTTGTTTTATTGACTATGTGAAGGCAATTGACTATGTAAGTCACAACATATTATGGATAACATTACGAAGACTGAGAATTCCAGTATGCTTAATTTTGCTCTATGGAACCTGTACATGAAGCAGTAGTCAAGAAATCAAATGCATTGAACAAAAGACCTTGTTAAAGTGTTAGAAAGCCAAGATTTTACTTTGAGAACTAAGGTGCATTTGACTCAAGCCATGGTATTCCTAATTGCCTTTCATTCATGAGAAAGCTAACCAATAAATACGGATGATCTAAGTAGAATTGATACATTAGAACTATGTGGTTGGTGAAAACATTGAACATACCTTGTACTGCCAGAAGACCAAACAAATCTGGTTTGGAAAAGTACAGCCAAGATGTTCCTTAGAAACTAGAATGGTAGGATTTAATGTCTTGTATCAGAAGGGTCCAATCCCTGGAGAAGGTTATCATGCTTGGTTGTTGTTGTTGTTAAGTGCCGTTGAGTCAATTCTGACCCATAGCAACCCTGTATAGGGTTTCCAAGGAGCAGCTGATAAGCTTGAACCACCGACCTTGCAGTTCAAATGGCTTTGCAGTCTGACGCATTAACCCACAGCGCCACACCAGAATCATGCTTGGTAGAGATCAGCAAAATAATGGAAGACCCTTAACAAGATGGACTAACATAGTGGCTGTAACAATGGGTTCAAACATAGTAATTATTGTGAGGACTTTGCAGGATCAGCCAGGCAGTATTTTTCATTCTTAGTACATAGTGTCACTGCTAGTCAAGATCAGCTTGAGGACACCTAACAATAACAACAGCTCCATCTGGGAATGCGTTGTCTTTGCTATGTTAACAAGGCATGCCTAGTTTAGGGTATGTTTCAAAGCAATCTCTTTTGAGATATAAATGAGATTAAACAAAGCTAGTGAAAGAATTACAAATGGAGGACGAGAGATGCCAAGTCACATGAAGGCCACTCAGAAGCAGTTGCTCAAAAGAGACAAGGGCCATCCCCCAGGCATATTTCTCAACATTTGGAATGATAACCCTTTTCTTGGGAGTACCTAAAACTCTTTTAAGGGTCTGCATTACCCTTTCTCTTCAAATTATAAGTATGTTCTGAGCTTTATTTTCCTTATATACTTCAATCAAATCAATGGAGCCAGCAGAAAATGTGCAGAAACAGATACAAAAGTCTAGTTGTCTTTTATTAAGCCCAATGTTAAAAGGATTTGTAAAATTATAAAATAACAATACTTTCTCACATTTTAAAATATATTTATTTACCATAAAATACATTGTATTACTGAATAGTTAAGTTTATTATTATTCAGATTAAAATAATAAATATTTTAAATATTCTCGGTTTTAATTTCTGATATGGTAAATATTGATAGGTAAAACCATTTGAACTGCAAGGTCGGTAGTTCAAGCTCACCAGCTTCTCCTTGGAAACTCTATACAAGGTCCCTATGGTTTGGAATCCATGCTACAGCACTTAACAAAAACAACAACAAATAAACAAACATTGTGGCAATGTAGGATAAGCGCAGAACCACAAGGTTGGTTTGAACCACAAAGTCAGTGATTCAAACTTACCAGTCACTTCTTGGAAACCCTACACTAGGTCTCTCTATGGGTCATAACCGACTCAACAGCACTTAACAACAACAACATAAACAAACACACACACACAACACATTGCCATCAAGTCAATTCTAACTCATAGCCACAATGTAGGGCAAAATACAATGGCCCTAGAGTTTTCAGGGCTGTAAAAGGTATATGGAAGCCTCCAGCCACATCTCTCTTCCATATAGCAGTTTATGGGTTTGAATCTCTGATTAGCAGCCCAACACTTTAACCACTTTTGTCACCGTGGTTCTTTTATTGGTAACATAGTCCACAGAAATAAAAGCTCTCTGGGGTCCCAATCATTTTTAAAGTGTAACAGGGTCCTGAGAAAATTTTGAGAAATGCTGGCCTGTAAAAACAGAAGGAATTTTGAAATCACAGTATGTTTGGAGTACTCAATTCATTTGAGATATTTAATTTTGTTCTATTCTTTCTTGAACCAAATTTTCTAGGTTTCCTTTACAAAGACTACATCTAGTGTGTGGTGGTATAGGATAAGCACTGGACTGTTAATCGCAAAGTTGGTGGTTCAAACCCACCAGACACTCCTCAGAAATGATATGCAAGGTGTCTGAGTCAGAAACTACTCAACAGAACTTATAAACAATAATACCTTATCTAGTGTAGAAATACACTTTTTCCTAGAAGTAGCAATTATGGGAAGAAATGCAAATTGATCATTTCTGCACAGCCCTTTCAAAAAATTAAACAGTTATTTTCTTATGGAAAGTGTGTGTGTGTGTGTGTGTGTGTCTGTCTGTCTGTCTTCGGTAGAGAGGGATATGAGTCTGTAAGGACAGAAAATTCGATTTCCCAAGATTCCTACCAAATAAGAAATTTTATTGCTCTATATAGTCGTACCAGGTCATGTACCCTCACAAGGCCTTTTCTGCCCAATAGTCTTATAAAATATTTTCCAATATTACTACATATATTGCTTTCTAAATTTTTTCTAGAAAAACATCATTGTAAGTGAGGAGTGGGGGTTATTTGCAAACTTTGGGATTATGTGAAAATTGGGGATGACCATATCAGATCACAAAACGGAGGATGCATGCATCATTACATAACTACTAAACCAGAGCATCATGGCCCAGCCAAGCTGACACGTAACTTCACTGATAACAACCAGTGTTACTCTCTCACCTAACCAAACACCAAACCTACTGCCATCAAGTTCATTCTGACTCATAGTGACTCTGTATAGGGTTTCTAAGATTGTAAAACTTTACCATAGGAGAGGCTCTTCGTTCTTCTGAGGAACAGCTGAAAGATTTCAACTATTGACTTTGCAGTTAGCAGTTTAGTTAGTCTACAGTGCCACCAGGGTTCCTATTCTCATCTAGCAATTGGGTATTTGTTACTGCCAGATGTATGTTGTTAATGTACAGAAAAGATAGATTTTTTTAAATATTGTTGTAAATGTAAAATATTGAATCTGTGAGAAATATACATATATACATATACAGTTAAATGCCACAGAGTTGGTTCTGACTCATAGCAACCCTGCCTAGTGTTTCCAAGGAGTGGCTGGTGTTGGTGAATTTGAACTGCCAATCTGCCAATGTTTCATTTCAAATAGACCTTGTGCTCCAGTGCACCCAGAGCACCACACCAGGATATATATAAATATGTTGTTGTTAAATGCTGTTGAGTCAATTCTGACTCACAGTGAGACTGTCTAGGGTTTTCAAGGAGTGACAGGTGGGTTTGACCTTGCAATGCAAACTGACCTTGAAGTCTAGTGTGTGTGTGTGTGTGTATGTTGTTGTTGTTGTGTAGTGCCATCGAGTCAATTCCGACCCATAGCAATCCTGTGTAGGGTTTCCAAGGAACAGCTGGTGAGCTTGAACCACTGACCTTGCAATTCAAATGACTTTGCAGTCTGATGCATTAATCCACAGTGCCACATCAGGACTCCATATATATATGTTGTTGTTGTTATGTGCCATAGAGTCGGTTCCAACTCAAAGCAACCCTGCACAGGGTTTCCGAGGCTGTAAATCTTTATGGGAGCAGAAACCCTCATCTTTCTCCTGCAAAACAGTTGGTAGTTTCAAACTGCTGACCTTGAGGTTAGCAGCCTGATTTGTAACCACTACACTACCAGATATATATATATATATATATATAT
>NW_006408570.1:9083261-9094693 GCF_000296735.1 Chrysochloris asiatica | reverse complement strand
CCCTAAGCCCATATTTTGCAACTAATGATCCTTCCACTTTGTCTCCAAATTTCACATTCCAATCATCAGTAATTATGAACGCATCTTTATTACATGTTAGATTAATTTCAAACTGAAGAAGTTGGTAAAATTCTTCAGTTTCATGATCATTGGCATTAGTGGTTGATGCATAAATTTGAGTAAAAGTGGTATTACCTTGTCTTTCATGTAGGCATAAGTATATTATCCTACCATAGTAACAATGTATTTCAAGCTAGATCTTGAAATGCTCTTTTTGATGATGAATGCAACATTATTTCTCTTTGGTTTTCATTCCTAGCATAGTAAACCATATGCTTGTCCAATTCAAAATAGCAAATACCTGTTAATTTCAACTTATTAGTACCTAGATATCTATCTTTATATGTTCTATTTCATTTTTGATGATTTTCAATTTTCCCAGATTCATAATTCATACATTCAAAGTTCCAATTATTAATGGATGTTTGCAACTGTTTCTTCTTATTTTGACTTGTGCCCCATGGGCAAATGAAGATCCTGAAAGCTTTGCTGCATCCATGTCACAAAGGTCAACTTTACTTTGAAGAGACAGCTCTTCCCAAATTCAACCTGAGGGGCTCACCTTCTGGTACTGTATCAGAAAATGTTCAACTGGTATTCATAAGGTTTTCAGTTGCTAACCTTTCAGAAGTGGTCCATCTGTCCTTCTTCCTATTCTGTCTTAGTCTGGAACCCATGTTGAAACCTGTCCATCACGGGGACCCTACTGTTATTTAAAATATCACTCATAGTCATTTGTTCATTTACAAATGTTTATTGAACATTGGTACTGTTCCAGACACCATTTTTGGGTATAGAAAAAAGTTAAAAGACTGACCTGCTCCCTACTTGATGCGGTCAGATTTATTTTTAATGTCATTCCCAAAGAGCTGTGTTATAACTGAAGCAAAGCATCATTTTCTTCCACTTATTTACTCACTCACTCATTTGTTCACCAAACATTTGTGTCTAGTATATGACAGATACATCCTGGAGTTACAGAGACAAGCAGTCCCTACCTTCAAACAACTATTGCTGCCCAGTGAATGAGTGTGACATATGCTACCATCATCCTGAGACCCTGGGGAGGGGCTCTGCACTTTAGGGAATTTAGGCTCAGTCCAATCTGGTGGGTAGCAACCAAAAGGGCTAAGAATCCAGATTGCATTTGTATGATACAAGAAAGCCAGTGGATTCAGAACCAGGAACAGAACTAAATTATAGGTCACCCAGGGAGGGACGGTGCTCCCTCAAGAGCGATTGGGTGTTTAGAAAATCCGAGCACACCATGGGGGTGAAAAGGCAGGGACAGTACAAAACCAAGCCAAATAAAACATACAGCTCTCACAGAACAGTTACCAGAGATGAATTTTGAGTAACCCAACAGTGGTGACCTGGTGCCTCTCATTTCCTTGTCCTTGTTATGAGTATATTCAGCCCATCATTTTTGTTTTCAAAGGCTTGATTAAGACAACTGATTATGGTATCATCAGTGCCAATATAACTGCTACAAGAAACTTATTGGCAATACAGCTAATTGGGTAATTTGGAATATACTTGAATAGGTCAAACCTGAGATTCCCTGATTAGTGGTTTGTGGCTTTCCTATTCATGTTGTAATCATTTGCCTCACTCAGAAGAATGAATGTTCTTGTGTATAATAATGAGCCGGTTGATTTTCTCTTAATTGAACTCATAGTGTAACTGGACCGCTCATTCACAAGGAGTTGGCTCTCAACTCCCCTTTCTTTTGGTTAGGAGACACTTCAGCAGGCATTGTAGTGTTCTTTTATGCTTCATGAATCTTGCTGTCTCTATGTTACTATATAAATTCAGAGAAGAAACTTGAGACTGGTGTAATAGGTATTAAACTTGAACTATGTTGGGGTCATGCCTTAGCAAGTCTATTTTATTTTTCCTTCTTGACCCTCCTCCTCTCTATTTCTCTGTCTGCACTCCACTTTGGAAGACTATACGCTCCCCAGTGACTAAATTTTCACTTACTATCTTGCAGAACATTATACCTAACTTTTTCTTTCCTTCTCCATTTCATTTCTCTGCCCTACTAGAAACTTAACCTCAGTATGAAAGTAAATATTTAAATTATACATTTGTTGCCAGTTTTAGTAGCATCTGATGTTCAGTCATTGGCTATATCTTTTTAAGTCTTTCGTTTCTTTTTTGTTATTAGTTCATAAAGAGAAGGCACTACAGAGAATAACACTACGTAAAAATGCTTTTAGTGATTCCTATTGTTTTACAGTGGTTTTCAAGTTAATTTCCAGGTAACTTATCATGCTAATAAAACATATTCTTGTAAATATATATATATATATGATAATATAAGGAAACTAATATTCTGAGAGTTCTGGTTTGGGCTGCAGAATAATGCACTAGACAGAAAGGTTGGTTTGAATCACAGCATTGGTGGTTCAAATCCACCAGCCCTGGAAACCCTAAACAGGATATCTATGAGTAGGAACCTACTCAAGGGAACTTAACAACAACAGTAATATCCTGTGTAAGATCAGATTTTAATGAATATAAATGAGTCACTGGTGAACTTGTTAAAAATGCAAACTTTTAGATTCCTCCCCTAATACAATCATTTAGGTGTTCCCAAATATCTTAATTTCTAAACAAGTTTCCCAGCTTGAAAATCATTTGTTTAATTGGAAGAAATCACATTTCTGAATATTTTCAATACTTGTGTGTGTGTGAGTGTGGTTTTTCCAAACCTCTTGTAAGTATCAAAGAAGATGGGCAGAATTAGTACTAGAATCAATACTAGACTACTGCTTAGCACTATTATTTTAAACCATTCAATTCTGGGGATTGCATAATGAACCCCCAGAACTGAATGGTTTAAAATAATAAACAAAATATGTGAGTCATCTAGGTGATTGTTCTGGTATGAGTTCATTTAGTTAGGACTGGATTGTCTACGATAATTTACTTACACGTTTCGTGGTAGGCTTCGAGTCTTCTGAGACAACAGGGATGATTCGACCTCATGTCCTTTTATTCTGCAGTAAATCAAGGTCTTGGTGTGGTGTTGTGGGTTCAAGTGCTGGACTGCAAAGTTGGTTTGAACCACAAGGTCGGTAGTTCAAGCTCACCAGTCACTCCTTGAAAACCCTATACAGGGTCTCTATGAGTCGGAATCAACTGGACAGCAATTAACAACAACAAACCAAGGTTTCTTCAAATGACAAGTTTAGGGCACGCCTCAGCACATGTATATTCTTCAATATCTAACTGAGTCATGTTTGTTATTGTTCCACTGGTCAAAGGAAGTTAAATGTCTAAATGCAGAATCAAAGTAGAGCTAATGAGATCATATCAGTGTTGGCTGTACCTTAAACCTAATCACCTTTGAAATATTAAAAGAGAATAGTAGGCACAGAGATGAAGGAGCATACACTGGGGAACACAGAGGTACCCAAGAGGATGTCAAGCAACCACGGACCACTAGGGCTACTCAGAGATGTCTGAGAATCTTCCCTTTGACAAAGGGAAATCTATGGACTGAATTTCTGACCAATGATCCATTTTCATAAACATATTTTGACCAGCTGCTTTTCCTGACCTCTGATTATTTTACCTCACCAGAGTTCTCAAACTTACATGCTACTTGTGAACATTATTCAAATGTAGTAATGACCCAGGGAAGCAAAGAAATTGCTATTTAGTTTGTGTTCCAGTCAACCTTAAATTAAGACTGTGTGTTATGAAAATTAAATGTAATAGATAAATATTACGTGGCACATGACATTTTAACCCAGTTTTTCTGATGAAAACAAAACAAACCCCAAAATGTAAAGCCCTCTCTTCTCTTTAAACTACACCACAAGTGTTTGGTAAATTACAGGCTCGTGTCTCATTTCCAAAGACTCATATCCAGGAAAGTTGAAATTATAACTATGATTTGAAGACCAGTAAAAGTTTATACTTGCCCAGTTTGACATGAATCTATGACCTTAATATCAAGGAAAAGCACTAAGAGGTTGCTTATATTAATATCAGATAAAGTGTATAGGCCCTCAAAACTCATGTGTTGGTAGTATTATATTAATAGTTGTTTTGCCTGCAAAATTTCTAGTCTATCCAATGTTTTTCAGTAAATATGGTGTAAGAGTATAAGGGTCACATTAAAAAAATACTATGATACTTCAGTCTCTTTGCTTGAACTTGTAAGTTTGGAATTTTATCTCCCTTCTGGGCAAGAAGGAAACTTTTGTTTTCATTTTTACTGAAAATAATAATTATGGATAAAACAATTTCATTTAAACGAATTGGCTTTTATTCCACTTTTGGAATTTCCCACCTCAGACTATCCTTTCTCTTTGGGCAAAATATGACATAACTATTTGAAAGGGAAAATAAAAAACCTTAACTTTTAATCCCAGAAGTTAATTAAATAAACCTTGGATTCTGATGAATTTGTGTTTTCTGGATAATTAACTTGTCTTAATACTAAAAATGTTTAGGAAGCCCAATTATCATGCCACTTAATCTGAGTTATTGACTGATTCTTGCTAGTTTCTAAAAGGTCATTGACCAAATGATCTTTCCTAGTATAAATTACTAGAATGAACAGACATCAGTTTAGCAAAAAGAGATTCAGGTTCAATATAAGAACAATTGTCCAATAACAAAATGTTTAAATTCTTAGATACTTAGAGAGCTTGAAAAATATAAATGACCTGAGTTTGTAATATCCAGTTGCCAATATACTCCTGG
This sequence comes from Chrysochloris asiatica, assembly GCF_000296735.1. Lineage (NCBI taxonomy): Eukaryota > Metazoa > Chordata > Mammalia > Afrosoricida > Chrysochloridae > Chrysochloris > Chrysochloris asiatica. The sequence continues at coordinate 9,089,911 of NW_006408570.1, read as the reverse complement.
TCCCAAGAAGAAGATGGATAATGTGAGAAAATTAAGGCCCTAGTATCTTTTCTATAAGGAACTCTGGTACCGTAGTGGTTATGAATCAGGCTGTGAACCGCAAGGTCAGCAGTTCGAAACTACCAGCTTTCCGTGGGAGAAAGATGAGGGTTTCTGCTCCCGTAACGATTTACAGCCTCGGAAACCCTATACAGGGTCACTCTGAGTCAGAACCGACTCCACGGCACATGACAACAACAATCTTTTCTATAATTTGCCTGTTCTTGACTAATATTCTACTACCATCTTATTGCTGCTTTGTATTTCATTTAAATAATATAAAGGCATGGAAGCTGGCTGCCCAGTTATAAAATAGAGGGTAGTGGTGGTTATGTGTTGTGGAGTCTGTTCCAACTCATAGCAACCCTGTACAGGGTTTCCAAGGCTGTAAATATTTACGAGAGCAGAAAGCCTCATCTTTCTGCCATGGAACAGCTTGTAGTTTTGAACTGCTTACCTTAAGGTTCGTAAATACAGGGTAGAAGACCTAATAATTGAAGTCATGATGTTTCCTTCTGAAGTTTGTTGGTGTTACTGTAAAGAACAATTTACCAATGGAATGCAAATGCTAGTGGTCTTGCATCTACGTGAAAAAAAAAATATCCTCTGTTAAGTTAGATGGCCCACTTTCTTTATTTGCTGGGGGGAAGCAGAGATGGAACTGGATCTCTTAATACTATAAGACTGTTGGAAAGTCTTATAGAATCTTTTGAAACAAGGGTTCTTAACTTTATCTGACTCCATAAAGGTTCATGAACATCCCGTCTCACAGCTGTTTACACAATTGCTCTATGGATTACTTTTCTTTTATGATAGCTTCCATAAAATATGGGAGAATTCACTCAAAACTCAGTGGTCCACAAAAATTGGTTAAGACTCAATGCTCCTAACTTCTTCAAGCTTTAATATGTAACTATTTTTCTGGAACATCAGGTAATCATGTGGGCAAAAGAAGTGGTAGATAAGGTAGAGAAAGTATGAGCCATGGTTTCTTGTCTAGTGAAATGGGCGGTGGCATGGGGCCATAACTTTCTAGCACAGAAGTATGAAATACTGAGCTGGCTGACTGGCTAGAACACTACGACCCTCAAGTTTGCCATTGCCTAGAGACAGCCAATCTACTCAGATGGGTAATATAGAACCCTGTGTGCATGGTTCGTCTCTCTGTAGAACCGAACAGGAGCAGAGCATTAAAATAGGCTTGTATACAAAATAGGTAACAGAGGAAATAAATAAGCAGAACTCAATTCAGCAAAATTTGTCAGGGTATTAGGAAAAAAGGAAATTTTTTACACAGTGGAGAAAATTTGAGCTCCTTTGCTCACCTCAAAATTTCCCAGAGCCATAGAAATTTAGAATCAGGAGAATATTTTATTATCTAATCCAGTCTTGTCGTTTAATAATAAAACTTAGCCATTGTTCATGGTCATTCAGTTGAGGTGACAAGGTTAGGAGTGAACCATAAGGTTTCTTTCACCAAGCTCATTCATCTTCCATTGTTTAAAAATATGTCTCTACAGCCTATCTATATTCCTTGATACTTGCAGAATCAACATCTGAGAAATATCTACTGCCTCCAAAATATAGGCCAACATACAATCTCTGGAATTCCTTTCTCATACTACCAAGAAGAAAGATCATTGAGAACTGATTGTAAAGTATACAGAATGACAAAGAATGGGGCCTGACCAATTTAAAAACTAGACTCTTTTCAATGTTTGAAAACAATCTTTGCTCAGAAAAAGAAGCATCTGTGTCTCTTTAAAATCAATCTCAACTGGTACCCTCCCACATGATGTCATATACAGTTTGACGTTGTCCAGGCAACTTGGTAAACGTACTGCTTCCTCCATTGTTTAATTCGCTTCCCTGAGTGAGATCCTTAGGCAACCAGGCTTCATTAGTTCAGGTGCTAGCCTCAGGGAACTACTTGTTTTAATTAGAGGGATGAAATGGCATTTTAATTGTGCACAATGATTAATAAACATGCTGAGCTGCTGTATAATGATCTGCTACTTGAAGAGCTTTCTCCCCTATTTCTGATATCTACATCCATTAACTGATTGTTATCCAGGTTGAGAAATATCGAGCTCTTCCTCGATATTTCTACCAAATTGTACGTTGTCTCTACTCCAATTTTTCTGCTAATAATAATTATTAGAGCTAAGCCCCACTTTTTTTTTTTTTTTTTTGTAGCAACAGAGAGACAGGACTAGAATGGAGGGAGCTTACAGAGTGGTGCACAGTCTATATAATTTACTTCACTGAACTTCCTTGTAAAAGGAAGATAATAATAGGACCAACCTGACAGGGCTTTGCAAAGACTAAATGCAACAATGCACTTAGCCGATTGCTAGCCCAGAGTACGCACTCTAAAAATGCTAGCTGCCAATATCATTAGTAGTATTACTGCTATCATTACCTTTATTAACTTCATCATTATCATCTTCATCATCACCATGATCAACTTGGTCAAGATTGTTGTTGTTTTTCAGGGCCGTCGAGTTGGTTCTGACTCATAGCAACCTTGTATAGGGTTTCCAAGGAGCGGCTGGTGTGTTTGAACTACTGACCTTGTGGTCCAGTACTTATCTTACAGTGTCACACCAAGACTCCTGGTCAAGACTGCTGTTGTTAAGTCCCTTCAAGTTAGTTATGACTCACAGCAACCCTGTACAAGGTTTCCAAGAAGCGCCTGGTGAGTTTGAACTGCCAAACTTGTGGTCAAGATTGTTGTTGTTGTTGAGTCAGTTCCGACACATAGCGACCCTGTATAGGGTTTCCGAGGAGCAGCTGGTGAGCTTGAACTGCCGACCTTGCAGTTCAAATGGCTTTGCACTCTGGCATATTAACCTACAACACCACACCAGAACATGGCCAAGATTAGACACTCATAAATGTGCTCTTACTCACATAACTCATGATGCTCACTATACCACATGGGCATTCCAGTCCAGAAATCATATTCTAAAGGGATAAAACTGACTAAAAATTTCCCAGCTTATCTTTTATGTTGTATAAAAGTCTTTTGGGATGATTTATGGGAAATATTTGCTAAAAAAGACATGTATATGAAAGGCTTAATCTCAGCACCTCAGTTGTTGTTTTTGTTAAATGCCATTGAGTTGGTTCTGATGCCTCATAATCCTACATAGGGTTTCTAAGGAGCAGCTAGTAGGTTTGAACCACCAACCTTGTGGTTCTCAGTCCAGTGCTTATCCTACAGTGCCACACCTCAGTTGCTTAATAAAATACTTGTGTATCTGGACTTCATGAAAAAAACAAAACTACATGATAAAGTGCCTCCCCTATAAAACTGTATTTGCTTGAGATTTGTCATAATTTTATTATCTACTATGAATCCTGGTGTTGTGCTCTGGTAGCGTAGTGGTTACGAATCGGGCTGCGAACCTTAAGGTCAGCGGTTCTAAACTACCAGCCGCTCCGCGGGAGAAAGATGAGGCTTTCTACTCCCGTAAAGATTTACACCCTTGGAAACCCTGAACAGGATCGCTATGGGTCGGAACCGACTCGACGGCACTTAACAACAACAACATGAATCCTGGTGTTGTGCTCTAGGATAAGCACTAGACAGCTAAAAGCAGGGTTGATAGTTCAAATCCACAGCCATCTTCAAAAACTTTTTACAGTAGGGTCTCTGTGTCAGAACTGACTCAGCATCACATAACCATAACTATGAGTCCGATTTGACTTGGTAGCAGTAGAGTTTTTCTCTTTGTTTTTTAAAATAATTTGATGTGTTCTTAAAATCTTACAGCATTTCCCCGCTGAGGCTGATGTTACTAAATTGTTTCTCTTTGTGTCTTCTGGAAATAGTTCCTCAAGTGCCCATATTTATCTCCCAGTCTTTTACTTTACTCGATTTGAGGAAATAATATTGCTGAAATCCAGGGAAGCTGCCACTATGCATAATTGGCAATAATAATGCTAGACATTATTTAAGTTATCCCTTAGCTTTGGTAGCGCAGTAGTTACAAATCGGGCTGCAAAGCGTAAGGTCAGCAGTTCGAAACTACCAGTTGTTCCGCAGGAGAAAGATGAGGCTTTCAGCTCCTGTAAAGATTTATAGCCTTGGAAACCCTGTACAGGGTTACTGTGAGTTGGAACCGACTCCATGGCACATAACCACCAACCACAAAGCTTAATATATTACTGATAGTATCCAAAATAGGGCAACTGATCTACTTTTGCTTACATTTTGATTTGTCTCCATAACTGCATAGCAGTTCAACTCCCTTATGACCAAGAAATTAAAATGTAGATACGACCAAGCATGGTAAAAACTAAACGTAAAAACTGCTTTCTATTCCATAAAATGATAAGGGCTTCATGAAAACAAGTCTGTCTCACTGAAGACGCTTTCATGCACAGAGACAGGGTCATGATTGTTCAGTGAAACAGATATGATTGGTTATATGGGCCATAATTTACCTTGCCTCCAGGTTACTCCAAATTCTTCTTGTTACTTCTGTTAAAATCACTCAATTTTCTGCAAAAATCAAAGAAGAAGAGTGAAGGAACTCTTTTGGTTCTGATAGAGTAGACACAAGCCTTTGAGTAGATCCTGAACCTATAATATCTACGATGTTGTTGTTGTTAAGTGCCATCGAGTCGGTTCTGACCCATAGCGACCCTGAACAGGGTTTCCAAGGCTGTAAATCTTTACGGAAGCAGAAAGCCTCATCTTTCTCCTGCGGAGCAGCTGGTAGTTTTGAACTGCTGACCTTGTGGTTCGCAGCCCAATTCATAACCATTACGCTACCAGATAGGAAAAATAAGAAGATTGACGCTACCTTTTTTATCTCCCCATTTCCTTAACAAGAAAACATTTTCAAATTTCTTGAAGTTCCACTTAAATATAACTACACAGGTATTAAAATGGCTAAAACTGAATATGATCTCTAACATGTTGTGGAGGCTCTAAAACGGGAAGTTTTAGACACTGTGGGACTATGCAATGATACATCCTCTTCAAGGGAACGAAGTTTTGTGGGTTCTTAAAAAGTTAAGTATTAAACTATCATTTAAATTCAGCATTCAAAACTAAAGCATGCATGAAAATATTTGTGCAGGCATTCATAGCTGCTTTATTTGTAATAGCTCCAAACTGGAAACTCAAATGTCCATTTCCAATGGATATCCAACTTGGTGGATATCCAACTTGGTGGATATCCATAGAATGGAACACTGTGGCTGCTGTCAGTTACCCTCTAGTCAACTCCAACTTACAGGGACTTCATTTAGAAGCAAACTTCATGCAAAACAGAACTAACCTTTGCCTTATCCTGTGCCATCCTCAAAATAGCAGATATTTCTACAAAATCATGGAATCCTTTATTAAACAAAAATATCAAAACATGAAGCTGTTGATTCTCAACATAGCCTCCATCTTTGGAAGAAGTGCAGCCAGAGCGCTCCTTGGAGGCCAAGATAACCAAACTTCATCTCTCATACTTCAGACATATTGTCAAGAGGGTGTAGTCGCTGGAGAAGGATATCATGTTTGGTAAGGTAGAGGATCAGATAAAAAGAGGAAGACGCCCAGTGAGATGGATTGTCCAAGTGGCAGCATCGATGGACTCAAGTGTGGCAACAATAGTGAGGTTGGCCTAGGATTGGGCAGTGTTTTGTTCTGTTGTGCGTAGGGTTGCTATGGGTCAGTATCGACTCGATGGCAGCTAACAACAACAAGTCTATACACTTCTAAAGGTATTGTTTCCATCTCTTAAGCTTTTCCAAAGATTTCTGCATTTTTCAGTGTCCATCACATCAAAATGGTAGTTTTGGCATCCTCAAAGGAGCCAAATTTTGTGACATCAATGTACTTAAGTTTGGGGGAAAAGGGAGTCTGAAGGAACAAGACCAAGGTTGTAGGATGGATAAGGTTTCACAAGAAATGTTTCATAGGAAAGCCTTTTCTCCCCTGAAGATTGAGCAGATATAAGGGAAAATCATTCCTTGGTGCTACTTTCATGGCTTTTTTCTCACTAATTCAGTGTTCAACTTCGCAGCCCGATTCGTAACCACTACGCTACCAGAGCTACTCCCCTAAAATAGTCACCATAACCTTCTGAACTGACCTCTTTACTTTGAATTTCACTGGCCCAAGCTGATTCCTTCAAAAACGTCTGTTATGATTAGACCTTCCTCTCTGGATTGTACTGGTAAATCTAAGACTTGTCCTTGGTTGCAATTAATTCCATAAAATCATCTTTATTAGCTATAATCTTGCTTAAAAGGTTGGTGAGAAAATGAGCTCTTTGAGCTAGCTGATCTTCATTGAATGTTTTTGGCATCTATTGAGCCAAAAGCTTCCTGAGGTGCCAAGATGTTCACTTAAAATTGAAAATGCCAAATCATGTGAGATACCGACTTCAGTAGCTATCATATCAATGGGAATTTTGTAGTCTCCTTCTGTGAGATTTACAGTCTTAGATATCTTATACAAGACCACTACAAGTCGGAGCTGATGCAAGGGCACACAATCACCACTACTACATATAGAGAGTCCTGATGTGGCACTGCAGGATAATACACTGGATCACAAGGTCGGTTTGAACCATAAGATTGGCAGTTCAAACCCACCAGCC
>NW_006408570.1:9070417-9082859 GCF_000296735.1 Chrysochloris asiatica | reverse complement strand
TTAGGATAATCACTTAACAGTAACAATGGTGGTGGTGGTGTGCTGGGTAGTCAGTTCTGACTCATAGTGACCCTGACCATGTATAGGGTTTCTGAGCAGCTGGTGAGTTTGAAGTGCCAACCTTGGGGTTCAAACCTACCTTGTGATCCAGTGCTTTAGCCCACAGTGCCACATCAGGCTACTATATATGTATGTATGTATATATATATAACTAGTTATCTATATATATTTGATTCCACTGCTCCAGCCTCTGTGTCAATCTATCTCATTGAAGATCTTCCTCTATTGCTAACCCTCTACTTCACCAAGTATGATGTCATTCTCCATGGATTGATCCCTTCATATACAATATCCACAAAAATGATGAAACATTTAGGAATAAATCTAAGTAGAGAAAATAAAGACCTACAGAAAGAAAACTGCAAAACACTAGTACAAGGAACCAAAAAAGACGTGCATAAATGGAATAATATACCATATTCATGGATAAGAAGACTTAATATTATGAAAATGTCCATACTACCCATGGTGATCTACAAATATAATGCAATCCCAATCCAGATTCCAACATCATTTAAAAAAAAAAAAAAGTTTTTATTGTGAATTGAGTGATAGTTTGCATGGGAGAGCATCAGCTTTACATTCATCCTACTGTATTTCGTTTCATTGCAATGATTACAATCCCCTCCATTCATCATCATTCAACAGCATTTGCTTCCAGTCCCTCCCTCTGTTTATTTTTTTGGATGTACACTAAAGCACTCAGAAATATATAACCATTCAAACAACTAAAGGGCACACCCTACAAGCCACCCCCCAGCCGCTAGCACACAGCTCCTTTCCCTCATTGAGACCAGAGTCCCCAGCCATTCTGTCTCTCCACGTCATTGTCTCTGCCTCCAACTCTGGAGTCACTGCTTCTTTGGATAGGGTCCAGTACTCCACTCTTCTCCCTTGATGGTCGCTCCACTCTTTCAAGCATGATGTCCTTCTCCAAGGACTGATCCTTCCTAACATGTCCAAATTACAATAGTGAAATCTTATCAACTTAGTTTCTAGGCAGTATTCTGGCTGTCATTCTTCCAAGACAGATTTGTTTGTTCTTCTGACAGTCCATGGTACTTTCAATATTCTTCTACAATACCCTAAATCAAATGCATAGATTCTTCTATGGTCTTCTTTATTCATTGTCCAACTTTTACATTCAAATGAAGTGACTAAAAATACCGTGGCTTGGGTCAGAAGAACCTTAATTCTCAAACTGACATCTTTGGACTTTCAAGCTTTGAAGAGGTCTTTTGCAGCAGATTTGCCTAATGCAATGCATCATTTGATTTCTTAACTGCTGTTTCCATGAGCACTGGTTGTGAATCCAAGCAAAATGAATTCTTTGACAACTTCAATCTTTTCTCTATTTATCATGATGTTATTTATTAGTCCAGTTGTGAGGATTTTTGTTTTCTTTACATTGAGGTGCAATCCATACTGAATGCTGTATTCTTTTATCTTCATCAGTAAGTAGTATTTCAAGTCCTCTTTGCTTCCAGCAAGAAACCCCAAGTTGTTAATGAGTCTTCCTCCAATCCTGATGCCACATTCTTCTTTATAGACTCCAGTTTCTCAGCCTATTTGCTCAGCATCTAGATTGAATAAGTACAGTGAAAGAGTACAGCCTTGGTTCACAAACCACCACAGTGCAATAAACTGATTGGAGTGGTGACAATCGAAATATTTCCACAAATATTCATAAAGTTTTCACAGAAGATATTTATACATTGAGTCCTGTTTTGGCACTGTGGGTTAATCACCTGGATTGCAAAGTCAGATTGAATCACAAGGTTGATAGTTCAAACTCACCAGCTGCTCCTCAGAAACCCTATACAGATTCGTTATGGGTCCGAACTGACTCAATGACACTTAATAATAACAACAGCAACATTTATCTTTAATGCTAACATATCCAAAAATGTGGTGGAGCATACTGGGGGCAAAGTTATGAAAATGTATTAGGAATTATGAAGCACCTTGAGGGAATCAGTTGCTGCATCTGGGAGATCAGGACCATAGCCTCAACGTACAACATGTTTAATTGGCATAACATGGTCCACACTATCAATGTTCTACATTTTATTTTAGTGAATAAATGACTGTGATCTTAAAGAGTGACTGCCTAACATAGTTATTGGTCTCTCCCTTTCAGGAAGAAAGAAGAGTGATGTAAATTGAAGATAGCAGGAATCAAATAGTTTCCACAACCCTGAAACCAGAATTAGATGGTGTCCAGCTACCACTATCAGCTGCTCTGAAAGGGATCACATTAGAAGACCTTGGGTACAATGGGAGAAAATGAGGAACAAAACTCAAAATCATAATAAAAAGACCAGGTTTACTAGTAAAATAGAGATTGGTGGAACCTCAAGACTATGGCCTTAGGGCTGGAACTGAATTCATCTCTCTGGTTCAGTTTTTAACTAGCTGATAGGTATATATTGGGGGGACAACACCACTAGTGAGATACACACACTATTTAAGATCAAACAGGTAGCATTTACCCGATGACAAAATTTAGAAGATTTGCAATAGTAGGAAGGATGGAAACAGAAACCCAGGGAGTATGTGTGATTGCAATAATTGAGAAGTATATGATTTGTTGAATGTAAAACTGATGAGCTGCCCTATAAACCCTCACTCAATTCACAATAAGAAAGTTATGTAGATAAATAAAATTATTTAACTAAAATTATATAGCATCATATCTGTGCTAATGAATAGACTAGATGGATTTTTCTCTGAAACATACTTTCAACATAGTGTTTTAACCCTTGGTGTGGTGTGCATATGTTTGTGTACATACACATATGAATTTATGTACATGAAAATTATATATAACTGCTATCAGAGGCTATCTATTGTAATGTAAGAGATGAGCTGTAGAAAACAATGGCCTTATTTAGATATAGACAAAATTATATATATTGGCAAGACTTTTCTGCAACAAAAATCCATAAAATAAATACATACTCATCGTACATTAAAGGGTCTTTTGGAAAATAACTACCAGTGTCCTGGTAAATTAAGCCCTTAGATTATCTTTTCAAATTTCTACCCAGGTTTAGAAAAAGCCTATGAGTAGAGATTTTTATAGACAATCCAGCTTGAATATTCTGTCCAATTCCTTACCATCAAAACTTGCTATACCTTTGCTGATCCAGTGCTGATTTCAATGAGTCAGTCCATTAGAGTTTCCATTACTACCAATGGATGCTTTCCTTACCATTGGTAATTATGATTGCTGGCCTTCTCAGTCTTTCTTCCAATTTTTCTGTAGCCCTTACAATGCTGGGGTATTGGAGAGATGTTTACTTATTTAAGACAGTATATTTTTAATGTATCATTCAGACCTCAAATCTTGGACGATGATAAAATGGTTCTTGTAAAAAATGATTCCTAAAAAAATTACTCTCTTGGGAAAGGCCATTTACAAATAATATAAACTGATATATATTCATATGTGTCAAATCAGATGGTTTTGCATGTGTAATATATTACTATTAAAATTATATTATCCATGAATGCTCTTTAATAATCAAGAAGGAAATATATTATAATTTAGGTGCTTCTATGATGATTGATGGAGTCCTGGTGTGGCGCTGTGGGTCAATGAGCTGGACTACAAAGTCGGATTGAACTGCAAGGTCAGCAGTTCAAGCTCACCAGCTGTTTCTCGGAAACCCTATACAGGGTTGCTATGGGTCAGAACTGACTCAACGGCACTTAACAACAACAATGCTGATTGATTGGATTAATGTTATTCTTCTCTCCTTATTCAGAATTCAATGTATTTATTCAGTACTTACAAAATAAAAACTACCAGAACAATAGTTTTAAATTATCTCAGTGATGAGAAAGAATGAAAAGAAAAAAGAATGGGAGTAAAAAAGACAGGAAGAAAGGAAGGAAACAAGGAAAGAAGGAAAACAGAGGAAGTGAGGAGTGGGGAGAGAGAAAAATCAAAGGCAAAGAAAAGATAAAGAGAGAGAAGTTCTACCAGTGTATACATTTCAACTGTCACGATATGCATTGTTTGAATAAATTTCTATTTTCAATTTTAGTTCTCAAACCTGGCTTCACATTTCATATTCAACTGGAAACTTGAAAAATCCTTAATTTTTGTGTGTTACTCCGGACCAACTGAACAAGAGACTCTGAGAAGGGTTGCCCTGGCATTGATGTTTTCGATTCAAAGAATTTGAAAATCTTGGTCCTGTATTTTACTACTGTTCTTCATTCTCTGTAAGACTACAGTATTAAACATGCAAACTGATAACACAAGTGCTGGGGCAGCCCTAATCTTCAAATCAGATATTGATGTATTTCCAATGTCAACTCTCTTCTCATCCTTTGGCCATTTTGTCTACCACATTCACCATGACTCTGGTTCTAATTATGCTCAGTCTCCAAAACAAAACTCAACAAGGAAATAAAAACAAAACAAAGCAAAAACATAGTAAGGCACAGAGACTTTATTGAAGATGTCGAAGAGTCACAGGAAATGCTTGATTCGTATAGTCCACCATCACTTGACACTTGCCTTCCTCCAAAGCCCTATAACCTTGATTGCAACTGAGATTTCATTTTTCTGTCTGCATTTTATCCATACAAAGTTGGCTCCTGACTTCTCTCTTTTGCACAGTAATTCTATTACCCTTCAAATCTGTATATTCCTGGGCAAAACTGAAACACCATGCAGCTAATAGGCCTCTTCATCCTTAAAAAAATATTTTAATCACAGTGTTTGTGATTTGACATAGACTTCACAACTGTGTCAAGTGATATGACAAAGAACTCCTAAACACATTCAACAAACCCACAAAAGGAACCTCTATACCATCTGCTAAGTTAATAAAATAGTCTCCTTACCTTTTTTTTTTAATGTTTTATTGTGAATTATGTGATAGTTTACATGGGAGAACATTAGCTTTACATTCATCCTATCGTATATCATTTCATTGCCATTGTTATAATCCCCTCCATGTATCATCAACCAACCAAAGGGTATACTCTGCAAACCTGTCCCCTGGTTGTCAGCACACAGCCCCTCTCCCTTTTTGGTTCTAAAGTCCCCAGCCGCTCCATCTCTCCACATCATAGTCTCTGCTTCCATCTCTGGCATCACTGCTTCTCTGGCTAGGCTCCTGCTCTTCGATTTTCTCTCTTGATGGTCCCAGGGACCTCCGAAGCTAAACTGCAAAGTCAATCACTCCCCTCCTTTTGCTACAAAACATCTACCTTTACATTTCCAACCCTCACAGTTAGTCCTGATAACAATAATTCACTATTGTATCACAAGAGACCTATCCGTGTCTCCTTAAATCAGCCCCACCCAGACAAATTGGATACTACTCAGTGGAGATTCTACCTTCCTCCACACCCTTTGGATCTAGGCTCCCTCTTGAAAACTTGTAAACCAGTCACTTCTTGCCTTTGTAACCCCCCCACCACCACCACCACTTTGAGTAGCCTATGTCCAAGTTGCCCATCCCTGTCTACTCTGTGTATGGAGGGGGTGGGAATGATCCTCGCTGTAAAGATTTATTCCCTCTTTGAGCTACTGCATCCATAGGTGTAAGTCAAGTTTATCAAATTGTAGAAGATTACTCTTTTTTTTCTCTTTTTTCTTCTTCTAGTTGAGCTCTGATCATCCAGTCATTGAAGCCAGGTCAAATGGGTATTATCTGCAAGTGTGGGTGTTCATATGCATATGCCCTCTCTTCTTATCAGCTGGATACTTCACTCTCCACTTTAGTCCTCTGTGGCTATGTCACTGACTCTGGGCCCAAGAGTCCCCAGGTCTTGCCACATTGCTGGCCAACCAGGTCTCCACCGGGTTCACAGGAGTCTATTGAATGTTCTAGGGCTTAGCTCGTAGCTTCATTGCTATTTTCCCTCACTTCCCCTTATCAGTGATGAACATGGTCACAAATAAGAGCATGTATTCCCATTGAATCTTGGTCTTGGAAGGGGGTTTGCCCTAGAGGATCCGAGCACTTGACTTGATGTCTCCTGGGTGAGCAACTTGCTTATTCTTGTAATAATCAGTTGGACTGCCTTTATTGTTTTGTATTTTTCCTGTGGGTCTTTCTTTCAAGAAGTATCTTCTGTTCTTCTAGCTGATCTAAGCTGATCTGCTTGTCCTTTCAAGTGGAAATTTCCCACCTCAGAAGATTCTGGATGGGGTTCAGGATCCCACCTATAGTCTTATGTAATATATCTCCATGTCTTTGCAATGGCAAAAGCTAATGATGACCTCAAATTAGAAAAATGCAAGCATTATACATACGTTTTCAATTCCCTCATATGCATTAGAAAGCTCAACAGTGAATAGGAAAACTGAAGGAGAATTGATACATTTGACTTATGACATTTGCAAAGAATATGAAATATATTCTGGACTGCCTTGGAAGAAGTACAGCCAGAATGTTTCTTAGACGTGAGGAGAATGAGACTTCATCTTACTTACTATGGACATGTTGTCAGGAGGGACCAGTCACTGAAGAAGGATATCATGGTAGGTAAAATACAGGGCCAATGAAAAAAAGGAAGACCCTTAAGGAGATGGTTAGCACAGTGGCTGAAACAATGGATTTAAACATTGTGACAATTAAGAGGATGGCATAGTACCAGGTAGCATTTCGTTCTGTTGTACTATGAGTTGCAAATAAATCGAGGATGCCTAACAACACAGCAATTTATAAGTTAGGTAAAACTGAGAGCTAGAAACAGAGAACTGGAAAGGGATTATAAATAAAGCAAGTATACCCCACTGCAGGAGACTCAATTCTGACCCATAATTGACCTTGTTGTTCTTGTTGTTGTTGCTAAGTGTCGTTGAGTTGGTTTCAACACATAGTGACCTTGTATAGAGTTTCCAAGGAGCAGCTGGTGAGCTAGAATTGTCGACCTTGCAGTTCAAATCAACCTTACAGTCCAGCACAACAATCTGTAGCACCACACCAGGACTCCCATAGTGGACAGTATAGGACAAGGTCTGCTCTGCTCCCCAAGATTTCTGAGGCTGCAAATCTTTACAGAAGCATATTGCCTCATCTTTCTTCTGCAGAGTATATGGTGGATTTCAACCACTGATCTTTTAGTTAGCAGTCCAACACTTAACCCACTGCACCACCAGGACAGAGGCTGGGGAGTCACAATTAAAAAGATAGAATGGAGACAACTGATGGCAATCTTGTAGTCCATAATAATTAGTTTTAGAGTTCTAGTGTAAACATGTCATTCTAAAACCACAGTGAGAATCAAAAAAGAATCTGGACCCTCATCTCCAGTGACTTTGATTAAGTTATTCTGGGATTGAGCCAAGAGTTGACATTTCTACCAGTTGCTGAGATGAGGTTTTTCTGAGATGAGTGATCCACAGATCTCATTTTGAAGATTTAAACATTAAAACGTGTAAGAATGGTCTCTAGACATTGATTCACTATTACCAGGGTGGGCTGAAAGTTCTGTGGTTTTGACTAGCTCCCAAGCACTGTTAATGATATAATTTGGGTGACACACTTTGAGTAGCTTGACTCATGGTGACTCTAAGTGTGTAAAAATAGGATCACGCTCTATACAGTTTTCAATGGCTGCTTGTTCAAAAGTAGATTACTGTTGTTATTAAGTGATGTCAAGTTGATTCCAACTCATAGCAACCCTATATAGGGTTTCCAAGAAGTGGCAGGCGTGCTTGAACAGCCAACCTTATGGTTCAAACTGACCTTGTAGTCCAGCACATTAAACCACAGTGCCACACCAGGACCCTTATTCCAAGGCATCTCTGGATGAACTGTAACATCCAAACTTTGTGTTAGCAGTGGAACACGTTAAGCGCTTGAACCACTGAGGGACTTGAGTAGCAGAGTAGTTGTTTTTGTTACTAGATGCTTCATAGAAGCCCCATGTGTATGATAGAATAGAACTGCCCCATGGGTTTTCTGGGCTGTTGTTGGTCAGTGCTGCCTAGTTGGTTCTGATTCATAATGACACTGTATAGGGTTTCCAAGGAGCAGCTGGTAGGATTGAATTACTAACCTTACTATGAGCAGTACAGTGCTTATCCCAGAACGCCTAGGCTGTAATATTTATGAAATCAGACCACCAGGTCTTTCTCTTGCAGAGCTCCTGGGTGAATTTGGGTGACTAGCTTCTGCTAACCTTTCAATTAGCAGCCAAGGCCGTAACTGTTGTGCTGCCAGGGATCCTTACCAAGATAGTGGGGATTTGAAAATGCAGTTTGGAGATAGTGGCAAATATGACTTGAATGATGTCAGTAAAAGGTGATTTTATGGATAAATCACTTAGATTCCTTGCTTTACACAGTGACTCCCTGCTTTGACCTGGCCCAATCCTTAGATATGCTTCCTAATATAAAGTTAATTGGTCACTTTGTCATAATGTGGTGACTTGCATTTTGCTGTGATGCTAAACTATTTTACTGGGATTTCAAATACCAGCAGTGACCTCTTCTCTGGTAGCATAGTGGTTACGAGTCAGGCTGCTAACCTCAAATACCAGCAGCGTTACCTGTGGTAGACAGGTTTCGATGGGGCTTCCAGACTAAGACAGACTAGGAAGGAGGACCTAGAAATCTATTTCTGAAATAAACTGACCAGGGAAACCTTATGAATAGCAGCAGAATATTGTCTAATATATTGCTGAAAGATGAGCCCTTCCGCTTGGAATGATCTCAAAATACAACTAGAGAAGAGTTATCGCCTCAAAGTAGAGTTTACTTTAATGAAGTGGATGGAGTAAACTTTCAGGACCATCATTTGCCAATGGGGTATGACTCAAAATGAGAAGAAACAGTTGTAAGCATCCATTAATAATCAGATCATGTAATGTAGAAAGTATGAATCTAGGAAAATTATACGACATCAAAAGTGACATGGGGTTTTTATGAAGATGGCACTGAAAAGTAAAGAAGGAAGCCCTTGTCCCTCCCAAAGCTGAAGCCAAAGTAAAGGCACTGAAGGCCAAGAAAGCAGTGCTGAAAGGTGTCCACAGACACCCACATAAAAAAAGATCCACACGTCTTTCACCTTCCGGCAGCCCAAGACTCAGAGTCTACAGAGGCAGCCCAAATATCCTCGGAAGAGCACCTGCAGGAGAAACAAGCTTGACCACTATGCCATCATCAAGTTCCCTCTGACTACTGAGTCAGCTATCAAGAAGACTGAAGATAATAACACCCTTGTGTTCATTGTGGATGTCAAAGCTAACAAGCACCAGATCAAACAGGCTGTGAAGAGGCCCTATGACATTGATGTAGCCAAGGTCAACACCTTGATCAGGCCTGATGGAGAAAAGAAGGCATATGTTCCATTGACTCATGACTAGGATGCTTTGGATGTTCCCAACAAAATTG
The DNA here is from genome assembly GCF_000296735.1 of Chrysochloris asiatica. NCBI lineage: Eukaryota > Metazoa > Chordata > Mammalia > Afrosoricida > Chrysochloridae > Chrysochloris > Chrysochloris asiatica. The sequence goes on along the minus strand of NW_006408570.1, from coordinate 9,073,432 downwards.
GAATCATCTAAACTGAGTCCAGCAGGCTAATTCTAAATATAAATTTTCAAAAAAAAAAAAATGAAATGGGACACTTAAAACTAGATGACCTAAGCATGATAAGCTGAAATGGACTGTACTGTCCATTTGGAATCACACAGTTATATGGTCTACTCCTGGAGTGGCTCTGCAGGATAATGCGCTGGACTACAAGGTCAGTTTGAACCACAAGGTCGGCAGTTCAAACCCACCAGTCACTCCTTAGAAACCCTATACAGCATCACTATGAATCAGAACCTGACTCAATGGCACTTAACAACAACAACAACATGCCAGGTGTCTTAAGCTGGGTTCTCTAGAGAATCAAAACCAGAGACACTTATATATGTAAAGAGAACCTTATATCAAGGAAATGGCTCACACACTGGTAGAAGTGGGAGATTACCAAGTCAGATGAACCATGATCAGCAGGTCTGACTGACAAGCAAGCTGGCAGGTCCAGCAGTCAGGCAGGCAGGTCTAATGGGCATGAATCTCCGGATCAGCAGGAAGTAGGGCAGGCCACTGGCTCAAATCTTGAATCAGATGCAAGATCCAAACCCATAAGTTAGCAAGCTTTGCCTGACTGTCTAATATATTGGAAGATGGCCACACCTCTGAAAAAACTTCCTTTCAATTGACTGACTATCCATAGCAGACCTCATTATAGAATTAATTACATTATATTGGATCTTATTATTGTTTTTGTTATTTTTAGGTGCTATAAAGTCTGTTCTGACTCATAGAAACCCTTATGAAGAAGAGAATGAAACTCTGTCCAGTCCTGCACCATTCTTACACTTGAGTTCACTGCTATTGCAGTTCAAATCTACCAGCTGCTCCTTGGAAACCCTATACAGGGTTGCTATGAGTCGGAACCAACTCAACAGCATTTAAACAATAACACAACAATCGAGAACAGATGGACACCTACAAAAGACCTGAGGAGGCATACCCTTAGGACATTTTGCATTATTGAAGGACTAATGACTGTTAATGACAATTTTGGATTAGGAAAATGCTTAGGTTGTTGTTAGGTACCATTGGTCTGCTCAGACTCATAGCTACCCTACATCAAGCAGAAGGAAACACTGCCCAGTCCTACACCATCTTCACTACTGTTACTCTTGAGACCATGGCTGCTGCCACTGTGCTAATTCATCTTATTGGTGGTCTTCCTCTCTTTCACTGGCCCACCCTTTTACCAAGCATAATGTCTTTCTCCAGGACCTGGTCCCTCCAGATAATATGTCTGAAGTATGAGAGACAGTCTTTCCATCCTTGATTCTTAGGAGCATTCTAGCTGTACTTCTTCCAACATAGATTTGTTATTTTGGCCATCTGTGGTACTTTCAATGTTCTTCAACACTACAACTCAAATGAATCAATTCATTTATGGTCTTCCTTATTCATTGTCCAACTTTCACATATGCATATGAGGCTATTGAAAATATCATGGCTTGGGTCAGGGGAACCTGTCTTCCAACTGGTATTTTTGCTCTTGGATACTATAAAGAGGTTTGTGTAGCAGATTTACCGAGAGCAATATATTGTTTGATTTCTTGACTGCTGCTTCAATGAGTGTTGATTGTGAATCCAAGCAAACTGAAGTCTTTGACAACTTCAATCTTTTCTCCATTTATCTTGATGTTATTTATTGGTCCAGTGTTGAGGATTTTTGTTTTCTTTATATTGTGGTGCAATCCATATTGAAGGCTGTGGTCTTTGATATTTGTCAGTAAGTATTTTTAGTCCTCTTGACTTTCAGCAAACAAGGTTGTATTATCTGCATAGTTCAGGTTGTTAATGAGTCTTCCTTCAATTCTGGTGTCACGCTCTTCTTCATATAATACAACTTCTCAGATTATTTGATAAGCGTACAGAATGAATAAATATTGTGAAAGAACATAATGCTTGGGCACACCTTTCCTAATTTTAAATCATGCACTATCCCCTACTTCTGTTAGAACTGCTATCTCTTGGTCTATGCAAAAGTTCCTCATGAGCATAATCAAGTGTTCTGGAATAACCATGCTTCTCAATGTCGTCCATAGCTTATCATGATCCACACAGTAGAAAGTCTTGGCATAAGCAGAAAGCCAATAAAGCATACGTAAACATATTTCTGGTATTCTCTGCTTTCACCCAAGATCCATCTGACGTCACCAATGTTATACCTAATTTCACGTCTTCTTCTGATTTCAGCTTGAGTTTTTGGCAGTTCTCTGTCAATGTACCATTGCAGCCATTTTTTAAATTACCTGCAGTAAAATTTTACTTGAGTATGATATTAATGATATTGTTCTTTGATTTCTGCATTCCACTGGATAACCTCTCTTTGAAATGGAAACAAATATGAATCTATTCCAATCTGTTGGCCAGATAGCTGCCTTCCAAATTTCTTGATATAGAGGAGTGAGTGCCTCCAGTGTTGCTTTCAATTTGTATTCCGTCAATTCCTGGAATTTTGTTTTTCACTAATACCTTCAAAGCAGCGTGGAATTCTTCCTTCAGCATCCTCAGTCCTTAATCATATGCTGCCTCTTGAAATGTTTGAACATTGACCACTTCATTTTGATACAGTGACTCTGTGTATACCTTCCATCTTCTCTTGATGCTTTCTGCATCCTTCAGTATTTTACTCAGAGAATCTTAAAACAATTCAGGTCGAGGCTTGAATTTTTTCTTCAGTTCTTTCAACTTGAGAAATGCTGAACACTGTTCTTCCCTTGTGGTTTTCTAACCTCAAGTCTTTGCACTATAATACTTAACTTTATGTTCTCAAGCTGCCCTTTGAAATTGTTTTGTTCAACTCTTCGACTTCCTCATTTCTTCAAGTTGATTTAGCATCTCTATATTGGTAAGTAAGTTTCAGAGTCTTTCCTAACATCCATTTTTGTCATTTCTTTATTTCCTGTCTTTTTATTGACCTTTTGCTTTCTTCCTGTGTGCTGTTCTTGACGTCATTCCACAGCTTTTCTTGTCTTCAGTTATTAG
>NW_006408570.1:9059468-9069891 GCF_000296735.1 Chrysochloris asiatica | reverse complement strand
CTTATAAACATATGAATATTATCCTATCACTGACAGTGTTGTACTGCAAAAGAGATCCTGAAATACTATTTTTTGATGACGAATGCTACACCATTTGTCTTGAATCTCTTGTTCCTGGACTTGTAAACCAAATGATTGTCAGATTCAAAATGTTCAACATCAGTCTATTTCATCTCACTAATGCCAAGGATACTGATCTTTATGCATTCCATTTCATCCGTAAGTATTTTTAGCCCTCTTTACTAGCATCAAGCAACATGGTATTGTGTGCATATCTCAGGTTGTTAATGAGTCTTCCTCCAATCCTGATGCCATACTCATCTTCATGTAATCGAGCTTCTCAAATTATTTCTTCAGCATACAGAATGAAGAAGTATGGTGAAAGACTATAACCCTGGCACACACCTTTTCTGATTTTAAACTATTCAGTGTCCCCTTGTTCTGTTCTAACAACTGCCTCTTGTTCTGTGTATAGGTTCCTTATAAGCACAATTAGGTGTTCCAGAATACTCATTCTATAGCTTGTCATAGTGACCCCATATGTCAGACTAGAACTGTTCCAAAGGGTTTTCTGGACTATAATATATATGGGACATGATTGGTCTTTTTCTCCTGCAGAGATGCTGGATGGGTTAGAACCAGGGACTTTTGTTTACCAGCCAAATGTTTAACCATTGAGCCAACGGGGTTCCTTAGGCAATGGTGATGATACTGTGTGCTTTCAAGTCAATTTTGAGTCAAAATGACTCTAAAGAACAGAGTATAACTCCCCATATAGTTTCCAACGATGCAATCTTTCCAGGAGTGGATCACCAGGTCTTTCTTCTGTGGAATCGCTGGGTATGTTGGAGTTGGGTGTTGGGTGTGTGGTGGCTTGAAACCACCAACCTTTCAGTTAGCAGCCTAGTGCGTAACCACTGTACCACCAAGGCTCCTTAGCAAAGGTATTAGAGACCTCTAAAGTGAAGTTCTCATGCCTCACTCCAAACTAACGGTGACCTCAGCAATGCTAAAGCCATGAAATTATTTTTAAAGGCATGAGTAAATTGATAAGATGTTAGTATTTTTCACCCCTAATAAAACTTTTACTTTAATGAATTATGTAGTCTAATGACTAATTGGCGGGGGGGGGGGGGGTTATGACCCATCATCCTTTACTTTCAAAACAGTTTCATTATAAAATTTTCCTCCCATCCACAGTAGGTATCTTTAGCCATCACTGCCAGATAAATACAGTCTATTTGAATTGATTGAATTCAACGGATTCAATTCATGATCTTTTATTTATATCCTTCCACACTTAAAATAAATAAGGTTAATACACACAGAACAAGTTGTGTGGGATTTAGAAGGATCTATTTTTTTCATCACACCTCTTTTGTTCCATCTTGCTTATAGCAAATCAGATGCTAGATATATTTTGATTAGTTTGTACTTTAATGGATCATGTATGGAGAGTCCACCTTTCACATTGGGGCCATTAATTTTTCTTGAGTCTGATGGAAAAAACAGGTAGAGCTTTTTTTGCGTGCTGATTGAAAAGTGATGGATTATTTTCATGTGGTAAGAAACACAATGTTTTCTTTAGCACAGCAGGATATAATGTTTGCAAGGTCTAACAGTGAAATATTATGCATATCTGCCGCTGGCTGGCTGCCAGAAATGGAACAGCAAAATCAGAGGAGATTTTGAATTTGAATCTTAAAACCAGTACAGCCCTACAAAGAAACTAATGAGCCATTCTAAGCAGAAAAACCATTTTTACTAATAGATGATGCCTGCCAGACACAGCAGCATTTAACAAAATGGTAAATAATTATTCATTTAAATGTTACCTTGAACTTTATTTCAAGGGAAAAAAAAAAAAAGAAGATATTTATTCTGGTAATTTCCAATATACATTGCTGCATTTTTTTTTTTTTTCTATCCCCAATTCAGAAGCCTATGACATTTCCTTCCCTGTGAAAGTACACTTCTTTTTCCATAGAGTATTTTTTCCTTCACATAGTTGAATAGCTGATTCCCAGAAAATTTTATTTCACTATAACTTAGTGAAACTAGTATTTCCAAATAGCATACTGAAAGGCTTTGAAATACAGTAAGAAAAAGTAGATAAATATATTTTTAAATGATGGACCCAAAATTGTTTGGGGTTTGCTGAATATTTTGTGCTCCTTTGTTTTCCCACGTCAAGGATCTGGCAGTGAGAATCCTTCCTACCATCTAGCATTCTTTCATGTTATAGTGAACTATTGATGCATCATGGAAAATAAAATTCACTTGTTCATATACATCTAACTGATCAAGATATGATTTTCTAAGAAATATTTTTTTAATGTTAGAAAGCTGGAGCATTCTTTTGGGGACTTTTGAATTTTTATTTTATTCTCTTTCATTTTTAGGACTAGAGAATTTCACTTAGTATGTATTAAAGGAAATTTGGGTCTAGCATAGCTAGCACTTGTGTTCATATTCAAATGGAAAAGCCACACAAGAAAATATACTTGGTATTACGGTCCCTCTTTGTAAATAGAGAAATCTAATGGGAGTAGACATTTGCAACTTCTTGATGGCCTATGTATTTTATATTACTGTATTTCAATCTCCATTTTAAAGGTGGAAATTATGACTTTAAATTATAGGCTTTCACTTTAAAGATCATAATAATCTCCCCGTGCTGCAACAGTGCAGGGAGGGGTATCATGCACACTTGTTTGTAACATAGAGTAGTGAAGAAGAAGGGAGAAGCCCTGAAGTAAGGTCCCATCTTCGTTTTAAAATCACAATTGAGATATGCTTGTGACACATTCAGTCTGGCTGTCTTCCTGCATGAGTTACTCACCAGGTGTTCAGGTTTCCTGGAAGCTGCATTATCTCTTCTGGGCCTCTAGGGCACTGTAGGGTAATTTACTGCTATTCTGCCCCAAATGATGCTCCTGTGGCCCAAGGCCTGATCTATCTCCAAATCCATGCAAAGCCTCAAAGACCTGCTAGGGGTGGCTTATAAATTAGGAGAACACGGCTTATCTTCTAGATATGATTTTTAAATGTCATGTAGCATACAGTCACTTTTGATTTGTTTAATAGATATAAATAAGAGATTCTTTCAAAGAGCTTAGAGGTAGTAAACTCTATGTATCAACCTGCCAAAAGCCCCCAAATGTCTTAATTTAAAATTCAAAGCTCCTTAAAATATGCAACAACAAAAAATACAATATGAATTAAAATGTTTCTTTTTAAGTGCACTATGGTGTAATGCTGCTGGATAATGCTCTGGAATGCAAGGTCGGTGGTTCAAATTCATCAGCTGATCCTTGGAAACCTTACACAGGGTCACACCATGAGTCAGAACTGACTCAATGGCACTTCACAACAACAATATGCAATAGGCATACTTGATTGGTAACATGTTCTTGATGAAAAATGGTAATAAATCAATTCTGCATAGGCAACCCACATATATGAATTGTGTGGAATCTGCTGTGTTAAGGTGGAAAAGGTTTGAGTTACAGGATAAGTGACTCAATGAAAATTAGAAATAAAGAAAGAAAAAATCAGAGCGTCTCTAAGAACATATTAGGAGAATGCTGAGTACATATATTTCTAAGCAAAATAGACATTGTTAATTCTTAAAACATCTGGAGTTTAAAGAGTTGTCTGAGTTACGTTGGATTCTGTCCAACAAAACCCATAGATGACCTTTAGGCTGTACTAGAACTACAAAGCAATATTCTGAATTTAGAGGAACAAGGGAAAACTAGACCTGGCTGCAGTTTCTTATCTTTACAGATATTTTTAAAGGAAAGAAAAAGAAACACAGCTATATTGATATTGCTGAAGTGTAAAATGACTAACGTATATAGAATATAATGCTTCCTTCATGATGAAGTTAAGCTTATAAAGTCTATTTAAGACAACTAAAAGGGACACACAAATCATAGGGTTTCCGCGGAGTGGCTGGTGAGTTAGAACCATCGATCTTATGATTAGCAGTATAGTGTTTATCCTACAACACCACACCAGGACTCCCAACAACAACAAAAGTAACACACAAGTATATACTATATATACATATATATTATATGTAAGGAGCTCTGATTGAATATTAGTTTACTTGTTGGGCTGCTAACCTCAAGGTCAGCAGTTGGAACCAATCAGGGATAAAGATGAGACTTTCTGTCCCCAAAAAGATTCCAGCCTTGGAAACCCTATACAAGCTGTCTATGCCTTGGACCTGACTCGACAGCAGACCACCACCACCACCACATATTCTACATACATACATGCATGTATATATCTGCATATGTTTATAGTAATTATATATTATCTATATAACCAATTTATATATATAACCAATAAACAAAACCATTGCTATCAGGTAAATTCCAACTCACAGTAATCCTATAGAGCACAGAAGAACTGCCCCACTGGTTGTAAATCTTAAGGAAACAGACTGCCTCATCTTTCTCCCACAGAGAGGTTGGTGGGTTCAAACCACAGACTTTTTATATTTGTAGCTGAGGGCTTTATTACTGAGCCACCAGGGATCCTACTATGTATACAGAACTGTGATAACTTAAAAAATAATAAAAATACAATTTTTTGAGTTTTTACCTAGTTGAGGATTTTCTTTTTCCTAATCATTTTCCTTGAGTTATCACTCATGAGAGCAATATATTCCTCTACTTGGTATTTGATTATATTATTTAGAGATTAGCCTGTCCTTCTGGTTCGTCTCACTCAGCCTATAAATTGCAAGTGGTGTGGATTCAGTTGTACATCCTCTTTCTCCCTGGGCCTTCACGTTGGCCTATGAGAACTCTAACATGAAGTCAGTTTATTAAAGAGAAATGACTTGCCCTTTGCATATCTAATATTTAAGTGGGTAAAGATTTCACTTCAGGGCATAATAAATACACAAAATATCAAAATAGAGGTATTGTTATTTAAATCTTCTGCTGAAATTTCAATATGGACTTTTGGACATTTCCAATCCTCCCAATGTATTATAATATATTTATATTAAGTGGCTGAGGGCTAACATGAGAATGGATTTACCAGCACACCCGACATTTAAGATCCTGAGTGAGCACTGCCCACTCTTGTGAATTAAAAGTACAAGGGCTAATTAGCCACATACATATTTTTAATAAAAACACATCTAGTCTATTTTGCTACTACATACTTAGATGCTTTAAGCATATCAAATGTACTTTTTCCACAAGACAAAAAGTAAGAATTTGAAAGTAAGAAAGGAATTTCACCTCAATTACGTGTCCATGATTATAAATCACTAAAGCTTTTTTTAGCGTCAGATATGAATTTACTATATTTTCCTAAGAGCCATTTTCTGTTTCAAGCCATGATTACACCTTTGTCAGAGAAAATAAAATAAAATAAAAATTAAGCTATCCTCTGTAGTGTTAAAGTCTTTGCTAAACTGTTCTTGGCATGTTAGCTTTTACCAAAACATTTCTATAAGTTATAGGATGTGTATCTGCATTTAAGCTAGCCATTTTCCTCCCAAAGGTTCAGGAAACTCAGAGTGAGCATTGGGTTAAAAAACCACTTGTGTTTTCGAAACCTTAATAGGACTGAGTTTTCAATAAATGAAACATTTTAACTAACTAACAAAATCCATTCTAACCTTTTAAAACCTTAAAAGTGATGGGCCACTACTCCACTCTGACAAAGTAAAGCAATAATAAAATTTTCATTGACAAAGTTTAAAATACTTTCTCCTTTCAGGATTATAGAATCTCAAATGTTTTGATACTAAAAACCAACTGACAGATCTTTTATGAATATTTGGGAAAAAATCATCCTTAGCTCTTTTGTCGCCCAGCAAAGATACAAAAAAGAATCCGAATACACATTTTGGAAAGCTGTGTGGTGAATATAAAAGAGTCCTGTGCTAAGAGCAGACGGAAAATGGTAGTTATTATTAATTTAGAAAAACAAAAGAGCAGCCCAGCATTTCAGTAATGTGGCAAGTCGTGTGCTCTTGAAGGAGAGGGGGTTTTATAATTGGATTTTAGAGTAATTTAGAAGACGAGATAAGATGTAATGGTTGTATATTAGAGGTTAGAACTACAACAGAAACCCATAATGTAAGGGTTCATTGCACTGGGAGAAAACAGAACAAAGAAAAACAGCATCAAGGGAACACGGCCTGAGTGGGGAAGCAACAAGGTGAAGCTGGCTGGGGAGACTGGGAGCCTGAGCGGTCTCCGTCGGCGCCAGCAGTAATACAGGCTCAGTCCCCTTACACAGCAGACACTAACGAAGACTGGCTTCCTTCAAAATATTTTTTCTTTAGTGACCTTCTCACCCTCCCCAGCTCCCTCCACCTCCCTATGGGCTAGTTCACTTTAGGATTGCTTTCCTCCCAGCAAGCCAGTGATTCATGGCTGATTTTTCTCCAGCCCTTAACCTGCCATCATGGGAACTCACCTGATGGATCTCTCGTTTTCTCAGAGGATGGTTTGGGGACTGTGTCTCTAGGCTCTTCCAAACTCCCCCTCCCATCCCCCCTCCCCCCCACACACATTCACATACACGCCCAGTCTTGAACACACTCATACTCACACACACTCACTCACAAACACACAAAGCCAAACCAGCTGGCCAGACCTCTCTGTTGCTCCTCATCCTACCTGAGGGAACTCTCTGCGTCTGCCCACTGAGAGAGAGGGGAAAGAGTCAGAAGGAACCTTCAAGCCTGCCTCCCACCCCACCAGTTTTAACTTCCATCTTTGGGTTGGTAAATGTACACTTTCTCTCCCCTTTACTGAGGGCACTTTCAAAAGAATCCATTGCATAAGGTTCAAGCTCACAGGTGAGGGAAGGCCTCAGGTAAATGGCCTTTTTTGGAGTAAATAATTTTAAACTCTGGCCAGGAAAGCCAGCTTTGGAGAACCCTAGAGCTGTGTTGCCAGTCTTGTGGAATCAGATCTCACAGATGCTCCCCAGTTACCGGCGCTTGGCTACCCCCTGCTGGGCGGGAAGCTCTCAGACCTCAGACATGATTAAGCTCAGGGGTTCAGTCTTCTCCCCAGGCCTGGGGCAGAATCCACTTACTTCCTGTCAAATTGTTATCACACGTTCCCTCCAAGAAGCTGGAGTGTGAAGTAACCTTCCAATACCCAAGAGGTGTTAAGATTTCCCCCTCACCATCCAGCCCTTTGTATGACAGTTTAAGGAGAACAAATCTTGGTGCTTTTTTATTTTGTGTGTGAGGATTCAGTTTATTAAAAGTAAACATTTATAATTCAAATTGTATAGCAAAATGGCATGAGGTTTTGTTGAATATGAAAAGTCTGCTTGCTCAAGCCCCATTTCCAGAGCAAGGGTTGTGTAAGAAGGCAGATGTCAGCCCAAAGGCCTAAAATGCGAGTGTAACTTCTCGGTCCCATAATCCACTTTCACACCCCTCAAGAAAATCTAGCTACATAATGTAGAAAAGTTTGGCAAATACAAGTGGACTGGAAACTGATTTTTAACCAGATCAAGTTTTCAAATACAGATTAACACATTTTAATTGTTTTATAAACTATTCCAAAAGTCACTCGCTAACAAAACCCAGATTGGAGGAAATTCAGTGCCGTTAACTATAATGTGTATACACTATTTAAAAAGGACAGTTGTGAAACCTTGTGCATTTTTGGAAGACATGGCTCAAAGCGCCTTTAGTACAAAATAAAATAAAGTAAAATACAAATAAAAAGAGATTAGTTGTTATAAACTGTAACACAGCTGCAGGGACAGAAATGGCAGGAACATGTAAACAGGGTGCTTTTAGCTACTCAGTGGCCCAAATGTCTTTTTCAGACTCACACAATTCTAATTCTGAAACACTTTTTAAATTTCATTTATTCAGCAGACCAAACTGAAAAGAAATGGATATTCTGGTGATGTAAACAGCAGCTTTATATACAGCCACAGACTGCCAGATAGACAACTTCTGTTTACAGGGGATGTGAGGGTAAAGAAGCAATGTCAAAACCCCATCCCTTCCTGCATTGACTGGTGTGAAATGAAAATCCAAATATATTCCCCAACAAATGAATAAGGAGTGAACAGGCTTCTAAATGCTCATGGTGTGCTAAGTGTCAGAACACTTAAACTCCACATCATACTGCAGTCTCAAAAATAAACAAAAACCTTTCTCTCTGCCAGAAGGGGGTAAACAAATTAGGATTTTGCTAAATTTTCCAGTTGTTTTGGTCCCGTGCTGTGGTCTAGAATTAGCCCTATGTTATTTCCAGCTGATGTCAACTCTGCTGGGTGTCTTAAGCAAATAACTAAGAAGGAATGAAGGAAAGAAAGAAGGAAGGAGGGAGGAAGGGAAGGATGGAAGAAGGACTGAATGCAGCCTTTGCTTTCCTTCTTATAGGGCAGGGTTGTCAGGAGTCAGAATAAGTACACAAATTAACACACTATGTCCTCAAAATCTCCCACTCCAAGTCCCCTTCTTGTTTAATGATACCTGTGTTAAATACTGCTCTCGGGGTCTTATAACAGCCATGTTCAGAGAGTTTGCCAAAGTTGGGGGGGACTGAAACAAAATAAAGAGACAAGGTTATCATTGATGGAGGGGGCTCGTCACTTAAATAATTCCAAATACCAAACCAGTTTGCCAGTAGTTGATACCATCACATGGATACTCCAAGTGTGTCAGAGTAGAACTGTGTTCCATAGGGTTTTCAATGGCTGATTTTTTTATAAGTAGATTGTCAGAACATTCTTCCAACATGGCTCTCGTTGTTGTTAAGTGCCACTGAATATGTCCCGACTCATGCTGTTGTTAGGAGCCATTGAGTCAGCACCAACTCATGGTGACCCGATACACAACAGAACGAAACACTGCCAACCTCACAAGTTGCTACCCCTGAGCCCATCACTTCCAATCCATCTCATTGGGGGTCTTCCTCTTTTTCTCTGACCCTCCACTTTACCAAGTGACTGGTCCCTTCTGACAACATGGCCAATTTACAGAGACGCTATGTAGTGTTTCCAAGGCATTTTCGGAGGCTTTAAATCTTTGTAGGAGTACAAAGTCTCATCTTTCTCCCTTGGAGCAGCTGAAGGACTGAAATCACCAACCTTGTGGTTCACACATCCGTGCTTATCATATGGAACCACAGAGCACCCACACTGAACTTTCGTTGTTATTGTTAAGTGGTGTGGAGTCAGTTCGGGCTCATAGTGACCCTGTATATGGTTTCTGAGCTGTGGAGGGTGAGTTAGAACTGCCAATCTTACGGTTCAAACTGAATTTAAGGTTTAAATTCAGCTTATTCTATGGTGTCGCACAAGGACTGCACACTAAACTGTGGTGGTGGTGCAATCAGTTCTGACTCATGGCCACCCTGTATAGGGTTTCTGAGCCTGCAAATCTTTATGAGAGCAGAAAGCCTCCTTCCTCTCCTGCAGAATGGCTGGTAGCTTCAAACTGCTGACCCTGAGATTAGCAGCATGACCTGTAACTACTATGACACCAGAGGATACAAAATATCTATAAAAATTATTCTTGACTTAAAGTATGTTTAATTTGCATATTAAACTAATGATACAAAATAGGATATAATGAACAATTAAATAGTAAAATAAAGATTATCAAAGAGGAAGGGCTTTATAAAAAAAAGAGAAGTCATCAGGACAGGAGAAACATAGATGACTTCAATAAGAAGATAAAACTTCACTGAACAAATATAATAGAAAGCATTATCTAAATAATTATTCTGCATCAGACAGCATTCTAAATGTTTTTATATATTTATTTCTATTTCCTTTAACCCTCTTAATAGCTCTATGAGGTTCTACTTTAGAGGTGAAAAAATAACAGAACCACACAGTTTTTTTTTTAAGAGTCAAACTGTTGTGTACCGTCAAGTCAGTTCCAACTCATAGCACAACCCTGAGGAGGATTACCAAGGCGCTGCGGGCTTATGTGCTACACTGCACAGTCGGTTTAAACCTTAAGTTGGCAGTTCAAGTTCACCAGCCGCTCCTCAGAAACCCTATACAGGGTCGTTATGGGTCAGAACCGACTCAACAGCACTTAAAAAAAAAATCTTTACAGGAACAGAATGCTTCATGTTTCTTCCACAGAGTGACTAGTGGATTTGAACTGTTGTCCTTGTGGTTAGCAACCCAATACATAACCTACTACGTCACTAGGTCTCCAAAAGTGGACCTATTGCTATTGTTAAGTGTCTCTCTTGTTGTTGTTAGGTGCCGTCGAGTCGATATTGACTCATTGCAATCTTATGCACAGCAGAGTGAAACACTGCTGATCCTGGGCCAACCTCACTACTGTTGCCACACTTGAGTCCATCGATGTTGCCACCTGGCTAATCCATCTCATTGGGGTTCTTCCTCTTTTTCTCTGACCCTCCACTTTACCAAACATGATATCCTT
>NW_006408570.1:9044401-9045750 GCF_000296735.1 Chrysochloris asiatica | reverse complement strand
CTTCTGCCACATATTTCCCCAGCTGTGAGCCTTCCAACCTTCTAAGTATTCCTTTATATGTGCTTCAGAGTTCTTTGACCAGCCCCTGAGCCTGCTTGGTCGGGTATTTTGTGTTGTTGTTGGCAGAGTCCTTTACTGCACATCCACCCGATCCGCCATCTTGTTTGTTCTCTCTCCAATGTGTTAATGTAATTTTAAAACATAATTTCAGAAAATTTTTTCTTGCAAGGGATATTAATTATATTGTTCAATAATTTCAACAGTTTCTTGGTTCAGTTTTCTTTGGAATGGGCACAAACATTTATCTCTTCCAGTCAGTTTTCCAGGTATCTGCCTTCCAAATTTCTTGATATAGATTAGTGGGTGTATCCAACAAAATTTCAGTTTGTTGAAATATTTCAGATGGTATTCCATCAGTTCTTGGAGTCTTGCTTTTCACAAATGTCTTCAGTGAAAACTGGAGTTCTTCCTTTAATACCATCAATCTTGTTTATATAATATTTCCTGAATGGTTGAGAGTTGACCAGTTCATTCTGGTACAGTGACTCTGTGTATTCCTTCTATCTACTTTTGATGTTGCCTGCATCCTTCAATATTTTGCCTATTGTTGTTAAGTGCCTTCAGGTTGGTTCCAACTCATAGCAACCCTGTAGATGGTTTCCAAGGAGCAGCTGGTAGGTTTGAACTGCCAACCATGTGGTTCACAGTCCAGTACTGATCTTAAATCCTTCAATATTGCAAGTGAGGCCTGAATTCTTTCAACAGTTTGAGAACTGCTGAGCACGTACTTTCCTTTTGGTTTTCTACCTCCATGTCTTCTTGAACTGCCCTTTCAAACTTTCTGTTCAGATCTTTTATGTTATCATTTCTTCCATTTGCTTTAGCTTTTCTACATTCAAAAGACAGTCTCAGACTCTCTTCTGACATCCACTTTGGTCTTTCTTTCCTGTTCTTATAATGGCCTCTTTCTTTTTTCATATATGATGGTCTTGATGTCATTTCACAACTCTTCTGATCTTCAATCATTTGTGTTCAATGGGTTAAATCTATTTGAAATGGTCTCTAAATTCAGATGAGATATACTTAAGGTCATATTTTGGGTCTCACGGACTTGTTTTCATTTTCTTCAGCTTCATATTCAATTTGCCTTTGCAGTTTGTTCTGTAGTCGGTCTCTGGCTTTCTCTACCAACTTTTCTTAAAGATGTAGTCAGTTAGATTCTTGTGTGTTTCATCTGGCAAGGTCCACATGCATAGTTATCATTTACGTTGTAGAAAGCAGGTATTTCCAAAATTCTATTATGCAATCTCTAGCTTAATTTCTATCACCAAGGGCATATTTTCCAACTA
>NW_006408570.1:9015095-9043021 GCF_000296735.1 Chrysochloris asiatica | reverse complement strand
AGAAAGCATTGTATTTCAAGCAAGATTTTGAAATGTTCTTTTTGATAATGAATGTGATGTCATCCCTCTTGAATGTCATTCCCAGCATAGTAAATTATATAATTGTCAGATTCAAAATGGCCAGTACGTGTCCATTTTACATCACTAATGCCTGGGATATCAATCTTCATGTGTCCCATTTCATTTTTAATGACTTCCAATTTCCTAGATGCATACTTTGCACATTCCATGATTTCATTATTAATGGGTATTTGCGGTTGTTTCTTCTCATTTTGAGTGGTGCCCCATCAGCAAATGAAGGTCTCAAAAACTTTGTTCCATCAATGGCATTAAGGTCCACTCTACTTTGAGAAAGTAGCTCTTTCCCAGTCATATTTTGAGTGTCTTCAAACCTGAAGGGCTCAGTATCCCACAGTGTATAAGACAATGGTCCACTGCTATTATAAGGTTTTCAGTGGCTAATCTCTCAGAAGTGGATCACCTATTCCATTTTTACTAGTCTCTTTTTGTCTGGAAGCTCCACTTACTAGAAATGCAGAATCCAGGCCCATTCTAGGCATAAGCAAACTCTTCAGGCTCTTCATATGCACAGTTACATTTTAAAAGTGATTGACTAAAAGAGAGGGTGACTTCTAAACTGCAAGTTCCACTTGTCCCCAAGTACTCTTTACCCTTTGGGGAAAGCAGTAAAGGAGGGCCAGGATGGAGCCCTCCTAAAGAGTAACAAGAGTAGGATCCCTCTTGCCCAGATGAGAGGTTCTACAAAGACCTGGTTAATTACATAAATGGGTGAGACAGACGTGGTATCAAGGCATCTACCACAATTTGCCTGGAACAGTCAGTACTCAGCTACAGCTCACTGTGACTCTGAGTATATTCTGGTCATTTGCTGAGGTCATATTGTAAACAGCTGGTGACTGGTATACTAGACCAATAGTTCTCATGGTTAGAGAGGGGTAGGGAGGGTGAATATAAGAATCTGCTGGATAGGTATTTAAAAGTATTCATGTTTCTATCTCTACCTATGAAAAGTGTCTCCTTTTTAGTAAAGAAATTTCCCAGATGATTTTGACAGTCTCCATCCTCTCTATTTTTTACCTCTATTCCTGTCACCGTAAACATTATTTTGGACAAGAAAATTCATTTAGTTTCTTACACTTCTTGATCTTGTTGAAGGCCTGGGGTTGTGCTTTGATGAAGCTTAATCCTTCATCAGTTATTTGAGCAGAAGTCCAATCATCATCTCTCTTGAAGTGTGAAGGTTGGTCACAAATTCAAGGGCTACCTCTAATACTTGTGGGGCTTGCAGCAAGAATGTAGATGTTGTTGTTGTTATTGTTGTTAAGTGTCAGTGAGTCAGTTCTGACTCATGGCAACCCTATATAGGGTTTCCAAGGAGTAGCTAGTGGGTTTGAACTGCCGACCTTGTGGTTAGCAGTCCAGTGCTAACCTGTAGCACCACACCAGGACTCCAGATGGAGGCCCTACAAAGTCTATTCCCCATTTCTACTGACCCACAATGGATGTGAATGGGAGTTATAAGAGCAGGGTTTCTGGGACCTTAGTCCTTGTTGAAATTTCTCTGGAATATGCATCTTGCTTTGTGGTCTTGGTTTTATCAAAGCGAAGTCTCATTTCTATCCAGATTCTGTCTATGAATAGCCATACTCTTCTTCAAAGTAGGTGAAAGATTAAAAAGGTAAGGCAAAAAAATGAAAGTATAGTTATTGAAGCCAGTAACTTTTTTCCCTTTATCTACATCTTCACATCTTGGCGATATAAAGAGTTAAGCACTTGACTACTAATTGAAAGGTAAGCAATTGCAACCCACATAAAGATACAGCACAAAAAAAAGTCATGAGATCTGTTTCTAAACGTTTCCAGCCTTGAAGACTCTACAGAGCGCAGCTCTACTATGCACACATGGGATCACCTTGCGTTACAATTAACTCAAAAGTAGCTTGTTTGTTTGTTTTTAAATGTGGAGAATTGGGGAAAAAAAATAACATTCAAGTTATTGTTCAAAAGAAATTTATCTTGGACATTGGAACGCAAAGCTTCTTTTTAGAAATGCTTATTGAGAACATATACATTACTTTCTTTATTCGACCTTTACAATAACTCCTTGAGTGAGCCATATAAGTAAGCAGTCTGAGGCACAGAGAGGAAGAGTGACCGAACCAGATCATTCATCAAAGAGTTGATGGGAGAATGTCTCCAATTCACTTAGCTACTTTTTACCACAATGCTCCTTTTACTTGGTTATATGGCACTGCTCTGGTAGCGTAGTGGTTACGAATCGGGCTGTGAACTGCAAAGTCAGCAGTTTGAAACTACCAGCTGCTCCGCGGGAGAAAGATGAGACTTTCTACTCCCATAAAGATTTACAGCCTTGGAAACCCTGTACAGGGTCGCTATGGGTTGGACCCGACTCGACGGCACACAACAACAACAATGGCACTCCTAAGATTGAGGTATTCCACCGAGGTATTCTCTATTATAGAAGCTTAGCCTGGAGAACTACTAAAGCCCCCAAATTTCTATATCTTTAAACAAAGGTCAAATTCATCAGCCACTCCTCAGAAACCCTACATGGGGTTGCTATGAGTCAGAACTGACTCAACGGCACTTAATAATACCAACAACATGCTTCACTGGTTTTGCTTCTCTAGAAAACCTGGTCTAAGACATGTGGTATGGAGAGTGGGGCTCTGGAGAAACAAAATCATATGGATGAGTATTCTAAATTGGTTCTCAAGTCTGTCTAATTTTAAAGGCATTGATATAGGGTGGACGCATGTGTGACCTCTATTTCATAGAAATCAGCCTTAGACTGATTTTGAGTTTGGTCTTCTTTCCCTCTTGTGGAGTCAGAGGAAGTCAGACATGATGGAAAGAAAGCAGAGAAAACTATCCAGTTTGGCATTTTGAGTTTCAGAGGCATCAAGGCAAAGAAAGTTGGTCTATCTACTTCTAAAAAATCAGTTACTTAAAACCCCATGAGGCATAGTTGTACACTGACAACTGGGGTTGGTGTGAGTTGGAGTTGACTAAATGACAATGGATTGGTAATATTATGAGCACAGACTTTGGAGCTAGACTGGGATAGTCTGACTTTGACACTTATAAGTAGTGCCACCTTTGGACAGTTATATAGCTTCAGTGTGCCTCATTTCACTCATCTATTACCAGGGCCTCTTATGAGGATAAAATGAGTTATTTATTTTTGTACAGCTCTCTATATAGCTCCTTGCTTTGTTGTCACTAAGTACCATTAAGTCGATTCCAACTCACAGCGACCCTATGAGTACAGGGCGTCCAGTGTGCGGCTGGTGAATTTGAACTACCAGCCTTGGGGTTCAAACCAAACTTTTTGTCCAATGCTTATCCTATAGCACCACATCAGGACTCCAAATAGTTCCTGGCATTTAAGATTCACTGTTGCTGTTCTTAAGTGCCATTGGGTTGGTTCCAACTCATAGCAACACTGTGTAGCGTCTCTGAGGAGCAGTTGGTGGGTTTGAACCGCTGATCGTGAGGTTTGCAGTTCATTTCTGATCCTACAGTGTCACAGGAATTACTATGTGCCTGTAAAATAATACAGACAGAAGCTAAGCTATGATGGACAAAAAAAATTTTTAAGGTTTTTTAACTTACAGATAATTCTGAAAAGGTATAACAGGATTGACTATGTAAATAGAATGATTCTTTACTTAAGGCTCCCCCTACCTGCCATTCTATATGTGATGCCTATTAAAAGGCCCCTTAGAAGTACATTGATTATTTCTGGTGAACTCCATGGCTATGGTAACACAATCCATCGTGAGATGCTGCAACAGGCTGACATTTTCCACATGTAAATCCTGCACTTTGTAATGTAAGACCAATTACTTTTATGAACAAAATCTTTCCAATCCACCATTTCAAATCCTTGTCTTGCCATGTCATAGTCAAAACATCTGTCCGTTAAAGACAATGTAAAAGTGTATTAAACCAAGTGAGTTTGGTTTGGGACATCTGCTTCTTTCGACTGGTATGAGAACTATTCCAAATCCAATGGGTTCAGTCTGCAAGGCATTCATGAAAATTTTTCAGTCATATTCATGGGGATTATCAAATAGCCCACAGTTTTGATTACTGTTTCAGGTTCAAATACAATTCAGAGTTCAACAAGGGACTCAATCAAAATAATGACAATGATAATAACAATACAAAGAATAGAAACCTTTGAATGACATTTTTGCATAGAGTTCCATATATTGATGTTGACTATTATATAAACATGATATAATGAATTGCACTATAACAATTACTCTGTAATTTTTAAACTATTGATATTCTTCCTTTGTTCTTCATTCAACATTCTTGTTGACAGTAGGCATTGTTTTCATACCAACTTGAAGGAGAATGAGAATGAACAGATACTGAAATCAAGAAACTGAGATGTATACAGATTTTAGATCATGCCTAATTTAACTCCAATAACTTTACTTCTTTGTAAATTTCTTACTTGAACCTGAAACTGTGGGTAAGTTTGGACATATTTGCAAGAAATAATTTATTAATAAATATATGTCTAGAGCTCAGCTGTAAAGTTGCCCCACATGTAATTATGTTTTGGAGAAAGATATATAAGAAATGCAGTCAAGAAGATATTCTTCTTTCATTGTTTTCAATCCATATTTGGCTCATAAACATGAGGAGTAGTATTTTAAAAGATATTAACACCATGTAATTGTCCTTGGCCATGGCATTTTCACTAAACCCTTGCTATATTTCATTTTCTTTCCATTCGATCAGCAGTAATGTACAGTACAAAGAATAGACAATGTGGAGTCAGAAAAACTCTGTCCAAGTCCCAGTATTATAATTTATTAACTGCATGAATTTGAGTGAGTCACATAACATTTCTTTTCAGTTTTCTAAACTCACAGGGTTAACTTGTGCTATCTAAC
Source organism: Chrysochloris asiatica (assembly GCF_000296735.1). Classification (NCBI taxonomy): domain Eukaryota; kingdom Metazoa; phylum Chordata; class Mammalia; order Afrosoricida; family Chrysochloridae; genus Chrysochloris; species Chrysochloris asiatica. The sequence goes on along the minus strand of NW_006408570.1, from coordinate 9,038,066 downwards.
TGGTGGTGGTGGTGGTGACGATGAGCTGTGGAGTCGGTTTGACTCTGTATAGCATTTCTGAGTCTATAAATCTTTATGGGAGCAGAAAGCCTAATAAGGTAAGTTTATTTGGTATATTGGTGAATGCTGGAGAAACTTGCAAAGTGTAAGAATCTGTGATGTGCCAGGCTTTATCAAAGTTATGGTTGGTAGGTTAAAATGGCCTCCAATGAATTTGACTTTCCTGAGCCCATGCCCATTTTCAATGTGGCTTCATCACACCTTCCAAGAGGTGGAATCTATTTCCCGACCTTTTGAATCTGGGCTGGCTTGGTGACTTGCTCTGACCTATACAGAATGCTACAGACATTCTAGAACTTCTTAATTCAAGCCCAAGGAGGTCTGTAGCTTCTTCTGCTTTCACTCTTTGAACACTGCCTCCATGCTAAGAAGTTCAGGCTATCCTAGTAGAGAAAGAAATCACAGGGGAAAGCAGCATCAGGAGGATGACAAAACATATGGAGAGGCCGCATGGACGACCCCATGTGGAGTAGAGATGAACATAGCCCTCTGAGGCCTGTCTGAATCCCTGACCCATGAGCAATAATAAAGCTATTGTGGTTTGTTACACATCAGTGTACAACTGATGGTCAAAGTGATTGCTGCTCTGTTGCCAATCCTCAAATAACTCTCTGAAGCAGTTATTGTACCCATTCACAGATGAGGAAACTGGGGGTCACATAGACTGATATGGAATGTAAAGACAACTCCACAAACATCCAAACTGACAAGGCAATCATAATTGGCAGCTAAACATGAAACTCTGCCTCCTTGTCAAAAGGGTATGCTGAACAGAACCTTGTGATATAAATGTTTCAGAAACTTCAAGTGTCCCAGTAAATTTATATCATTCCCCTGTACACTAAAGCATATTGCTAGGTCTTGGAGATGACAGACTCAATTTAAGTTCTGGGCAGATGAAAACCACTTGTATTCTCACAAAATTTTCAGTTTCTCACATTAATGGAAATAAGATATAAACTTATACTAAGCATTGTACAGTAGTCTTTTGATGAACTTCGACTAGATCAGGGGTGGGGAACCTTTTTTCTGTTAAAATTTATAACATCATTCAAGGCCCATGTGAAGTTATCAAATTAAAAATTATCCTGCCATATTTGGTCAAATATTTAAGTAACTCACCCTTACAGGGTCCCTATGATTTGGAACCGATTCGACAGTACTAACAACAACAACAACAACAACAACAACAATCTGATGATTAGAACTGCGGTTTCCAGACCAAATGATTTCACGAGCCTTATATGGAGTCCTCCTGGTGTGTTGCTGTGGGTTTTATGTGTTGGACTGCAAAGTCGGTTTGAACTGTAAGATCGGTGGTTCAACCTCACCAGCTGCTCTTTCAAAACCCTATGCAGGGTCGTTATGGGCTGAAACCAACTCAAAGGTACTTAACAACAAAAACATATAGTTCATGGGTTGGACATTCCCCACCCCTGGACTAGACCATAGAATTGTAGCACTGAACAGGAGCTTAAAGATCATCTGGTCCAAGTTTCAAATATCATTGTTACAGTCAAGATACCAGTGACTTTCTCAAGTACATTCAGTCAGCTGACAGCAGCATGACCAAGCTAAGAGTATGACTGTCAGTACTACTTATCTGATTCAGTTATAGCACCCTGAGTACAGGGTTATCCACTTCCAGAAACATGGAGAAAACATGTAATCACATGTCTCCTTACTTCATAGCTCTATTTTCAATAAATCTTAGTATTTAATCATTTAAACCTAGGCCTAAAGACTGAAGCTGTCAAGGACTTCATTCTTCTTGGATCAATTATCAACACTCATGGAAGCTGCAGTCAAGAAATCAAACTACGTATCGCATTAGGCAAATCTGCTGCACAAGACCTTTTTAAAGTGTTGAAGGGCAAAGATGACAGCTTGAAGACTAAGGTGCACTTGACCCAAGCCATGGTATTTTCAATAACCTCATATGCATGTGAAAGCTGGACAGTGAATAAGGAAGACTTGCAGAAGAATTGATGCTTTTGAGTTATGGTGTTGGAGGAGAATATTGAAAGTACCATGGGCTGCCCATAGAACCAACAGATCTGTGCTGGAAAAAGTGCAGCCATAGTGTTCCTTGGAGGCCAGGATGGCCAAACTTCATCTCTCATATTTCATATTGTCAAGAGGGACCAGTTGCTGGAGATGGATATCATGTTTGATAAAGTGGAGGGTCAGAGAAAAAGAGGGAGACCCCCAGCGAGATAGATTGGCAAAATGGCAGCATCAATGGGCTCAAGTGTGGCAGCGATACTGAGGTTGGCCCAGGATCGGGCAGTGTTTCGTTCTGCTGTGCATAAGGTCACTATGAGTCAATACTGACTCGATGGCACCTAACCACAACAACAGCAACAAAAGTGATTCTCAAAACGGAGCATCTATTTTAATTATTAAAGAAACAAAACAAAAACAAAACCGGGATGACTTTTAAAATAGCAAAATGGAGAGTGCACAAAATGGTCTGACTGGCATTTGATCAGATGAGAAAACTATTTAATTCAACAATATGAGTTCAATTCACAATTCATTATTTATGATGCTTGTTGGCATGTGAAATGGGCCACCAAGGTTACCTACTTAACATAAATAAGTGATCTAAAGGAAATGCCATCCAAGAGGCAGAACAATTTCAAGGTGTACCAAATGGTAACAGAAAAGGCAACAATCATAAATTAATGGGCGTACAGTGGGTCCACGTGATAAGCACTGTACTGGGAACCAAAAGGTCTATGGTTCAAGCCTGCCAGCCACTCCAGATGAGGCTTTCTGCTCCAGAAAAGACCAACAGCAACCATGAGCTAAGGAGTCCTAGTAGTATGCTTAATTAAGTATTGGGTTGCTAATCAAAATGTTGTCAGTTTGAACCCAACATTCACCTATGGGAGAAAGATGTGACCGATTGCTTCTCTAAAGACTCACTGGAAGTGAAGGTAGGAGCAGTGGGTTTGGATTTGGAGTTTTTCTTGAGCTAGTTTTGTTTTCATGATGTCTTTTCCCTGCAAGTGCAGCATGCCTGCTTCAATTGTCCATGTCTTAGCCACTACATGTTAAAAGATCAAGTTGTTTTCTAATATCAGTTTTCTTAAAATATATTGTCTTCTTCTTGGATAACGCTGACCAATCTTTTTGGTACCATGACTTTAGTGCTTGCTGTATTCTTCAATACTTTGTCCAGAGAAAACTTCAATATTACAACTTGAGGCTTAAGTTTTTCACTCAGTTATTTCAGGAGGAAGCATGTAATTAAGAACCCGTGGTACTGAAGGAAAAAAAATCCAAACGGCACTGAAGACATTAACAAGAAACATGCTCCAAGAACTGATGGAATACTAAAAAAGATGTTTCAACAAATGAATGCAGCACTGGAGTCACTCGTTCATTTATGCCATGAAATCTGGAAGACAGCTACCTAGTCAGCCACCTGGAAGGCATTCGTATTTGTGTCCATTCCAAAGAAAGGTGATCCAGCAGAATTGGAAACTCTCGAACAATATCATTAATATCACATGTAAGTCAAATTTTGCTGAACATAATTTATAAATAGAATGCAGCAGTACCTTGACAGGGGACTGCCAGGAGTTTAAACCAGATTCAGATGAAGACATGGCTGAAATCAGATGGATTTTGATTTAAAGTAGAGAACACTAGAAAGATGTTTTGATGTTGTTGTTGGAGCTGTTGAGTTGGTTCCAACTCACAGCAACCCTGTATAAAGTTTCAAGGAGTGGCTGGTGGGTTTGAGCCACAGACCCGGCAGTTAGAAGTCCAGTGCTTAATCTAAAGTGTAACGCCCCCAGATGTTTACCTGTGTCTTTTTGATCATGCACAGTCCTTCATCTGTGTAGATCATAACAAAGTATGGATAACACTGCAAAGAATGGCAATTCCAGAGCCATGTAGAACCTGTACACAGACCAAGAAGCAGTCATTTGAAGAGAAAAAGGGGATACTGTGAGATATAAATTATGAAAGGTGTGCATCAGGCTTATATACTTTCAACGCACTTGTTCAGTCTATATGCTGAGCAAATAATCTGAGAAGCTGGACTGTATGAAGAAGAATGCAGCATCGGGATTGGAGGAAGACTCATTAACAGCTTGTGATAGACAGATGGCACACCTTACTTGCAAAGAGGTGTTGAAGCACTGAATGAATGAAAATCAAATACAGGCTTCAGTATTACACTTTAACATTAAGCAAACAAAAATCCTAAAACTGACCCAATAGACAACATCATGATGAACAAAGAAAAGATTTAAGTTGTCAATGATTTAATTGTATTTGGTTCTATAATCAACAACCAGGAAAGCAGCAGTCAAGAAATCAAATGATGTACTGAATTGGGTTAATATGATGCAAACTTTAAAAAAATATTACCCAATACATTGTGGATAATACATTGGGTTAACATGATGCAAAAAGGAGCTCTGGTAGTATAGTGGTTACGAGTTGGGCTGCTAACCTCAAGGTCAGCAATTAGAAATTATCAGCCTTTCTGTGGGAGAAAATTAAGGATTTCTGCTCCTGTACAGATTTACAGCCTCGGAAACCCTATTCAGGGTCACTGCGAGTTGGAATTGACTACATGACACATAACCACCACCACCAATATGATGCAAAAGACCACAAAATGTTCCTATGAAGACTAAGGTGCCCCTGACCTAACCCATGCTATTTAAAATAATTTCATATGTATATGAAAGCTGTACAATGAATAAGGAAGATCCAAGAATTGACACATTTGAATTATGGTGCTGGCAAAGCATAATGAAGACACTATAGGATGACAGAAGAACAAATCTGTTATGGAAGACGTATAGCTAGAAAGCTCCTTAAGATTAGGATAGTGATACCTTAGTCTCATGTACTTGGACATGTTATCAGGAGGGAACAGACCCTGGAGAAGAAACATCGTGCTTGGTTAAGTACAGAATTAGTGGAAAAGAGAATGATCCTCAGTGAGATAGCTTGACACCATTACTGCAACAATGACAGACTTGTGAGCCTGGTACATGCAGGACCAGGCAGTTTTCTGTTCTGTTTTTGCTGTTGTTGCGGTTGTTAGGTGTTCAGTCATACACCATCCTCACAATTTTACACTTGAGCCCATCGCTGCTGCCACGGTGACAATCCATCTCATTGGGTCTTCCTCTTTTTCACTGACCCTCCACTTTTTGCCATGATGCCTTTCTCCAGGAATTGGTCCCTGCTGATAACATGTTCAAAGTATGACAGGCTAAGTCTTGCATGCTGACATCTTCCAACACAGATTTGCTTTTTCTTCTCATTCTGTTATACACAGGATGAAGACAGCGAGTTTAGGTAGCCTCTTGGAAAGTGTTACTAGGAAAGCAAAGACTATGTCTTGAGGATAAGAGTTTTCTTTGCTTTTCCCAGCACCTGTCCCAGTCCCTGGGCACTCAGTACAGTAGGCACTCAGTAAATAAGTGTTCATTGAGTAGATTCTCAGTGGTGTATTATCTCTGAGAACTGTAGCCCCATCGGCCCTGGAAAAGCCAGATGAGCAGCTATGAAGGGCCCAGCTGGGTCCTCATGTGGCCCAAACCCCAACATTGGCTGGCTTTCTTCTCCAAGTCTCCCAGAGACAGACAGTCTGAGGGGACTCTTGAATGTGAAAGCATTAATCACAAGATCTTGCCCATTTTGCATTCTGTTTTGTAAGATTTCTGTATTGTATTTCCTTGTAAGATATTTTACAGGAGTCCTGGTGTGATGCTGTAGGATAAGCACTGGGCAAGGTCAGCAGTTCAAATCCACCAGCCGTTCCTTGGAAACCCTATACAGTGTCACTTGGAAACCAACTTGACAGCCCTTAACAACAACAAGGTGTTTTGCCCACCTTGAAGGATGACCTTTTTCTAGTGGCAGAGGAGCAAAACCAGCCTGTGGGAGGGGCTGGAACTAGAGTTCTGAAGAACCACACACATTTGACATCCCAGAATAAGTTTTCTCTGCACCTACCAGAGGCCTGGTGTGGTGCTGTGGGGTAATGCGTCAAACTGCAAAGTTGTTTGAACTGCAAGGTCAGTAGTTCAAGCTCACCAACTGCTCCTTGGAAACTCTATACAGGGTCACTATGGGTCGGAATCGATTCGACGACACTTAACAACAACAACAACAACAACAACCAGAGGCCTTTGTGGTAGAATCCATCCTGAGTACATTCTGTTCTTGAACTCATCATGGTCCTAAATGAGCAACTTCCCATAAATCCCCACCTATATTTATGAATTTATCATTTATTTTCAATAACCTTATATGCATGCGAAAGCTGGACAGTAAATAAGGAAGACCATGGAATAATTGAAGCATCTGAGTTATGGTGTTGGAGGAGAATACTGAAAGTGCCATGGGCTGCCCATAGAACCAACAGATCCGTTTTGGAAGAAGTGCAGTCAGAGTGCTCTTTGGAGGCCAGGATGGCCAAACTTTGTCTCTCATACTTCAGACATATTGTCAGGAGGGACCAGTCCCTGGAGAAGGATATCATGTTTGGTAGGGTGGAGTGTCAGAAAAAAAGAGGAAGACCCCCAGCGAGATGGACTAGCCAAATTGCAGCATTGATGGACTCAAGTGTGGCAACAGTAGTGAGGTTGGCCCAGGATCAGCAGTGTTTCATTCTGCTGTGCATAAGGTTGCAATGAGTCGATATCGACTCGATGGCACCTAACAACAACAAGAGTGACACTTAACAATAGCAACAAGTCCATTTTTGGAGACCTAGTGACGTAGTAGTTGGTACCAACTCGGTGGCACCTAACAACAACATCAATATAATGCCTTTTCCCCACCCAAAACTTTTTAAAATCCCAGCAAAGTCTTTGAGGGTTAAGCTTTCATTGCATTAAGCCCTCCCCTTCTCTGCTTGCAAGCCTCTTTCCTATAATAAACCTTTGCTCCTATGGGAACTCTGCCTGTCCAGACTCTTCTTAATCAGTAGAAGGTAAGCGCTCTCTCTTGTAGGGAAGAGATGGGACTAGCACGTCTAGTAACGGGATCACCATGTGTTACAAAAGAGTGGAGAGCGCCTAACAATTACTTCTTAGATAAAGAACTCCTGAGATTAAAAAGCAATCAAACAAAAACAACTTAATTGGATCAAGAACTGTGACTGGCTAGTGAACAAAGTGAAAGGCTTGTCCTGTAGGTATCTATGCCTCATCTTCTGAACCAGATTAAGTTCCATGAGAATTAGGGCTGTACTTTAAATAAATCTTCCCAGCCTCCATTGTTGTTGTTAAGTGCCATCAAGTCAGAGACTCTATAGAGGGTTTCTGGAGAGAGGTAGATGGGTTTGAACCATCGACCTACTGGTTAGCATTCCAGTGCACTCCACCAGGACTCCATAGTGCCTTCCAAATGCTATACATAAAGAAGAAAATGTGCTAAAATAATAATTGTTATCTAAAGTTTGTTCTTTTTCTTCCCTAGTGCTCTTGGGTGGTACAAATGGTTAATGCATTCAACTCCTAACAAAAAGACTGGAGGTTCCAGTAACCCCTGACGTGCTTCCGAAGAAAAGGCCTGGTGATCTAGTACTAAAAATTCACCCATTGACAACCTTAGGAACGCAGTTCTACTCTGACACACATGAGGTCTCCATGAGTTTTCAGAACTTACTCAATGGCACTGGTGGTAGTTCCTTTCTCCTACATAATCACTTTGTACTGTACCAAAGCCCTTCTTTCCAGAAAGAAATCAAAGGGAAGTCACTAATTTAAATAAGAGTGGCTGGAATTAGAATATAACCAGTCCCAAAAGGCTCTTCATTTTAACACCAAACAATTTAGATATTAAGGCTCTTTGAGTCTGTGGAGAACTCCCTTGAATGGGCCAATTGCTATTTAGACAAATAAGTTGTAATTCATCTGTAGAGGGAGGGGTGACATTAGGGTAGCCACACTTGGTGACATGAGTGGGGGAGGTGACATTTTTAGGTTGGGAGTGGTGAGGGAGCAATGCATTGAAAATTCTCAGATTACAAGGTGATGGCCAGGTATTTCAAGTATTGGGTAAGATTGAATCTATCATAGATGCTTGACTGCCCCTCCGTGACCCAGGAAGGAGGAAGAGAGGAAAGAATGGAGAGGCGTGGACCTGAATTAGCTAAATAATACACACAAATTTCATAAATGGGCCTTTTCCCCCCCTTTCTTCCCTCTAGGGTGTGCCAGGAATGCCTCCTGTCGCCCTCTGTCTTTTCTTTTTATAAGTTAGATATTTGCTTTTCTATGAGAAAGCCTTTCTATTGACAAAGTAACTGATGAGCAAATTTTAACTTGAAGTTTGTCCAGGAAACAGATGTCTTTTCTTGAGAGAATTAGTATATTTTTACACTCCGAATGATCTCTGCTTTCATATGCCTAATTAAATTTTAGAGGTCCCCTGCTTAAATAAAGATTTATTAGCTGCTAAAGTTACAGCATAATTCTTCTACCACCTACACACTATCCTTGAACATATTTACAAGAAGACTAGCTGATCCCCTATAAAAATATGGGTGATTTAATGCTGCTATGTTATTGGTGTCAATTACAAAAATTCAGCTTCACAATAGAGCTTTCTGAAGATACTGTTGCCTGACATTCCCACTGTCAATTTGTTAGAAAACAGAGGGTCTGTGAATTCCAGCTCTGAAGTGTTTGAGCCAGTTAAGCTAATGGAGTAATCAGTGGGGCTGAAACCTGGAGACCAGGGCCCAAGGGAAGTCACATGCTCTTCTGTGTACAAACACGATCATGTCACTGAAATAACCTTCTCCATGTGGGTAAATGCACAGGCACAGAAATTCCTGTCCATGTGTGTATGTTTAGTGAGACTCATAAAACTCATAGAAATATTAACTGTATGTGATGTTTTGAAAAGCTTTCCCATGCAACAACCTAGCCATCTTCCATTTTTCGCTAAGGTTTTTAGCTGTGACTTTGCCCATCTTACGTTTTGACAACATTTAGGATTAAATTAAATTTGACAACATTTACAGGCTTCCAAAATCTTATATACTTTAATGAGGGAAGTTCTAAGCTTGGATTGTATTGGACCCATCTCTCATCAGCTACTAGATCTAATCAGACGTATGGATTCAATTCAATCAACCCAATGGAAGTCCCAGTCAACTTCAAGTCCAAGCATTCCTTGCTGACAAAGTCATAACACCCTGGTCTGATTGGAAACATTGGTTAGACACAAAGTGTATGTTTCACTCTTTAACAAACTACAATAATTTGAAAGAGATGACTTCTATTTTCTAGTTCATAGGAAAGAAGAAATCTCTTTAAGCTTTACATCTTAAATTCTCAAATTCTTCATTTCAGATGCCTTTCAGGCAAGAACTTAAATGAATAAATTGTATTCAGTGTAAGTCAAAGGTCAGTGGACTGGCATTCTCATTTAAAACAATAACTAAATAGAGTACAGAATTTAAGTGTAATAATTTTGTTATTGTTTTTAAGTGCTGTCAAGAAGGTTCCTTCTCATAGTGACCCTGTATAGGGTTTCTGAGGCTGTAAATCTATGAGCCTGTAGAAAGTTTCATCTTTCTCCCTCATATCAGCTGACGGACTCAAATCACAGACCTTAGATTAGCAGCCCAGTGCTTATCCTACAGAGCCACAGCGTGCCCCAAGTTATAATTAAAATGACCTTTTTGGATCCTGTGATACTACAATTCTAAAACTACGGAAAAAAACCCCTCCTTCAAAATAATGAAAATGAAAATGCTTCCCCACAGAGCTCCTCTCATCATAAAAGCTTCTAGTCTTTGAAGAACAATTATATGTTACCTTGTTACTTCACTGTCAGGTTAATGAATGTGACTTTTTGAACATCCTGGATTCAAGTAAATTTAAAGGTATTATCCCATTGTGTTTCTTTAATTAAAATGCACATTGTTGTTAAGCCCCTTTGAGTCACAGTGGCCCTGTATAAGGTTTCTTGATGAGTGGATGGTAGGTTTGAGCCACCACCTTTCAGTTTAGATCAACCTTGCAGTCTGGTGCTTATCCTACAGCACCACACCAGGACTCCTACACATTTACAAAATGTTGTGTGTCTGCTTTAGGTAATGTGGGAGCTAGCACCTTTGTTTTACAGTGGCATAAGTACACTATCATTTCTATCTTTACTGACGCACTTGTCGTTCTTAAGACTAGGTGGCTCCATATACACTTTGTTGTTGTTGTTAAGTGCCGTCGAGTTGATTCCAACCCATAGCGACCCTGTATAGGGTTTCCGAGGAGCAGATGGTAAGCTTGAACCACCGACCTTGCAGTTCAAACAGCTTTGCAGTCTGGCGCATTAACCCACAGTGCCATACCAGGGCTCCATATACACTTTAGCTTTCAAAAAAGTGACAACTATTTAGAAGGTGTCCACATGCCTTTTTTAGTTTTTTAGTTGTCTGTATTTTTCATAGATATATGCATCTGGCAAGCACTCTAGGCAATACACAGATTCAGAGTAGCTAAGGACAAAAGATCTTATGAGGGCAGTTCAGAGCTCAGGGATCTGGTAGAAGATCATAAACTGCCCCTGTTGAGATTCTAGAATGTTTCTATCTTTGAGGTGGGATAACTGTTTTATGGAAGGGGATTGCAACCATCGGGATGAAACAGCAGGTACGATTTGTTGAATTTAAAGCTGATGATCTTGTCTTTAAACCTTCACTCAATTCACAATGAAAAGTTTTTTAAAAAAAATCATTTAAGACTATAAATAAAGAGCTGTTGTTGTTAATTGCTGTCCAGTCGGTTCCAACTAACAGTGACTCTGTAGAGAGTTTCTGAGGAGTGGCTGGTGAGTTTGAACCACGGACCTTGCAGTTAGCAGTCCAGTGCTTATTCCACAGTACCACACCAGGACTCCAAAGACAACTGCCTGCAAAATATACTACCATTCATTTGCCAGTATGTTGGAATGTGGTGGCTTGTGTGTTGTCTGGATGCTAGGGGCTATACCAACAATATTTCAATGACCCGCAGGGCTGGTCACTCACAGGAGACGTTTTAGAAAATCTTCCAGATTCAGGCAGACTAGAAAGGAACACTGAGTGCTCGACTCCTGACAGCAAAGAAAACCTTACAGATTACAACAAAACTGTCCAACTTGCTTACTGAATATGCCACTGGTGGTGGCGGTGGTAGAGTCATTGGTGGTGTGCCATACAGTCTGTTCCAACTCATAGCAGCCCTGAATAAGGTTTCTGAGGCTGTAAATCTTTATGGCAGCAGAAAGCCTCATCGTTCTCTCGTGGAACGACTGGTAGTTTTGAACTGCTGACCTAGAGGTTAGCAGCTCGACTCATAACCACTATGCTATGGAAGGATCAATTATTGGAGAAGGATGTAACATGTTTGGTGAAGTAAGGGACCAGGGAGGATGAAGGATCCCCTCAGTGAGATAGACTGGCACAATAGCCTAACTATAGACTCCAACGTGCAGGTCAACCTTAGGATGACGCAGGCACGACCAGGCAATGTTGCACTCTATTATACATCAGGATGCTACGAATTGGAATCAACTCAATGGAAGCTAAGAGTAATATAATAAACACATTTACTTGGATATGTTTTCTCGTTTTTAAATTTTCAATTTATTTTTATATTACCATAAATCCCACAAAGAAAGGGAGAAGGGAACCCAGGTTAAGATGAAAACCATGTATTACAATGTACCAAGAGGTGAATTGTTCACACTGCAGCTCATTAAAACAAAACAAAAAACTACACTGTTTGAATACATGTGCATATTTACATAATTTCTGAAGTTTTTTAATCACTTTCTTAAATTTTATTTTCAGACTTGGAAACCCCATTGCATTTCTACTCTATCCAAAGGGGTTGATGAGTTTGAACCAACTTTATGGCAACGGGTTTGGCTTTGTACTTTACTCTTCATGAGTTACAAACATCTAGAGATTTCACTGCAGAAATTCAGCTATCATACAGAGTTTAATTCTGTAATTTAAAAAACTGGTATGTTCAATAAATTTTCATTCAGTTTGGAACCATTTACCCAACTTAATTTGCTTGATTAATAATAAGAACAGACAATACAAAAATAATATGTCTCTAAAATACCCATGATTAAATCATCTATTAGCAGCTGAGCAAGTTATTATATTTTGTATAATTTATTTAAGACCCAAAGCACCAACTAGATGGGATTATTTAATGTGAGTCATTAAAATGGAAGCGTATTTAGAAAGTACAATATGTCCTTCCAGGATTTTTTTTCTCAATTGTTGTTGCTGTTGTTTAAGTTCCATCGACTTGGTTCTGACCCATAGCAACCCTGTGTAGGGCTTCCGAGAAGTGACTGGTGAGCTTGAACTGCCAACCTTGCAGTTCAAACCGACTTTGCAGTCCAGCACATTAACCCACAGCGCCACACAATTACTAACCTAAAAAGGTGGATGGTTTGAACCCACTAAGTGGCAATCGTCTTCTGTGAAAATTACAGTCAAGGAAACGCAACTTGAGCAGTTCTACTCTGTATCACACAGGGTTACCATGAGTCCAAATCAGTGCAAGGGCAACAGGTATTCTTTTGTAAGATGCTGTTTTGTTAGTTATCCTTGAGTCAGCTCCAATTAATGGTGACCTTACGTGTGACAAAACCAGATGTTGCTTGGTCCTGTGCCATCGCTTGCCATTTGGTATGTTTGAGTCCATTGTTTAGACTATTATTGTAGTCTACTTTTACAAGTATAAACTTGGATTCCTTGGCTAGGTCAGTTGGCTAAAACTAAGTTGAAATCTGTAACAAAATGTTCTTTGTATCCCATACATGAAAGAAATTCACCTCTTCTACATGCACACTTTAAGACATTTCCTGTGTCTCACATGTGCTCCAGGTAGTAATCCAATATCTTCCTCCTGTTTTGTTTTGGTTCCCTCTGAAAATGCCTGTATCACCTGCCTTTGAATTTTATCCATTGCTGCTGAGCTTCCACCATTAGTGGAACATGGGATCAGGATTAGAGCAAGGCTGATTAATAACCTGCAATATGATGAAGGCACAACCACCTTGCTTGCTGAAAGTGAAGAGGGCTTGAAGAAGTTACTGAAGACAATCAAAGACTTTCAATATAAGGAAAACAAAAATCATCACAACTGGATCAATAAAAAACACCATGTTTAGTGAACAGAGAAAAAAATTGAACTTGCCAAAGATTTCATTTTACCTGGCCCCACAATCAATGTTTATGGAAACAGCATCAAACTAGGTATTGCATTGGGCAAATCTGCTGCAAAAGGTTTTTTTTTTAAGTGCTAAAGAGTTAAGATGTCATTTTACTTTAAAGACTAAGTTATGTCTGACACGAGTTATGGTATTTTAAATCACCTCCTCTACATGGCACTTAACAACAACAACATATGTGTGGATACTGGACAATGAATAAGGAAGACCAAAGAATGCTAGATACATTTGAATTATGGTGTTGGTGAAGACTACTGAAAGCACCATGGACTGCTAGAAGAACAAACAAATCTGTCATGAAGGAAGTACAGTCAGAACGTGTCTTGGAAGGAAGGATGGAGTGACTTCGTACACAAGCTTCAGACATGCTATCTGGAGGAACCAGTTCCTGGAAAAGAATATCATGTTTGGTAAAGTAGAGGGAGGGTTAGCAACAAAGAAGACTCTCAATGAGATGGGCTGACACAGTGGCTGCAACTGTGAACTCAAACAGAACAATTGTGAGACTAGCTAAAGACCAAAACAGGCAGTGTTTTGTTCTGTTGTAGGATTGTTATAAATCCAGACTGACTTGACAGCACCTAACAATACAACAGATTGAATAAGCAAGGTGAAAGGATCGGACCTTGACGTTCATCTTTCCTGATTTTAAACCATTTCCCCTTGTTCAGTTCACATTACTGCCTCTTGGTCTATTTACAGGTTCCGTATGAGCACAAATAAATGTTTAGGAATTCCCATTTTTTCACAATTGTTATGATGGTGGTGGTGGTGGTGTGCTGTTGAGTCAGTTCTGACTCATAGCAACCCTGCAGTAGGGTTTCTGAGGCTGTAAAGCTTTACGGGAGCAGACAGTTTCATCATTCTCCCTTGTAACAGCTGGTAGTTTCAAACTGCTGACGTTGAGTTTAGGAGCTTGACTTGTAACCACTATGCTACCAGAACTCACCTTTGCAAAGTCAATAAACACAACTAAACGTCTTTCTGGTCTTCTTTGCTTTCAGTCAAAATCCATGTGACATAAGCAATGATATTCAATACTCCTCAATATTCCTTTCTGAATCTGGAATGAATTTTTGGAAGTTCTCCTACGTTACAATACTACAGCAACTGTTTTTGAATTACCTTCAGCAAAATTTTACTTGCATGTTATATTAATGATATTGTTCCGTATTCCACATTTTGTTGGGTCACCTTTCTTTAGAATGGGCACAAATATGGATCTCTTCCAGTAGGGTGACATGAAGTTGTCTTTCAAATTTCTTAGCATAGCCTAGTGAGTGCATCTAGCACTGTATCAGTGCATTGTTGATACACTTCCTTTAGTGTTCGGGCCATTTCTAGAGTCTTCTTTTGGCCAGTGCCTTCAGTGCACCTTGCATTTCTTGCTTTAATACCATAAGTTCTTGGTCAAATTGTACCTTTTGAAATGGTTGAACATCAGCCCATTCTTTTTGGTGCAATAACTATGTTTACTCCTTCAATATTTTGACCATGTTGTTCTTGTTGTTGTTAAGTGCCATCAAGTCAGTTCTGACTCATAATGACTCTGGATAGGGTTTCCGAGGAGCAGCTGGTGAGTTTGAATTACAGACCTTGTGGTTCACAGTCCAGTGCTAATCTTACATAGAATCCTTCAATATTGCTACTCAGGCTTGAATTTTTCTTCTGCTCTTTCAGCTTGAGGTGTGCTGATGACTGTGTTCTTCCCTTTTGGTGTTCCAACTCTAGGTGTTTTTACATTTAGTTAGAATATTTTTCTTTTGTCTTTTTAAACTACCCTTTAAAATCTGTTCAGCTCTTTTATGTCACCATTTCTTCCAGATGTTTTAGCTACTCCACATTCAAGAGTAAATTTCAGAGTTTCATATTACATGCATTTTGGTCTTTTCTTTCTTTCCTGTCTTTTTAATGACTTTTTGCTTTCTTCATATGTTGTTTTTGATGCCATCCCAGAAATTCTCTGGTCTTTGGCCATTGGTGGTCAATGTGTCAAATCTGTTCTTGAGATTCAAATGGGATATGCACAAGGTTATATTTTGTGTCTCATGAACTTTTTAAAAATTTTCATCACCTTGAGCCTGAACTTGCACAAGAGCAGTTGATGGTTTGCTTCATAGTCAGCCCTGAGCCTTGTTTTGGCTGATTATATTGAGATTCTTCATTGTCTCTTTCCACAGATGTAATCTATTCGATTCCTGTATGAGCCATCAAGCAAAGTTTGCATGCATCATCATTTTTTATATTGTTGAAAATAGCTATTTGCAAACGAGTGTGTCATAGGTCTTGTAAAATTTTATCAGGTGATATCTGAAGATTGCTTCTATCACCAAAGTCATATTTTCCAAACACTAATCCTTCCTTTGTTTCCAACTTCTGCATTCCAGTTACCAGAAATTATCAACACATCTTAATTGCATGTTTAATCAATTTCAGACTGAAAAAGTTGGTAGAATTCTTCAATTTCTTAATCATTGGCTTTAGTGATATGTGTGTTAATTTGAATAATAGTGGCATTAGCTGGTCTTCCTTGTTGCTGTTGAGTCACTTCTGACCATAGTGACCTTACATAGGGTTTCTGAGGAGCAGCTAGTGAGCTTGAACTGCCGACCTTGCAGTCCAGCGCATTAACCCACAGTGCCACACCACCACACTGGTCTCCCTTGTTTTTGTCATTCTCAATTTCCAACTTAAAGCAGCACTGGCTTCATGGGGGCCATTATGATATCAACATAAAGGGACCTCACAGTTAAAACTTTACTGAAACCAGGAAAACGTCAAAGATCCATCCTCCAGAAGTCAGTTTAGTTTGAAGGAAATTGGCAAAAAGACTATCTGAAGTTTATTAGCATCATCTTGCTCAGTCTCTGGTTAAAAAGCAGTTGGCTTTTGTGCAGCAATGCAGTTTTAGCTTTCCCGAGGGCTCTGGCTGGAAATGAAGTTTGATGGTATTTTTTCTTAGCCAAAAAGGGCACTTCTAGCATGGAAATATTAGAAAAGACACCTGGTCAGAAGCACCGTAACTCATTTATCTCTAATGAACAAGTTAAGACACTGTCCTTTTTGCCTGAATTGCTGACCCCAGATGCCATTCCCATGGGCTGCGTCTGCCATCACAACACTCTACGCCTAGTGTCAGTAGGTTCACATGCTAAGAAACCTGAGGAGAAGGAAGGTTTGATAGCCTAGGGGGCACTTTGTCTCCTTCACGATGGGCAGCCTTCCCTTGCTGCCCAGCTAGGTCTCTTTACTGCTCTATTTAACTGCATCCCCTCCATTATTGATCATATTATGTGCAATGGTACATTTGCTGAATAAAATGATGATTATGCTACAAAAAAGAGGACAATGTATGAGAACTTGTGTCTATACAATTTAGTGATGCTATGGCATCTGCCTTAAACAAATGAATTGGTGATGTATTATGGGTGAATAGTGATAGGAACAAAACCAATTCCTGATATAAGGACAATCTTATCTTTTCTTCTACGATGAAAGCTAGGACCGCTCCAAACAGATGCTCCATGGTGTAACCCAAAGGATGTAACATCAGAGGCTTTTTTTTATTTTTTATTTTTTTATCATTTTCTGCATTATCAGGCTTTCTAAGTTATTGCTTTATGAAGATATGGTGAAACCATCACTTGGTTCTTTACACTGAAAACTTCATGGGATTATAATGTTCTGCATTTCTCCTAAAAATTACCAGTTGCTTCAATTATACTCTCTCATACTTTTATTATTTAACTCAATTATTCATGATAAAAAAGGAATGTATTTACTTCTTTCATAAACTGTTCGATTGAAGACTGGAGGATCATTGAATCGGTTATTTTCCAGTCAAGAGACAGAAACAACTCAATAATTTGAACAAGGACTTTTTTTCCCCTTTTAACTTTTTATCCTGAATTACGTGAAGGTTATCAGACAAGATCATCAGCTTTATCCTCAACCAATATACATTCTGCTTCATCTCAATGATTATAATAATCTCCTTCCTGCAACAGCAGTTATCCTGCTTCCTCCCTGTGGCTTCCCTTTTTGCATCTTATTTTTCAAAAATCAACAAAGCAGAAGTATTGCATGTACACATACAAAACAAAAAATATATATTTGTTTAAATGTCCAAAAGGCAAATTTTGCAAGCCAGCCTCCTGCCCACAGGTACACAGCCTTTCTCAGTCCATGGGCCGAGTCCATAGCTGCTCTATCTCTCCATGCCATCGCCTCTGCTACTGTCTCTGCCATTGTTGCTTCCCTAGGTAGGATCTCACAATCTTGTCATGCTCTTCCTTCTTGGTGGCCCTGGGAGCCTCTGTTTCTGAATTGAAAGATTAACTATTCCCCCCTTTCAGTTATATATCTTCTACAATTACAGTTGTGACACTCAAAACTAATCTGGTTAACAATTACTCACAATTGAATTATAAAATCCTATCCCATCCCCTTCTACAAGATCCATCTGGAGAAAAGGAAAACTATTTAGTGTGGGTTCTTCCTTATCCCGCTCATTCTGAAATTAAGCGCACTCAGGAAAGTTTGTAACACAGCCACTTTGTGCCTTTATTCCTTTTTGATAGCCAACATCTAAATTGCCCGTTCCTATCAACCCAGTGCACTAAGGAAACAAAGCTTGATCCTGAACATGGACATTTTAATAAAAATAATCATTAAACATGAGAAAGGATTACTTATTAGGGACATAAGAATGCAGAAATAGTAGATGCAGGGAGTATCCACTACCTCTAGGACCAAGGCACAAGACCCAATGAAGTACTTCCTTTTCTAACAGCTGACATCCGAACCCTCTTTGTTGTTGTTGTTGTTGTTGTTAAGTCCCATCAAGTCAGTTCCAACTCATGGTGAACTTGTATAGGGTTTTTGAGGAGCAGCTGGTGAGTTTGAACCACTGACCTTGCAGTTCATACCAATCTCTCAGTCGAGTGCATTATTGCACAACACCACACCATGACTCCTTCTTTAAAACTGTGTGATCACAGCCACTGGATGGCAGAGAAGTTTCTACACCAGTGGAAAACTGCAAAGCTACCCTCTGGGATGCTAGGAGAAGCCACCAAAGATGGTGATACTGCCAAAACTTGCTGGTAGTGAGTACTAGAGATCTGTGAGTTCCTGGACACCTTAAATTGCAGGAGAAACCAGAAAAGAACACTCAAAACAGAAAGAAAAGCCGCTTCTTCCTCCATGTCACTCCAGTGCCCTCTACTGACAAGTTGGTAAGGGAGAAATGTAATCAGGACAGTGAAGGGTGGATTCATAACTGAGAGTCAATTGACTCTGAACTGCACAGTCCACCCCTTTGGCTATTCAGCTTTCCTATGCACTCTTTTACATATAATTGAACCTTTGTTCAATGAAACAACTCTCTGTTTACACTTAGATATAGCTATCCTTCATATAAGGGATCCTTACCTATCCCTCAAATGAAGAGCTAAATAATAACCATCAGCTGGTAGTTTCAAACTGCTGACCTTGAGATTAGCAGCCCGATTCATAACCACTTCGCTACCAGAGCTCCTGAACTGGCTACATTAATTAACTCTTACATTCAGCCATAATCTCAAGAAAGATTTTGTTACCTGAAGTGTACATATATTGATAAGGGGCACAAACATCAAGGAAGTAGAGCCCAATGTATGGCAAAGGTATGTACTCCAACCTTCACAACTCACGTTTCCCTACATAGAATTTTCATGGCCACTAATCCTCTTCCTTCCAAGGCACTGACCTTTACTTCCCTGTCTAATGTTAGGATAAGTGATCTAGAATAAGCATCTCCCTGCTGCTTATTCTGCTTTCTCCTAGTCTCGTCACCACTATGATTCAGTAGCTGACACCTCTTAGACAATGCCTTAAGATACTGACAGAGAGGCCAGGTTTATTCTCATGATTTGGATACATGACAGAGAAAATGACCCAGTAATTGTTAGATTTTAATTGGGAAAATCATTTCCATAGCCTTCGTCAAATGAGGAAACGGGTCCATTTGAGTTTAACTCATGCCCCTTGCACTTGCACCCCTGTTAATAACAAGTGAAATACTCTAAAGTCAATGAACAGAGGAATACAGAGAAGCAGATTATATTATTAGCTCGTAAAAGATTAGGATTCAACTACAAAAATGCCTTTCCTTTATTTTGATGCTTTTCTACAATTGTTGCCAGTGTCTGTTTTGTTTGAGTTTTACCTAGCAGATGAGCTGAAGTCACAGAAGCTCTTAACGGAAGCCTAGCCTCCTAACAACCTAAGAGCAGAACTCAGCTCTCTGATTTCTTTCTCTACTTGCAGTCACAGGAGCAGCAGAGACTTTTGTCGTTCACACACCAATGGTGTGGAGGGCATCACATTTCTACTGACATCTCTGTTTGGTGGGTGAAGTTATTTTCAAAAAGCTTCATTTAGTTAATCCTCCAACTGTCTGAAAATCTTTATAGGTAACTATTTTTAGCTTGCCCTTTATCCTTTGCTCTGTAACCCCAGTCAAGTCCTTGCTTGAGGCTCCCAAAGGTCTAAGATAAATAGGGGAAGAAAGTAAAAACTGGATGTCTAATGATATAGAAGCCAGCTGGTAAAGTTCCATAAAATTACTTTGAGAGAAGCTGGTAGAAGAGACGCCACTGTGTTTTTATTCCTACCATCACAACACAAAATAATTAATGGGTAAAAAAATACTTTTTGTTTAATAATTGCTGTTCTTCATTAGTGTGAACCAAGGGCACAGTCTATCTAAGACAATAACATCTGCACCCCATATTTCATTATCACCAAACTTCACATTTCACACAAAAGCATTGCTAGCACAGCCTTACAGCTTTAATTAGTTTCTGCCATAGCTGTGAAGGTCAGCCAATTATTGTGTGTGAAATTTCAATATAAAGTGCCTGAATTGAAGACAGCACTGCAACTGTGTGGGGTTCTACAGTACTGTAAATACCATATTTGGACCATTAAAAATTAAAAAAAAACACACAAAATAACAAAATTATCAGCAGGTAAGCATAACTTCAAGACTTACTGGTTAATTCAACTAACATGTGCTTGAATGGGGGCATCCCTAATTTCTGATGGTTTATTACATTGTCATTATCTAAGATACAATTGCTAAAGTTGAATCTGTGTTTTATGATTAGCCTCTTTTAACTTAGAACTCCAATGGAATATTTGATATAGGAGGGAAGGCTGGTTTTACCAGATAATGTAAGATGGTAAGTTGAAACACACACACACACACACACATCTATATATTCATACACATGATTTCTTATGCATATTTACATGTTGTTTTTAATTACTGTCAAAACCTATTCCAACTCATGGTGACCCATGTATGCAAAATATAACTGGTCCATAGGGTTTTCAAAGCTGTGACCTTTTGAAAGAAGATTGCCACGAACGTCCTTCCAGGGGACTCTGAATGGTTTTACTACTCAACCATTTGACTAGTAATTGAATGCTCATCGTAAAGACAATCCAAGAGCTCCATGTATGTATACATGCATGGCTTAAACACCATTTTGGGCCCATAATAGTGCAAATGCATATTAATTGATTAGGCCAACTTAAAGATGTCATTTTACTTTTTAAAAAATTTCCTAATTAAAATATTTTAGGAAGAGTTCAACTTTATGAGTTTTCTTTCTAGAATTATAGAATTCTGGAATAGGAAAGGATCTTGGAGTAGATGTGATCTAACCCCTTAAGTTTATAAATGAGAAAACGAGTTCAAGAATAGTACAGTATTTACTGAGGTCACACAACTGCGTGCCAGAAAGAAGTGTGAGCTTTGAGAATCAAGTCCACCTCCCCTTCCTTACAGCTTTCCAGGAGCCAGTTTTATCATCACATAACAATTTATGTAAGATATGACACATGACAGATAAAAGCTCCAGATTTTGTTGAATGATTTTCATGATATTTGAAGACTACATGCTTTGCTTTGTTTTACACATAAACCTATATGTAGTTTACAGCTGATTCAAGCACACAAAAATTTATTGAGCCACCATCTATGTAAGGCACCCTGAAAGACATTCCAAGTGTCTAGAATAATTAAAATGCTCTCAGTAAATTTACAACCCAGGCATGTAGATCAAACCAAAAAGACTAGATGACAGAATTAATAGAAAAGGATCTGTCAGATTAGAGGAGGTTAAAGACAGGGAAGACTCCAAGAAGAAAGTCAGAGGGAGAAGCAGATGAAAGAAGTGGCTGGTCAGTAGACTAGTGTACTGCAGAGAGGCTCAGAGAGCTGGAGCCTAAAATAGGGGCTCTTTGTTTAATGGTTTGATGACCTATGGGGAGAAGTTAGGTGATCATAGATGAAGAAATAAGTGTGTGTGAGGGAGTAGTGAGCAAGCAGAGCAAAAGTTAAGTAGTGAAGGAAAGCACAGAATGAGGCGGTATCTCCAGGGAATCGTAAGGTTGAGCACTCAGGAACTCCCAACCTCAGCAACTGTTGACATTTGGGGCCAGATAATTGACTGTTGCGGGAACTGTTCTATGCATTGTGGGATGTTTAGCAATATCCCCTGGCCTTTGTTCACTAGCTATCTGGATCTCCTCCTCCTCCTAGTTGTGACAGCCAAAATGTCTCTGTACATTGACAAATGTCCCCTGGGGGATAAAATCACCTCTAGTTGAGAAACACTGGTTAAAAAAAAAAAGATTTTTTTTTTTTTAAATGTTTAAGACAGAAAAAAATCTAAGCAATATCCTAGGATTCTCAAGACAAACATAAGCAGAGAGCTGTGTGTGTGTGTGTGTGTGTGTGTGTGTGTACAAGGTAACTCAAAAAGTACTGCTGCAAGGAAACTACAAAACACTACTACAAGAAACCAAAAGAGACATACAAAAATGGAAGAATATACCACGCTCTTGGATAGGAAAATTTAACATTGTGAAAATGTCAATACACAAAGCAATGCACAGCTATAACACAATCCCAATCCAGATTCCAATGACATTCTTTAAAGAGATGGAAAACACAATTACAAACTTTAGATGGAAAGGAAAGAGACCCAGGATAAGCAAAACACTGCTTAAGAAGAAGAACAAAATTGGAAGTCTCTCACTTCCTGATTTCAAAATTCACTACATGGCTACAGTGGTCAAAACAGCCTGGTACTGGT
Organism: Chrysochloris asiatica; assembly: GCF_000296735.1. Taxonomy (NCBI): domain Eukaryota; kingdom Metazoa; phylum Chordata; class Mammalia; order Afrosoricida; family Chrysochloridae; genus Chrysochloris; species Chrysochloris asiatica. Next base: position 9,015,624 of record NW_006408570.1, on the reverse strand, counting down.
ACAATGAAAGATACATAGATCAATGGAACACAATTAAGAATCCAAATATTGAGAGCTCCAACAACAACACAGAATACCTGACCAAGCAGGCTCAGGGGATGGTCCCAGAACTCTGAACCACATATAAAGGAATATTTAGAAAGTTGGAAGACTTACGGCTGGGGGAATTTGTGGCAGAAGTAAGAAATCTATTGCTTTCTAGTCCGGGACGCTCAGCTGCTCCAGGAGCCGCCATCTTAGGGTGAGACCACGTGGGAGAAGGATCAGAGCGACCACAGACGCCGGACAGAACCACAGAGATAAAGGTGTGGACATTCTTTTCTTTTGGTATCTGTTCGTTGGTCCCTTGCTGTCTGCGCACCTCCATTCTGCTGACTATAGGGGTGCCTGAGCTAGTGGGCATCCCAGCCCCACCCTCGGAGGGTTCTACTACGCATGCACACAGATCTCCTCGAAATTTAAAGAGATAGTTTCCAATTAAAACCAAACAGCCACAGCTGGCCCTGAACTGTTTCCAACTAGAAAAAAA